>NW_020837946.1:43504673-43936152 GCF_003676395.1 Aethalodelphis obliquidens
GGGAGGGGCATGGAGTGCGGGGCGAGCCTGCGGCGGCAGAGGCCGGCATGACGTTGCACCAGCCTGAGGCGCGCCGTGCGTTCTCCCGGGGGAGGTGTCCCTGGATCCTGGGACCCTGGCAGGCTCCCCGGAAGGGGGGTGTGGATAGTGACCTGCGCTTGCACAGAGGCTTCTTGGTAGCGGCAACAGCAGCAGCAGCCTTAACGTCTCATGCGCGTCTCTGGGGTCCGCGCTTTTAGCCGCGGCTCGCGCCCGTCTCTGGAGCTCCTTTAAGCAGCGCTCTTAATCCCCTCCAGGTACGTGGGGGGTTTCTTGCCTTTTGGGACGTCTGAGGTCTTCTGACAGCGTTCAGTAGGTGTTCTGTAGGAGTTGTTCCACGTGTAGATGTATTTCTGGTGTATCTGTGGGGAGGAAGGTGATCTCCGCGTCTTACTCTTCCGCCATCTTCCCGGAAGCCTGAAGTTTTGA
The DNA here is from genome assembly GCF_003676395.1 of Aethalodelphis obliquidens. NCBI lineage: Eukaryota > Metazoa > Chordata > Mammalia > Artiodactyla > Delphinidae > Aethalodelphis > Aethalodelphis obliquidens. The sequence continues at coordinate 43,505,142 of NW_020837946.1, forward strand.
CTAAGTATTTTTACCTTAAAATAAAAGGTAATTTAGTTTATGACTAAACTCTTTAACCTAATTGTATCTTTATACATTTAGGAGAACATAAATGACAAAAGTAGTACAAAAGAATAATTCTAAATTTATCAGTTAAAGCAAGTGATGTGCAGTTGTCTCTTTTTTTAATATATGATATGTAGTCCTAACATTAGATTAATTGAATATTTTCAAATTGAATGGTATTTTATGTGAACTAAGGGATTTCACTGGTAAAGGTAACCCTGACTCACATCCTTTGGTAATGTAAAGAATTGCACTTTGTCATAGCAGTTTGGGCACAAATGTCCAGAAATACACTGTTCTCCAGGAGTCAGGTTTATTGAAAGGTTCAAGAGAGCCTGCCGAGGACTACAGGTAGTTAAGGAGGGCCGTGCTCGGTCCATGGCCTTGCTGGGGTAGCCATAATAAGCATGGCATTCGGGGTTGGTCCTGCTTATACTCCTAAGTTTTTGGGAAATGAGGCAGAGCTGGGATAGCCCACACTTGCAGACCCCTCTCCTGACTTGAGGCTTGAGGAAGTGAATGCCTAGGTTATGGGAGCACCCTCTGGGGAGGAGAAATATTTCAGCTCCAGGGGGAAGCAGTGGCTCTCCCTAGGCAGGTGTTGTTCTCGTCTGACCAAATGAATGATTATTATTACATTTTTATGAATCCCTAGAAATTCCCTTTTGTTTTCTGGATTGCCTCGTGAGGGGATGTTGTTGATACTGTGATATATTTGGATTTGCCCGGATCTGACACTAGGAGGTTCCAATCCTAGCTGAATGAACCAGCAAAGACTGAGACTGCATGAATAAATGACACCTGCAGACCTAACAGCAGCTTCACAGCCCTCAGTATCAGGGCTGGAACAGGTGGTAGAGTTCAGCCAGGCAGTGAAGCTGGCTATAATTTCTGTTTCCTACCCGCAGGCAGAGATAGAGGAAGTAGAAACTGAATAATGAAATGTCTCTAGAAGCTTACTGAAGGGAGGAGGGGCCTAGGAAAGACAACGTTTATAAACAATCTAAGATTAAAAGATCTGGTTCCCTCTAGGAAGGCAGTGGGCCAGCTGTGGTAAGAATCTTGATTGTCAAAGTCACTGTCTTATGCTAGTTGGCCATGGCTTAAGATTCACATGAACTCACTTGGAGCTAGGGTTGTGGTTTCTTGTGGCTGTGAGTTTCAAGTTCCTTAGATAATTAGGAATTCTTGTGGGGGTGGATTGAGATGCATTCACCTCAGGAGACAGGTGATAACAATGAGGGCAGCCAGAGGGCACCATGAATTGCTGACACCTTGTCTATAATGTCTCATGTATTGTGTGAATTCAACATCAGTTTCACCTCAAAAGCCAGAGGCCGCTCTGGAGAATTCCAGGGGAGACGCCGTTTGCAACATGCTTTTAGTAGTGTTTCTGTAAATATCAAGAATCAGGGCAACAGTACCCCTATCTGTACTTTCCTTAATCTGGTTGAAGACCAAGGTGAAATCAGAGCAAGTTCTTTTCTTCTAACTGGGAGGTCTTTACACAGAGTACACTGATGTACCATATAGAGTACAACAAAAACACGCTGATCACCACCTCCTGCCTCCCTCTGCCCTCTTCTACCTGGTGAGGAGAAAGAAGAGGGTTCTCAGCCCAAGGGATATTAAGGGTTACAGCTCTCCACCCTCTAGTTAAGGGTACATTGATGATGGGGTAGGGTAAGGCGGAGGTGTAGCCTGCAGGTTCTGTGGGTGGGCAATGGCACAGGCTGGACAGGTGTCCAGCATTAGGTTGCTTCAAGGGGAAGAGCAGAGTGCCCCCCCTTTTACGGTGCTGGCACTGGCCAGCCTCTTAATAAAGATTGGCCAGGCTTTCACGGGGTCGGCTGTGCACGCCCAAATAACCTACCAGTCCTCTCGAATTACAACACACACGTGAGAGACAAATATTTAAATGCTACATATACGGTAATGAACATGCCATGTCCCTAACTTCATGGAAAGAGAGTATAAACTAAAAAATACATATATAATATGAAGAGAATAAAGCAGAGTAAGCAGAAAGTGGGTGAAAGGGGTAGGAGTGTGCCATTTTAGACAGTGGGGCCAGAGAAGGCCTTCCTGAGAAGGTGAATTTTGAGCAAATACATACGTTATCTATCAGAAGGAGCCAGCTCTGCCGAGATCTGGGGAAAGCCGGTTGCAGATGGAGGAAACAGCATGTAGGAAAGGTTGAGGCAGGGGTGGCTTGGCACCCTGAGGACAGGACGCTTGGTGTGGCCGGAGAGGCTAAGCAGGAGGAAAGGTCAGAGGTACCCAGGTCCTAGGAAAGGAGGGTGGGTTTTCTTACGGGTGTGACGAGAAGTCATTGGAGGGTTTTGAGCAGGTAAATGCTGTGCTCTGGTTGATGTTTCTAAAAGGTCCCTGTACTGATTAGAGAATAGGTTGTAGGGGAGCATCGTAGGGGTGATTCTGTAAGCAGACCAGCTAGAAGTCCCTTATAGTAACCCAAGTGCAAGAAGGCTGCGGCCTGGACAGCAGAGAAGCATTTATTCCTAAATTCAAGCTATTGCGCTCTACCCACATTGCGTCATCTTGCTCTTATCTGAAGAGTTACAGATATCAAATGATTTAGGAGACAGTCTTAGGACCAAAATGGAAAAAAAAAAAAAAACCTCACTGGAAGGCAGCGTTTGTTTGCAAAGCTCAGGCTCCAAAGGGTTTTTCCTCAGACCACTAACAAGAGGGTAGTTCGTATACTTAGGGGAATTGACTCAGCCCTCGAAGTGGTGGAACGCTCTCTAGGAGACGGGATGCACGGAGGGACCCTGGAAAGACCACAAGAAAAGCCCCTCGTGAGCACGCGTATGGTGTTAGGAGTAACCCTGAAGAAAGAACGGGCAGCAGTTAACGTTCTCATGGTGGTCTGGGCTGCTGGGGTCTGCAGACCACAGACCTCACGCTCTTCACCTGACCCCAGCCCCAGAGTGTGCTCCCTTCCCAACCATAGGTAGGAATCCCCTCTTCCACTGGGGACTCCCAGCATAAGGTTCTCAACTCCAGCCGCCTGATTTCACCCTGTTCCTGCCTAGAGAGCCCACAGGGGACCGCGGAAGGCAGAACATGGGATACCAGAAGGCGAGTCCGGAGCCCTCCCTGTGGTCACTAGCTGAGGGCTTTTAACGTGCGTGGTGTGTTATCATCGCAGTCGCTCAGGCTCTTCCAGGGTCTGCACTGCCTCCTTGGACACGCGTCTTTCATACGGCCAGCTGCAGCCCCTTGGGGTCCCGGGAGGGCCCTGTCCCCTGTGCAGCCCGTGGCCAGGAGTCATTTGTGTCTCAGATACACGCAAGAAGGCTCCTCAGCATCTGTTGCTTTGTGTGTGTTGTTAACACTGTTCTGCATTCTCCTTTGTGCCCTTGTGTATAAACAGACCATGAAAGAATGCATTTTTAATTTTTGTATCCTATATTTAAAAGAGAGCCTCTAGAGCTTCCTTCTCGTGCCTTTTTGAGATCTGCCTCTTAACCTGGATTCTTATATTTGCATCTCATACTCTCAAACTCTGCAAATTTCTTGGTATATTTAAAAACATATGCATCACAGTGTTAAGAGTAAAGATTAAATGGTTTCACAGCATCACAGTGGAGGGTACTGGATCCTCGTTTAACTTCTCTGCTTTGTGCAGCCACCTGAGAACCTTGACTTTTATGCAGTTGTATTTTCAGAGCTGATGGGCATTCACAGTGTCTGTTTCTTCACTTTTCTCCAGCTTAATGCTAAGGTGTTTCTAGGCAGGACCAGGACCTATCTGGACTTACTTAGTGTTATTCCGTAAATGGATATAATTGTCGAGTTGTTATTACTGGTTACCCGATCCTTCCCCAGCTTTGGTGTAGCAGGTTGTTCTAGCTTCATTTCAGGTTTTTCTGGAGAAACAGCTGATCACACTCTCCTTAGAGGAGTGAGGGTTGGGGCATAAGGCCTGTTTCTTGATGTGCACGTAAACATTCCCTGTTGCTGTTTCATATATGACAGACGTAGTGGTGATACCCTATCCTGGGTCCAGAAGCATCTGTGACTTTCATCTCACTTCATTTTAAATTCAAATATAGCAGCAGCCTCAGAAAAAAATGAACCCCATTACTTCATAATTTTCTTGTGACATTTACTACATTTACCATCTGTAACGCTGCACTTGTCTTCTCTCTCTCTCTCTCTGTTACACTGTGTTATGTTGTATTATATATTACGTACTATATATAAAATATTTTTTGTGTATTACACAGAACACACACACGTATGTATGTACTACATCTGTCTCCAGCCAAACTTCTCCTGTGCTACAGACCTATCCATCTTCACCTAGCCCCACCAACCAAGACTCAGTACTTCTAAAATTGAACTCTTCCCCTTTTTTTGCTTCTTCTCTAGTATTCCTTATATCACTCACCAGAACCATCAGGTCATTTCTGAATCTCTGAGTCTGTTGATTCCACTTCCTAGGTGCTCTTACATCTGTTCTTTCTCCTGCCTCCTTAGTTTGTTTCTTGTTTAGACTGCTTCGGGAGCCTCCACAGCTCTTCTGCGTTCAGTCTTCTGCCCCTCTAACATTTTGCGTGGCCTACAGAATGCTCTTTCTAAGACACGACTGTGTTCTCTGTTCCCACAGGTCCATTCTGTGCCTTGCTCTCCCCTGCTCAGTTCCTGGAAGCTGGCCTCTGTGGGCTTCTTTGCCCTCTGGCTTCCAGTTGGGTTTGGCAGATGAGAGGCACTGACGGGAGGGCGGGAGAGAGCTCCCCCTGAAGCTCTGGCAGGGCTTGCATCCCCTTAGACTACTGTCCTCTCGGCTCTGGTAACAACGGGTCCTCCCTTTGCCATTTCAGGCCTAGGGATGTTGAAGGCTTTCTGCTCTTGTTGGTGCCTGGGAACTTCACGGTTCCTTGTTGTTAATGCCTTAACCCTGCCTACGTCTTCACTGAACTCTTCTCAGTGAAACCCTTTGGAGTGTCAACAGTGTCTTGCCGAGACTTTGACACTTACCTAAAATCCTTCAATGCTCTGCTTTCTGCGGGAAGTCCACCCTCCTCAGTGTAACAGAAACCACCTAGCTCTCTAGCTGCAGGTGTTGAAATGTCCTGTGTATTCCCTACACTCCGTCCTCGTGAATGGCCGAAGCACTTCCATGATTTCTCTCGTCTCCATGGTTCTGTACACATTTGTCACCCCACCCCCTGACTTCTGTCTCGTTGCCTCTGACTGTGCTTCAGTGCTCCTCTCACGTTTCCTCCTTTCTGGGAAGCCTCCCTCAATCCTTGCCCTCTACTTCAAGATTGAAGAAGTACCTATTCTCCATGCTCTTGCAGTCCCTCCATCTGTCATAAGAGTATTGGTACTGGACTGTAATCTTTTTGTCTGCCTCCTGCTAGATTGGAAAGACTGCAGGACTATAATTACCACGTAGAAGAATTTACTGGCCATAGACTACAAAAACAGCCGTCATTAACCCTGTGAATAAAAAAGAAGATAAGATTCTGGGCAATTACATATTTAGGAAATATATTCTTTTTTCCATTTCTCAGTTGCAAGATGTAAAGCTTTGAAGGAAATGGATTTAATTAAAACGTCTCAGTCAGACTGTTACTGCTACAATCAAAAATCCCAAGTGAAATGGAAGTATATATGGTCAACTGTGCAGGTAAGAGCCTACTTTCAAATTATGTCTTAGGAACAGGGAGTTAAAACGTACTATTTCAAGAGTAGAAGTAGCTTTTGTATGACACAGAGCTGTGTATCAGTATGAAAGCTGCCTGGGGGATTACACACAGCAGTTCAGGTTGGGGGGGGCTATGGGAGGGGACGTTAACCTCCATACTCTTCATCAGCCCCTCTCCAACCACTCCAAGTAGATATACTATCTGAGTGCAGTGTGCTTGCTGTTCGGACATGGCTCAAGACAATACCCTCTTGCCTACTTTCCAAAATAATTGCTATCTCAGACCCTTCTCTATAGAAATCTGAAAAGTTACCTCTGATCCCAGGTGTGGTCAAGATAGTAGTTACTCTTAATAGCCTAGCACTTTCCTTCCTTCAGCATTTAATGAATATTTATTAAGCACCTACTAAGTGCCAGGAATTCTTCTAGGTTCTTAGGATCCATCAGTGAACAAAATAGATCCCCGCTCCTGTGATGTTTACACTCTTGGGAATGGGGGTAGGGGGTAGGGTGGGGTTAGCTATAAATGTAAAAGAGAAGAAAATTATAAAACTAGTAAGTGCTATAAAAAAAGAAAATGTAGAGTAAGATAAGTGGAAGGAGGGAGGTGGAGGCAAGTTGCAGTATTAAAAAGAGTGGTCAGGGTCTTTCTCATTGAAAAGGTGACACATGAGTAAGATCTCAGTGATGTGAGTTACCCAGCAGGGTATCTGAGGGAAGAGTGTTCTGGCTGAGGGAAGAGCTAGGACATCATCATATCAATAGGCACTTGACGTTGCTTTGTACTATTACTGATAATATACACCACTTTGGTCACTTGGTTAAGGTGTTATCTGTCAGTTTAGTTTTACCACAGTTAGATAACTATTTTCACCTCTGTAATGAATGACTATTTTGAGGGGATAATTTGAGACTATGTATATATTTTATTCCTCATCAAACTTTTACCCCCTAGTTTTATTATCTGTTGATGATGCTTGCCTGAATCAGTTATCATCACGATGTTTATCAAATGGTGATTTTCTAATTCCATTATTCCTTCTACATTCATTGGCATTCTTCTATAAGGAAGAGTTTTACCTCCCCCATTTATTTATATCCATATGGTTTCATGGATTGCCAATTCATTTGCTGGACTACAATTCTTTACTTTTATTATTTGTTTTGTTATTCAAATTGTCCTAGATTTGGCCAGTAGGAGCGCCTTCGAACTAGCTCTTATGTTCTTTAACTTGTGCCTATCATTATTTGAGCACTTCTTTACCTTCTGGCAAACAAGATGTTCCCAAGCTTATCCTGTAATTTCTTAGACGCAGCTCTGGAGTCATACATTTTTCCAAGGAGCATTCAGTGTCAGCTGTGTTCATTACTACCAGATATCATTATCATGTGTATATACACGCCCATACTCCTATACACATGGCTGTTTCTTCCTTCCTTTCTTCTTACTTCCTGTCTATCTGTCTTCAAAAACCATGAATTCTGATCTCTCCAACACCACTGGGTTCGCTCTAGTCTTTCTCCTTTCCATATCTATAACTGTCTTCTCTGATTGTGAGAAACCTGGTTCCCATTCTCATCAATATATTGATTTATTTGCCTAATCCTAGAGTAATTTCAGAGTTGCTAAGCCATACTGTTGTGAAAAACAAACCTAGTGACAAGAGCTCAGTATTTGTTTACAGTGTGTTTTATCTTTAGTTTGAGGGGTCACAGTCTAAATATTGTGCTCAAAAGTTACTTGGGTTAATTCATTCCTACCCATCCCCCTTCAATATGGTTATATTATTCATTTGAAATACACTTGTTTTTATTTGTTTCCATTTCAGAGTTTTTCCTCATCCTGGTTGATTTTATTATTATTTTTTAGTATGTACAATATTAATATGGCTCAAAAGTCAAAACTACACAAAGGTGTTCTCAGAGAAGCGTCACTCCCCCTCATCCCTTCCCACCCAACCCATGTAGGTAATCAGTCTTGTTAGTTTCTGGTATATCTTTCCTGTGTTTCTTTTTACAAAAGTAAGTGGTGATGTGTATTTATAGATGGTGCTTAAAGCCATGGGACGAAGGAGTGAGTTTAGACGGAGAAGAGGAGAGGACCAGCGACTGAGCCTGGGTCAGTCAGATATTAAGAGGTCTGGGAGGAGGAAGGGGCCAGCAGAGGAGAGAGAGAAAGGGCAACAAGTGAAGGAGGTGCCCAGGGAGCCCCAGGAAGTGCGACAGGGAGGAGGGAGTGATCAGCAGCGCCAGACTCTGTTGATGGATCAGATAGAATGACTGGGAATGAGTTGACCATTCGGTTTAGCAATGCCATGCCACTGATGACCTTGTCAGGGGCAGCCTGTTGGAAATGAAAGCCTGACTGAAGTGGCTGAACAGAGAAATGGGGGAGAGGAACCGGAGGCTGCAGGTATTGGCAACTTTTAAAAAGAATTTCATTGTAGTGGGAAGCGAGGAAAGGGGGTGATAGCTGAAGGGGAAAATGGAGTCAGTAAAAGGGTTTTTTGTGTTTTTCTTTAAGTGGGAAAAATGCCAGCATGTTTGTAAGCTGATAGGAATGGTCTAGTAGAGTGGGAAGAAGTACTGGTGGGATGTCCTTGAGTAGCCAAGGTGGGTCGGATCCAGTGCACAGGTTGGGGGCTTGCCTTTAGAATGGAGCATGTAAATCTCCGTGGCAGAAATTTCCTCTGGAAATGCACAGGCCAGAAGCAGAGCATGTGCCTGCAGATGCTGACAGGTGGGGGGATATGGGGATAAGAGCCCTCCCGGTTCTCTTCCGATTTCTTCCGTTCTCAGTGAAGTAGGAAGGATCACCAGCCAGAAGTGAGGCAGGGAGAAGTCATTGGGGTATTGAGGAAGGAGAAGCCGTGAGGTCATCGTTGAAGAGAGTGGAAGAGCCACTGGATAGGAGTGTGTGGTATGATTGCCGACAGCCTTCCGGTCCTACTTCAGGTTCACAGTCAAGGGTTTGAAGTGAGAGCACTACGAGTTTCTCCAGCATGATCGGTGGTGCAGATGCAAAAGTGGAATAGGTGGAGGGTTGGATTTTGCAAGTGAGTATGACAAAGCACGAGGGGTACAAACAAGTTAAGGGTACATATAAGGGAATGCTTTATAATGATTGATCATGGAACTTAGCTGGAAAAGAAGGGGCTGAGGACATCAAGGGTGAGGAGCAGAGGAAAGGTGCTTGCTCCCTGCTGAGGTTAATGCTTGCTGGGGTCGGGGTGTTAAGGGAGGCACGCTGGAAAGGTAGGAGGTGGTGGTCAGCTAGTGGGGTGCATTTCATGCAGCCTGTATTGGGGGCTGCAGTGTGGGACTGACAAGATTGGGGTGTGGCCGCAGGCATGATTAGCTGAGGTGAGTGGAGCATAAGAGGGGAGGAGTTCAAGGAACCAAGAGGACAGGATATTGGAAGGAGTTTTGTGTGTATCTTGTGTATATTTAATCCCGGAGACATGACAGGAAGTAGTATTGGAGAGAGAGCAGCAGAGAGCCAGGAGCTAAAATCCAAGAGAATCGGGGCATTGGTAGACAGATAATGGGTGATTTCACCTGAGGCCTGAGATTCAGAGCTGGTGCTCTCTTTTCCCTTTTCAGGCTTGCCATATCCTTGGACAAAGAAGAGAAATAGAGAGGGACAAAGGCAGCAGCAGAGTTGTCCTTTAATGATCCCTGGGCTGTCATCATCTGCTTAGTATTGTAGGTGGCTCTTTGCTCTGAGACTTGAGTAGGACCTGGGGTTGGGTTCTGATCCTTCTTCAGCGGGCATGGTGAGAGAAGCCTGAATCACATATGCTCAGCTGATCTGTAAGATAGAAATGCTTTTTTCTCAGTCACAGTAGAAGTGGTAGATATATAAACCCTATTCTCATTAGGTTTATAACCAAATAGTTTGCTACCTATTATTTTCTATCTCATCCATTTTCACATGTCTCTTGGCCACAATAACCTGCTGGAAGAGGGAATTCCATCATCCACAACTCATGGGAAGAAACATCCACTTTAAAAAGTGTCTGTGCTCCAGTGTGTGTTGACTAAACACAGATCTCTGGATCTGTCCCTGGGATCAGAATGTTGCCAAGTACCTCTGAGTGTTCTTTACTCAACCAGTCTTGGGCTCTCTTTACTCCTTTTCTCATGATTTTAAGAAGCTTATAAGAAGTTTTAACTTCTGTGTTTGTTTGTTCTTGTTTTGTAGGTGAAAATTACCAGTTCAGGCCTGCTCAGTATTGTATATATCACAGAAAGATATAATTGCCAGTATCCAGAAACCATTCTGTCTATTATCAAATGTGTGATTCATAACCTTTGGACACCAAAGGAGTCTAATGATATAACCATAACCATCAATCCATATCGGGAGACTGTGTGCTTCTCTGTGAAGCCTGCCAGGAAGATATTTATCTATACCGTAAGAGTGAATCGAAACAGTAAGTCTCTTTTTATTTTACTTGATTTCTGGAATCAGTTTTTCTGGAGTGACATTTCAGTAAATTGACTTTTTTTCACTACACTACATTGACACAGAATCTTTATTTGTTGTGTGTCTGTGTCTTTTTTGCTCCAGTTGTGGATTTCAAACTCTTCCTTGTGTTTGTGGCGGGCATTTTCCTCTTCTTTTATGCAAAGACCTTGAGTCAGTAAGTATTCATTTTTACTTTCTTAAATTTGTGAATCAAAAAGAGTAGGACATTTTTAACCCTGTGCTGAATAGTTCCACACTAGTTTTTAGGTCTTGCTTTAGATTTTGCAAACAATTGGTCTGAAGACAGTGTTTGAAAGGTTTTAAAACCAGTAACATTTGTTTGTATAGTATGATATGTACTGGTTACAGAGTACTTTCACATGCATTACTTTGTATTATGTATCAATATACATTTTTTAAATAGATTTATTTTATTTTAATTAATTTATTTTTTGGCTGTGTTGGGTCTTTTGTTGCTGTGCACGGGCTTTCTCTAGTTGCAGCGAGGGGGGCTACTCTTCGTTGTGGTGCTAGGGCTTCTTATTGCGGTGGCTTCTCTTGTTGCGGAGCACAGGCTCCAGGCGTGCAGGCTTCAGTAGTTGAGACACACAGGCTTCGGTAGTTATGGCTCACGGGCTCTAGAGCGCAGGCTCAGTAGTTGTGGTGCACAGGCTTAGTTGCTCCGTGGCATGTGGGATCTTCCCAGACCAGGGCTCAAACCTGTGTGCCCTGCATTGGCAGGCGGATTCTTAACCACTGTACCACCAGGGAAGCCCCTATACATTATTTTAATTGATTTGATTCTCTTAACAACTATGTGAGCTCTGGATTATTGTTCTCAATTTATAAATGAGAAAACCGACATCCGTCATTACATGAGTAGTCTTGCCAGGGCTGAAATTTATACTCAGGTTTTCTGATGCTGGGTGCCTTCCTCTCTCTTACATTTGCACCACCTCCTAGATTTGTGGCTCTGATACAGAAGGTTGAATTTAACATACTATCCTGATACTTTTTTTCTTATAACTTCTCTCATGAAAAAGGAATATCTTTCCAATAATATTTTACTTCTTAACTTGCTATTCTGGACATTATTTATTTTCAAGTTTTTCCTTATGGCTTAAGAGAGTGTGTTTCATGTCCTCCATGGTCTTAATAAATTGGATGTTGCTTACATAGCCTGAAGAGTAAAGCTTGGACTCAGAGGAGATGGGCTGCAGGCCTGAATCCTCCAACTGGCAGGTACTGACTTGGGAAAGCCTTTCATTTCTTGGCGCCTCAGTTTCCTCCCATGTAATATTTTCACAGGACTGTTGTGAGAGCATGTTAAGCTCTCAGACAAGTGCCTGCTATGTGATAGGTGCTCCATTAATTATTATTGGACCAGATTCTAAACATAGAAGATAACTCAGACATTCTGTTTCGAGTTAGTGGCAAGCTACCATAAATTTCAAGTAGAGATTTCATTTTTTAAGAGTATAGGATGTAATTAAAGCTGCCATCTGAGTTTTTCTTCTTAATAATCTTTATGACTACTGTCAAGTTAAACATGTTTCTAATACTGAAAGAGCGACTTGGCATTTAAATGACTTTTATCTGCTTGTCTTGACAGGAGCCCTGTTTTCTTTTACTCTTCGGGGACTGTGCTAGGTATTCTAATGACATTAGTCTTTGTCCTGTTGCTGGTGAAAAAGTTCATTCCTAAGGTAGGTATACCATGTACAAATGAATAAAAAAATGGAAATCATGATCTCATAAACATGAAAAATTGATTAAAATTAATTCATGTTTATTATGAAAGTTCCTAATTCAAACCGTATTTCTACATTGTATAAACTGGCTTAAATTGTTTCTTTTCCAAGAGATTCCATTTTTATTTATTACTATGTGTAGGCTTAAGTATTAAGTTTTGGCGATACTTTTTTGAGACCCTTTTATTCTCTAGATAATACGTTTTTCTTATGAGTGATGGGGGCTTATTCTATGCTGAGTGCAGATTTCTCTTGGCTCAGCTGAGGAATGTCATGATGCTGAACCATTGGGGCCTTGAATAACAGCATTGCTACATCTGGGGATTTCTTCATCATTATTAGTTCCCCCAAAACACCTTCAATAAAAGAATGCCCCGCATTTAGTTGAGGATACATATATATTAGTTCATGATGCTCATGTTGTAGTTACTCTGATGAAAGCTTGCAACACCAGCATTATTTTGAGATAAATTTATTCTTTAGAACAGTGCTTCTCCAACGTTAATGTACATGCAAGTCACCCGGGGGTCCTGTTGAAATGCAGACTCTGACTCAGGAGTCTCAGTGGGCCTGAGAGTCTGCATCCCAGCAAGCTCCCAGGTGACATCAAGCTGGTGGTGCGTGGATCAGACCTTTAACAAGACACAAGAAGAGTATCTTGAGTTGACTTCAGTGCAGTTTGATATAGAAGTTTTGAATACAAAGGGTTTATTTGTTTATTTCTATTTTTATGAGAGTGAATGAACCAAAAACTGTGTCATTTATTTTCTTCCACACACAGTATAGCACGTTTTGGGCTCTAATGGTTGGTTGTTGGTTTGCTTCAGTTTATATTGTGTGGCAACTGATGGAAGAGCTGAAGTGGCTGTGGTGTGAAAACAGAATATATATATTAGGTAGGTAAAACTTTAAATAATGTGGTCTATCATTGGTAAAGCTGAGAAGTACAGCCAGGGGCCTTCTTTTGACATATGTTTCTCTCCAGAATCCAAATTTTCATTTTGAACTAAGGAGAAGAACTGTTAAAAATAATATTTTATTCCCATGCTTGGTGATTTCAGTTCACTAGTTCCCATTTTAGACTATTTCTGTATGACATCCTTCTTAGTTTTCTATACTAATGATCAAAGGAGCAAAAAAGCATTTGCCCTTTTGGACTGCATGTGCTTTTGAGTTGCGGTTAAGCTCTAACCACATCTAAATTGTAATGAAAACACTTCTCTAAAATGTGGCTCTTTATTTCTTTTTCTTAATTTATTCAGTATGAAAGGTGAGAAATCCTAAATATAAATGACTAATGAAAACTTGACTTTTCAGAAACAGAGACACTTGTTCTTCTTGTTTGATGTTATTTAAAAAAACAAACAAAAAAGAAAAACCCAACTTTTTAAAGTGTTTTATTTGGGAAATTATAGAGAATGGGAGAATCAATTTTCTCCTAACCTCTTAGTGCCAAATTTCTCCCATAAGTCCACCCACCCAGAACAAAAGCAATCAATTCTTTGTTTCACTTGAAGGTTTTATGTTTTTAGCCCATTTTTCTTTTTACGCTAAAGTATTTTCAAACTTAATTATTGCTATTATGGTGTGTTTCCTTAAATACTTCACTAAGCATCTCTACAAGGCAAGAGCATTTTCCTCTATAGTTAAATAACTATTAAATCTAAAAAAATGAATAATTACATAAAATCATCTATTATCTAGGCCATGTTCAAATTTCCTAAACATCCTTGATGCTTGTTTTGTATAAGGTAGGATATAGTCCAGAATCACATTTTGCATCTATTGTGTCCTGTAAGTCTCTTTTAATCCATAACAGGTTTTGGGGTTTTTTTTTTCCCATCACAATGATATGCTGAAGAGACCAAGTTGTCCTATAGAATGTCCCACTTTCTGGATTTCTCTGATTATTCCTTTGTAGTATAATGTAATTTGTTTCTCTCTCCCCTGTATTTTTTATAAGCTGGAAATTAGATCTTGAGGCTTGCGTACATACAAATGAAACACTTGGCGAAATACGTAAGAGGCAATGCGCACGTGGCATTGGATCACAACAGGAGACACCACAGAATATCTCACTGTCCCTCTTTTGGTAATACAGAAACTGAGCACTGGATTACGAGGGTGACAGCCCCATCCCTGCACTGTAAAATTATATTTTCATTTAGTGACTAGAAAATAAAAACTAGGAATAGCTTTTGTAGCAGACTGTGACATACACTGAGGCTTATTCCTGACCAGAGCAACTGTGATAACATTTGCCCTCTAGGACTCTGGACCAGAAAATAGGGATACTTACGTATTAATATTATAATAATTTATTATTATACATCCTTAATTATTACAAAAGTCAGCCTAATATCTCACATGGAAGGAATAACTAGCCCTAAATGTATTTTTCAACTTCATTGGAAAAAGAAAACAAAAATGAAGGTTTTCTGATATGTTCTTAGCTCTAAGCCATGGCTCTGCTGGTTTTTTCCCCATAACTTTTCAGTTCAGTGTTATGTTGTTTTACATTCTTCTGCTTTTACAGGCTACGTCTTGATAGTTGGGTGTCTCAGCTTTACTGTTTGTTACAAGCACGGGCCCCTCGTGGAGGAGAGGAGCGTGACCCTCTTGGCGTGGGCGCTGCAACTCCTCTCCCTGCTCCTGGTCTATGCTGGCATGGCCATTCCTCAGTTCGCCTATGCAGTGATGCTCCTCACCCTGTCGTCCAAGATCCTGCACTACCCACTGAGAGCCCTCGCTTACGTGAGATGGTGCGTATCTTTTTTTTTTTTTCCATCATAAATTTGACATTTTGAGCTCTGGTTTTATTTATTTTGGGGGGGGGAATTTTTTGGACACATCATAGTTAATCTCACAATTAACTCCACTTCATCTGGATATTTCCCTCTGAGAGGGGGACAGTTAGAGAACGTAATAAGCATCTGATTCCATCCCCATTGCTAGTCGTCGTTCATCTTTCAGAGGTGCACCACCAATTACTAGGTAATGACAGCGCACCAAGAAGTCACTAAAATCAGTGGCAAAATTACTTGGGCTCGGAGTCGCCTATAATTTCTACTTTCATTTTACGTTTCCTTTTTTTAGGGCCCAGGACTGCTTTAGAGGTAATTGTGCACGTGAGATAAGAGTTAGGGAACAGAAATGAATCACAAATGATTGAAAGTTATGATTTATATAATTCGGTTAAGCCTTTGGAAAGTACAGAAAGATGAGACAACTTCTGTTGTCACGGCTTTATGATGTCCTCAGTCATGGAGTCTGAGCACCCGTTTTTGTGTCAGGTGCTCAGGTGAAGGAGATGGTCCCTACCCTTGAGGTGCACTTGTTGACACATAGGCATATGTTTCTATAGCTCTGAAGTGTTAAAGTAGGCCTGCACAGGAACTGTGGCGTGTAGAAAAAGTTCAGGAAAGTTCCTGGAGGAGGTCACCGGGCTGAATTTTAATGAATCAAAACAGCCAGATGAATAAATGTAGGAAGGGCCTTCCTGACGGGGAGAAAGCCCAGTTTGGTACCATCACAGGGCCAGTGAGCGAGGTGGGTGTCGGCCAGGTCATGGAGGCATCACAGGCCCTGCTGAAGAATCTGATCTGATCCTGTAACGTGGCGGAGGCAGCTGACCGTTACGTATCTTCGTCAGTGCTCTCTGACTACTGCCTCGACAGGGTTAGAAATCAAATGCCTGGGGCCCAGAAGGTAGTGAAGGAATGAGTCCAAGCAGAGGGAAGGCAGTGGTGAGGACTGTGTGAAATTCTACAACATTGCCTCCTTGAAAGGGGGTCAGTTGCCATTCAGCCTGAGCTGACTGTTGCCATGTGGGAATATGGGCCTTGCCTTGCCAGCTCTTCTGGTTTTCTAGAGAAGCTGGGAACGTGGATTAGAATGTAAATTCAGACAATGTTTAAATGTTGGCAACTAATCTGAAAATAAAAATACATTCAACAAGCAAAAATCAAAGCAGAGACCATGAACATGCCTCGGGCAGTAGGAGGGGCCCATCTGTCTCCTGGCACAGAGAGTGGAGGTTAAGGGGAGGTTCGGGGCAGGAGACCAGTCGTCAGACATCACAGCAATCCACGCGAGAGGCGATGAGGGCCTGGAGTAGGGCAGTGAGATCAAGGCAGGAAGAGGGAGTTAATAAATATTTACAGGGTAAACTTGGCTGTGAGGAAGGAGACTCTGTGGTAACTGGTAGTTTCTGGATCTGATGACTGCATGTGTGGTGACGTCACAGGGTTAAAATGCACCAGCGACAGGACAGGGCCCCTCTGCAGAGAATGCTGGGGAGACTGAAAGGCAGCAGGGTCGGGGGACTGATGCTGACTGCTTCCCCCTGCCCTGTCTCAGAGGTAGACAGTGACTGGGGGTCTCAGAGGTCCCTCTGTCAGGAGGACAGTGGGCACTACACATCCTTCAGACCTCTGGTCCTTTGCCAGGCTTGTGGCCCAAGGAGCCCAAGAGAGAATTCCTTCCACTTTCCCTTTAAACATCCACCGCCCTGCCAAGAGCAAAGTGTGTTCTGTCATGGTGATCCTTTAGTGCATTTGCTGTGCGTTCTGTTAACACAAACGTAATGATCAAGATATTGTAACTTCCTCAACTTTTCATCTTGCTAGTGAGCAATTATGTGAAACATTAGGGGATAAAACAGGAACTTATAGGTTAAATAATAAACCAGAGGAAATACTTTGATTTGTATAGTACTTTCTAGTTTGCAAAGAGCTGTTTGAATATATTTTAATAATATATGGTAGCTGTTCTTCTGATTATCTTTGTTGAACACTTATTATAGACCACTCACTGTGCTACGCACTTGACACAAAATAATGTATTTCATCTGTACAGTGACCTCCTTGTTGCTTTCATTTTTTTCCATGTGAGCAAGGTGAGGCTCAGAACTGTGAAGGAATTGCCCCAGTTCACACGGTGGGTAAACCTCAAAGCTAGGACTGTGTCCCAGGCTTCTCCTCAGAGCCCAGGAGTTTTCCTCTAGGGAGACAGTCTAGGTATTCAGAAAAGGAGAAGGAAATCATGTCAGTGTTTCCCTAATTGAGCTTATCAACCACCAGATAATCAATAAAAGTTTAAAGATTTTTCAGGTCCCAAACCTCAAGAAAATGTATGTTTAAAACACCTCCTGGTGATTCTGATGCTCATTTATATTTGGGAATCTCTGGTTAAATTAAATTTTAAACCACCTAAAAACATTTTTTTAACTTATTGGTAAGTATAACATATATGTTAAAACCTTTTCATCATTACCATTTTTATAAGATTCTTCACTTTAGGACTTTTTTGGTTGGAAAAGAATTCCAATCGTGAGCCCCTCAGCATGTAGCAGAGGAAGAATTATTATAAATGACTGTGTATACACGACCCTTGTACAGTGTTTACTTCCTCTAAGGTGAGTCAGAATCCCCACCACTAGGTGGAGGCGATATTCCACAAATCTTCCTGGCTTCTCTGTTCAGACTAAGTGGCAAGTGATTCTGCTAGGTCTCCATAAAAGGACATCTCAGAGGCTCGCTGCTAAGAAAATCAGCAGGGCAGGCATAAAGAAGCCAGACTTTTAACTGCCTGATTTGAAATCACTGAGGAAGAAAAATGCAATCAACATCTCTATCAGAAATCGATCCTCAAACGCCGTAGGACATTATTTCAGATGGTCCAGGAAGAGGGGAAATGTACTGATAGGCCCAAACTACACGTTCTGTAAACCTCCGTCGTGATAACAATAATAAAGTATAGTATGATATAGAGGAAGTTAAGAATTATTACCGTCACTGTTGAAGAAATGTATTTTTATAAATCTTAAGGGTTGAACTGAGCAACCAAATATGGCCAGGAATCTAGCAACCAAATGCCGCCTGTTTTAGGAAAATGAAGAAATGGTTTACATCAGAAAAGCCGGTGGTTAAGTTTCTTACTGAAGACGAGTACAGGGAACAAGCCGATGCTGCGACGACCCGCGCCCTGGAGGACCTGCGCCAGGCCTGCCGCAGCCCCGGCTTCCCATCCTGGCTGGCCGTGTCCAGGCTCCGGGCGCCTAAAACGTAAGTCCCGCTCCACTGCCCGCAACATAGCTTGGGCTGGAGTTACCATGAAAATAACAGGATAGTTTGGATCAGATACTTCAGGCTAGAAACAGACAACTTTCCTGGATAGCAAATGACATGGAAGCTGTCAGAGTCGCTTTTGCTTCAGTGCTCTGCCTCGCCCTGTGGACGTGCCAGTGTCAGAATAAATGTTGATCAGATGTGTTTCATAGGGAAGGCCATAAAGATAACTCATAGGAGAAGGGAGACGGAATGGGATGTGTCACCTGCTTCTCTTCCTACGGGGGACGAAAAGTCATTTGTAAAGATCACCAAGAAAGACATCTCTGCCCCAGCATCTTTTCCCTACTGCTTTCCCTTCTTCCTAGCTTTATCCAAACGACAGTGCCCTCAAATTAAAGATTGAAGGGGGAAAGTCGTGACACTAAAATAATGAATAAATAGTATGTTTAATAAGAAAGAGAGAAAGAAGGAATTAGAAAGCAGGAGTGGGTATATTTGGCAGCGTTCGGTGCTCCTAAGTCTGCCTACTTCTCGATCCTTTCCCTGAACGTCTAGAGAAGGATCACATAAGCCATTCCTGTTTTTACACCCACTGTGCAAATGCCATCTTCTATTGATGCAAAGTCAAATTTAATTAAAGGGGATAAGTAGCCAGGGAACATGTTATCTTCCCAATAAACCTCTCTGTGATAACATTAACTTTATTTAAAACAAATACTAGGTTTGCAGACTTTGTTCTTGGAGGAAGCCACTTGTCGCCTGAAGAAATTAGGCTGCATGAAGAACAATATGGCCTTGCGGGTGCCTTCTTGGAAGAGCAGCTCTTTAACCTGAGGACTCCTGACAGTCTGCCTGCACACTGACTTCATTCTGGACAAGGAAGTGGGGAAGGGCAGGGATCCTATTAAAGGTGGGCAGAACTGTACCGGGGAACAGTGGCAAAAGCATTCACTATGGAGAAAAATCAAATCACGCTGGAAAGGAAAACTAAACTGTATTGAAGATAACTGATCCTTCTTGGACAGTTCTGTGTATTGTACTGTAGGTGGCCACCAAGATTCTGTGACAGTCATTACCACTGTCCTTGAATGAAGACTCTCATTAGGAACAAAGGGATCATGTTGATCTTCAAGGGGCCAGTTAATTTGAATAGGTGCCTTGTCAACCGCAGGGCATTAAATCCTCTCTTAATCCCCAGAACCTGTGTCAAAAGACTCTGCATTGCTCTTCCTGCGTGTTATCAATGTAAGTGCTGGAAGAGACCTGAGATACACTGGACCAGTATTTTCCAAAGTGTAGTCCACAGGATGCTAATAAGTGTTAGTAGGTAAAGGAATCCTGAGGTCAACTAAGATGGATGCATGATTAAACGTACTGCAGGACTTCTCAGAGCCTTTAATAATGCTAATGCACACTGTGAACTTCCTAAAGAGGAGAAATTGTGTGCAGCATTCTCCGGCTTAATTTGACAACAGAACCCTTTTTCATGAGATTAATATTTCTTGGAACACATGTTTGGAAAATGCTGATGGTGGAGGAATGGAGGTTTCAGAAGGTTAAATAACTTGTCCAAGACCACAGGGCTTTTTAAGAGGCAGCCCTGGGACTAAAACTCCATCCCTGCTGTTTCCAATGACTCAGGTAGAAGAAGAGACCTTTAGAAATGAGGCGCCATCTCGCCACAGCCTTGGGTCTCACAGTATTGGTGTGAGGGGCCATCTCTCCATAGCCTTGGGTCTCACAATATTCATGACTTATTTTTTATTTTTTAATAATAGCCAACTAACTGTTTGATAACTGTGATAAAGAGAAACATTTCCTATGGTTATATTTTAAAGTTTTGATAAGACTTTTATAGACATATATAAAGATTAGAATTTAGAATTACTTTTTACATTTTTTTGTATGTTGAAATTGAAGGCATTTAACCTCAAGTCGACTGGCCTATTTTATTTTATTTTATTTTATTTTTACTCGCTAAATTCAGGTCTCAATAGTGTTCACACCTGAATTTCTACAACAATTCTGGTTTGGTTTTTTTTTTTGGCTGCATTGGGTCTTTCATTGCTACACGTGGGCTTTCTCTAGTTGCGGCAAGCAAGGGCTACTCTTCGTTGCAGTGCATGGGCTTCTCATTGCAGTGGCTTCTCTTGTTGCAGAGCACGGGATCTAGGCTCGCGGACTTCAGTAGTTGTGGCACGCAGGCTCAGTAGTTGTGGCTCGCGGGTTCTAGAGCACAGGCTCAGTAGTTGTGGCGCACGGGCTTAGTTGCTCCGCGGCATGTGGGATCTTCCCGGATCAGGGCTCGAACTCGTGTCCCCTACATTGGCAGGCGGATTCTTAACCACTGCACCACCAGGGAAGCCCCTCGACTGGCCTATTTTTAAAAATTGTTTAGTTATACGTGTTTATAACAATTTCCTACAAAACAGATTTGTGATCTTTCTTATAGAGAACAAATCATTTTTCTTCTTGTGCTTCATGATTTTAGACTCCAGAGTGAAATGAGGGACTAACCATGAGCTTTGACCCTGAGGAAAAGAGGCCAAAACATAGGTCTGGGAAAAGATCTGAACATGGCAAAACAATCCAAGGGTTAAGATGTTGCTAACTTCTCTTTAAGAATCAAACGCAGGCTCTTTTGCTGTGGTGGGGCCATAAAGAGTAGCAGCATAAAGAATGAGGAATCTCCCTTTTCTAGAAGGGTTATGGAGGAGGGACACACAGATCATTTGGGCACTGCTTTCTGGAACCAAATTTAGTATAGCGTTTTTCTAAATTGTTCAATAAGAGTGTGGCTGCCTGTTTGGAATTCTTTAGATTGATTTCCAAATGATATTTCCTCTTTGAAGCAGTGTGTCAGTGTTTTACGGGTCTCTATTTTTGCCAGACACCTTTTAATATCAGGAGCTTTGCTATTTTTGTGAAATACACTAAATTTAATCAGTGCTTTCACATAGACTTCGATATAAAAAATCAAAGTATCTTCCATTCAGATTTATGAAGATGATGACTTTTATAAGTGTAAAGTTGTAATAGCGTTTTTGTTACAGTTTAATCTGATTTTTATTGTTTTGTAATTCTAATTATTGGTGCTATATTATAAACGTATCAGATGTGTTTGTGGTTGTGCTCACCAAGAGACGGTGTGTGTCCTACATAATGTGTGTGTGCATAACGTGTGCAGTCTGCTGGAGTTCCCAGGGGACATCCCAGCCAAGACAGCCACTGGGCCTCACCTGCGCCAGGGTGAACAGGTGCCGACAGTAGAAGAAAGCAGCTCCTGGTGAGCCAACAAGCTAGGTGTAGCTGTTTTTATTGTGATCTTTATTGCAATAAAAATAGCTAAAGGAAGAGAAAAAGAACAACAAGAGGCTTTGGGGATATTGTTTTTCATTTTTACTTTTAGAGGAAACCATGGATTTGTCAGTTTCTATTATGTGAGTACCGTGAGAAGCTAGATAATTAAAAGCACTGCTTGTGATATATTGGGTGTATTTCTGTTGTGCTTATTTGAATTGGGGTTTGTTATAGTGCTGATCATAGGTCTAGTCCCCATCAAGCAGTATGTTTGTCAGCTCCTCTAAGAGATCTTTTTTCTCTCCTTCCCTTCTTCCCTTCTCCTGTCTGTCTACCGTCTGTCTCTCTCTCCCCACCACCCTACTCCCTCTCTCCTCTTTTTCTTCATTTATTTAAAGGCCTTTAAACAATTTAAATGACCATTCAGTAAAATGGTTATGCCCTTCACAGGTTGTTGACAGTTGGTTCTGTGCCTCATGCCACCCTAGGTGTGCAGTTGTGGAGCACAACAGAACC
This sequence comes from Aethalodelphis obliquidens, assembly GCF_003676395.1. Classification (NCBI taxonomy): domain Eukaryota; kingdom Metazoa; phylum Chordata; class Mammalia; order Artiodactyla; family Delphinidae; genus Aethalodelphis; species Aethalodelphis obliquidens. Next base: position 43,526,976 of record NW_020837946.1, read on the forward strand.
TTTGTTGTGTTAGTGTGCCCACGAGGTGCCTCACAGAAGCTCACTGTTGTTAGCAAGTTGGACTCTTTGACCCCAAAACATATGAGTGAGATGTAGTGTAGGTCGCCATGCTTAAACAGTCATATTCAATGTTATTTTTTAAAGGTTTTTAAATAATATTTATTATTTTTGGCCACGTCGGGTTTTACTTGTGGCACGCGGGATCTTTCATTGCAGCGTGCCGGCTTCTCTCTAGTTGCGGCGCACATGCTCAGTAGTTGTGGCGTGCAGGCTTAGTTGCCCCGTATTGTGGGATCTTAGTTCCGCGACCAGGGATCGAACCCACGTCCCCTGCGTTGGAAGGCAGATTCTTAACCAGTGGACCACCAGGGAAGTCCCTATTTTTTGAAGGTTTTAAAACACATTTTACATATCACAAAAAATGTTTTGTCAATTAGTTGTATAGTTTGCCAATAATACTTAGAGCTGAATTACAGGGGAGTGTCCATCTGACATTTAGGACAATACTTGAATTTATGACTTTTCAAATCTAGAAATTTATGAGATTTTAGATATTAAGAGATTTGGAATAGCTGACATCGAAACATGTGGAAGAATTAAGACCTCCAGAATGATGTCAAGAAAAGAAAAAGGATCTTATATTATTCTGTATGTGATTATTCCCCAGAGTTAGAGAAGTACAATATTTAAATCACCTTTTTCTTTTGTCCGACTGAAAGAAGGATCCTATGCATAGATAACATAATAGATGTGGAATTCTGAAGATCCCCCACAGTGAGACAGGTATTTTTATCTGACCTGGGAGCCAGCTGTTTTCTGTATATTTTGGATATTAACCCTTTGTTGGTTGCATCATTTGCAAATATTTTCTCCCATTCCATTTTTTTTTTCCCCCATAGGTTGTCTTTTCATTTTGTTGATGGTTTCTTTGCTGTGCAAAACCTTTTAAGTTTGATCAGGTCCGTTAGTTTACTTTTGCTTTTATTTTTTTTTGCCTTGGGAGACTGATCCAAGAAAATATTACTATGATTTATGACAAAGAGTGTTTCACCTGTGTTCTTGGAGTTTTATGGTTTCATGTCTTACATTTAGGTGTTTTAGCCATTTTGAGTTTATTTTTGTATATGGTGTGTGGCAGTGTTCTAATATAATTGTTTTGCATGTGGCTGTCCAGCTTTCCCAGCACTATTTGTTGGAGAGACTGTCTTTTCTCCACTGTATATTCTTGCCTACTTTGTCACAGATTAATTGACCATAGGTGTGTGGGTTTATTTCTGGGTTCTTTACTCTGTTCTGTTGATCTACATGTTTGTTTTTGTGCCAATACCATGCTGTTTTGATTACTGTAGCTTTGTAATGTAGTCTGAAGTCTGGGAGGGTTACACCTCCAGCATTGTTCTTAGTTCTCAGGATTGCTTTGGCAATTTGGGGTCTTTTGTGGTTCCATATAAATTTTTGGATTATTTGTTCTAGTTCTGTGGAAAATGTCCTGGTGTTTTGATAGGGATTGCATTAAGTCAGTAGATTGCTTTGGGTAGTATGGCCATTTTAATAATAATGATTCTTCCAATCTAAAAGCATGGGATATCTTTACATTTCTTTGAATCTTCATTTTCCTTCATCAGTATTTTACAGTTTTCAGCATATAGGTCTTTCACCTCCTTGGTTAAGTTTATTCCTAGATATTTTATTCTTTTTGATGTGATTTTAAATGGGATTGTTTTCTCCCTTTCTTTTTCTGATATTTCATTATTAGTGTATAGAAATATTTTGCATTTTATGTATATTAATCTTGTATCCTGCAACCTTGCTGAATTCATTTATTAGTTTTAATAGTTTTGGGGTGGAGACTCTAGGGTTCCCTGTATAGAATATCATGTCATGGGCAAATGTTAGTTTCACCTCTTCTCTTCTAATTTGGATACCTTTTATTTTTCTTGTCTGATTGCTGTGTCTGGGACTTCCAATACTATGAGAGTACACATCCTTGTCTTTTTCCTGAATTTAGTAGGAAGCTTTCAGCTTTTCACCATTGGGTATTGTGTTGGCTGTGGGTTTGTAGTAAATGGCCTTTATTATGTTGAGATATGTTCCCTTCTCTATCCACTTTGATGAGAGTTTTGGTTTTTTGGGGTTTTTTCCCCCTCAGCAACAGAAGTTCCTTTACTGAATCCTGAGTGTGAAAATCTACCATTTAGTTCTTTCTCCCTTCTCCCCGTGAGACTCAATAATCCCTTGATTTGCATGGAACATTGGTGTGTCTGCTTGTTCTTGCTGTTGTGTCCATTTTGTTGTTCTGATGAGAGTTTTATCATGAATGGATGTTGACTTTTGTCAAATGCTTTTTGTGCATGTATTGAGATGATCATGTGGTTTTTGTCTTTCCTTTGTTAATGTGGTGTATTACGTTGATTGATTTGTGTGTGTTGAACCATCCTTGTGACCCAGGAATAAATTCAACTCGATCATGCTATATGATCCTTTTAATGCATTCAGTTGGATTCAGTTTGCTAATATTCTTTTTTTTTTTAACATCTTTATTGGAGTATAATTGCTTTATAATGGTGTGTTAGTTTCTGCTTTATAACAAAGTGAATCAGTTATACATATACATATTTCCCCATATCTCTTCCCTCTTGCATCTCCCTATCCCACCACTCTATGTGGTCACAAAGAACTGAGCTGATCTCCCTGTGCTATGCAGCTGCTTCCCACTAGCTATCTGTTTTATCTTTGGTAGTGTATATGTGTCCATGCCACTCTCTCACTTTGTCACAGCTTACCCTTCCCCCTCCCCGTATCCTCAAGTTCATTCTCTAGTAGGTCTGCATCTTTATTCCTGTCTTGCCCCTAGGTTCTTCATGACCAATTTTTTTTCTTTTTTTTTAGATTCCATATATATGTGTTAGCATATGGTATTTGTTTTTCTCTTTCTGACTTACTTCCCTCTGTATGACAGACTCTAGGTCCATCTACCTCACTACAAATAACTCAATTTCATTTCTTTTATGGCTGAGTAATATTCCTCTGTATATATGTACCACATCTTCTTTATCCATTCATCTGTCGATGGACACTTAGGTTGCTTCCATGTCCTGGCTATTGTAAATAGAGCTGCAATGAACATTTTGGTACATGACTCTTTTTGAATTATGGTTTTCTTAGGGTATTTGCCCAGTAGTGGGATTGCTGGGTTGTATGATAGTTCTATTTTTAGTTTTTTAAGGAACCTCCATACTGTTCTCCGTAGTGGCTGTATCAATTTACATTCCCACCAACAGTGCAAGAGGGTTCCCTTCTCTCCACACCCTCTCCAGCATGTATTGTTTGTAGATTTTTTGATGATGGCCATTCTGACCGGTGTGAGATGATACCTCATTGTAGTTTTGAGTTGCATTTCTTTAATGATTAATGATGTTGAGCATTCTTTCATGTGTTTGTTGGCAATCTGTGCATCTCCTTTGGAGAAATGTCTATTTAGGTCTTCTGTGCAGTTTTGGACTGGGTTGTTTGTTTTTTTGATATTGACCTGCATGAGCTGCTTGTAAATTTTGGAGATTAATCCTTTGTCAGTTGCTTCATTTGCAAATATTTTCTCCCATTCTGAGGGTTGTCTTTTGGTCTTGTTTATGGTTTCCTTTGCTGTGCAAAAGCTTTGAAGTTTCATTAGGTCCCATTTGTTTATTTTTGTTTTTATTTCCATTTCTCTAGGAGGTGGGTCAAAAAGGATCTTGCTGTGATTTATATCATAGAGTGTTCTACCTATGTTTTCCTCTAAGAGTTTGATAGTGTCTGCCCTTACATTTAGGTCTTTAATCCATTTTGAGTTTATTTTTGTGTATGGTGTTAGGCAGTGTTCTAATTTCATTCTTTTCCATGTAGCTGTCCAGTTTTCCCAGCACCACTTATTGAAGAGGCTGTCTTTTCTTCACTGTATATTCTTGCCTCCTTTATCAAAGATAAGGTGACCGACCATATGTGTGTGGGTTTATCTCTGGGCTTTCCATCCTGTTCCACTGAAGTTTGCTAATATTATGCTGAGGATTTTTGCATGTGTATTCATCAGAGATATTGGCTTCTGATTTTCTTTTTTTGTAGTGTCTTTGTCTGGTTTTGGTGTCAGGGTAATGGTGGCCTTGTAGAATGAATTTGGGAGTGTTCCTTTCTCTTCAATTTTTTGGAATAGTTTGAGAAGGATAGGTATAAATTCTTCTTTATATGCTTGGTAGAATTCCCCAGTGAAGCCGTCTGGTCCTGGACTTTTATTTGCAGGGAGTTTTTATCATTACAGATTCTATTTCACTTCTAGTGATTGGTCTGTTCAAATTGTTTGTTTCTTTGTGACTCAGTCTTGGCAGGCTGAATATTTCTATAAATTTGTCCATTTCTTCTGGGTTGTCCAATTTGTTGCCATATAAATTACTTGTCATTTTTCCCCCTTCTCTTCAACTTATGTTTTAATTTTGTCCCTTAACTAATTCATATTTCCAACCACTTAATGTTTACAATGCACGTTGGAACTGAATGTCTTACTAGACAGCTTATTAGGTATAGGTAAACGTTTAACATAGCACTGTAGTTTGGGAGCATGCAATATGGTTATAGATTAATGTTAACAAAGTACTAAGAGCTAGGGCCTGGATGGGAAATAAGACAACACTCCCCTTGCCATGGGCTATTTGTCACACAAAAATAATGGCAACATTTATCGAGTGTTTACTGTGTGTCAGGTATGTCATTTAACCATCAAAAGAACCTGTAAGGCAGATACTGTAATCATCTTAATTTTACAGAGGAGGGCCGTGAGACCCAGAGAGGTTACTTAATGTGAGTTCTCACTGGCAGAACTAAGACTCAAATCCAGACAATGGGGCTCCAGAGCCGGCAATCCTAACCCCAGCACTGTAAGGTCCTTGGGTTGCCATCTAAAAACTGGGACCTCCCTGGAGCCACAGTGGGGCACGTGGTCCTGTATTAGCCGTCCGAAGCAGATGGGAGTTGAGTGAGAGTAAGGTGCTCACCTGGACTGGCTCATTTCTTCACCATTCTGGACATCACCAAGTTTCCAGTTACTCTCTTATTTTAAACCACAGTTTGTCCTCTCATAAGGTAAATTACTTAGTGATTTGAGAACCCACTCCCCCTTTCTCTCACCCCTTTATTCTGTTCCCATCCAGGCACTGACCTTTCTCCCATCTGCCTGATGGTTTGGAATTTTTGAGCCAGGAATTCTTAGAGCTTTGCTGAAATGACACAGGAGTGGTTTGGGGCTTCAGAAGTAGCTTTGTCTTGTCCCACTGCACCCAAGGAGAGAAAAATTTCTGAAAGGAAAATCATCTTTTATTTGCCTACAGTCAGCTCTGTCACAGCATGCCCTCATCTTCGCAGAATAACGTTAATTTTAGGGTCCAGTCTTTCACAATGAAGATGAGAAAACTAAGACCCAGAGATCTCCCAAAGGTAATTTTCTTCCTGTGTTCCTGCATTGTCTAGTATGGTAGCCACGAGCCACAGATGGCTGTTTAAATTTAACATGAGAGACTTCCCTGTTGGTGCAGTGGTTAAGAATCCACCTGCCAATGCAGGGGACACGGGTTCAAGCCCTTGTCCAGGAAGATCCCACATGCTGCAGAGCAACTAAGCCCGTGCACCAGAACTACTGAGCCTGTGCTCTAGAGCCCGCGAACCACAACTACTGAGCCCACGAGCCACAACTACTGAGCCAGCATGCCTAAAGCCCATGCTCTGCAACAAGAGAAGCCACCGCAACAAGAAGCCCGTGTACTGCAACGAAAAGTAGTCCCCACTCACCACAACTAGAGAAAGCCAGTGCACAGCAACGAAGACCCAATGCAGCCAAAAATTAATTAGTTAAAAAAATAAATAACAGAAGTCTAACTCCTCAGATGCACTAGCCACACTCTAAGCACTTAATAGCCACCTGTGGTTAATGGCTACCACACCTGACAGTGCTGCTTTACGAAGCTGTTGCCTCAGGTTACTGAGCGGTGGGTGTGTCTGCTGGCCCTTCCCAGCTCCCCTGGCACTGGTCTTCAGAGTCCCTGCAACCTCCAAGTTTTCTCTGCAGGGTTGCCAGACCTTCCGAGTTATCTCCAGAGTGGCACTCATGATTAACAGAGCAGCAGGAGTTTGAAGGCGCTGGATTTCTATGTATCTGGGAATAGCCAGCGATCCTAAATGCAACTGCAACTACACAGGGTGAGTATCAGGCACACAAGGTAAGGGTTCAGAATGGCCGGGGCTGCTTTCAGGCTTGTTCTACCACAACAGAAGCAGAGGGTGGCCTCCCCGCCTCCTGGGGTTGGAGAAGGTCCTGGGTGGACCTGCACTTGGGCATCAGGCGGGTCTGAGTTTGAATTCTGGGACTGTGACCTTGTTCCCATAACGTAAGCCGAGTTCAGCTCCAAAATCCTCATATTTAAAGAGGGGGTAGTGATATGTATTACAGTGTGTTGTTGTTAGGACAAAACGATAATGTCATCAGCACACACCAAGCACCCAGTAACAGTGGGTGTGGCTCCCTGTTTCCTGGAATCATTGCTTCTCTCCAGATTGGCTGCAAGGAATACCACTTAAATAATGGTCTCAGCACCACCAGTAGCCTCCACGGCCAGCAGTCCTGGAGGAACGGCAAATCAGAGGGGAGCACTTAGCCGACTGTCTGCTTCGTGTGGCCCGTGACAAGACTAATAATAAGCCAGTAAGGCAGCGATATTCTTCCTGTGAATTCCTTAGGCTTTTCATGAGGTTTATTGGCTGGTGGAGGTATGTGTGTTATTGTCATCTATTATTCTACTTAAGGCCTTGAGTAATAGTTTAATAATCAGTAACTAACCTCTTTGGATCCACGTGAGCTCAGCGCTTTGCGTAATTCACTTTTTCTACAATTATGGGGAAAAGCATATGAAACAAGTCATTAGGTCGTGATTACCATCCTGGGCTTTGTGACCTCCCTGGGTATTTCCAGGGGATCTCAAAAGGGATTAGAAAATTCTCAAATCAAAATTTAATTTGAATTCACTTTAATTTTTTTTTTTTAAATGGCACTTTGAGGACAGGAGGAAGTCACAAAGTCCACAAACCCATGAAGGTGTCTGCTCTCAAAGGCTGGAAATTACTGCACTGTTTAATCACCTCACAGTAAACGTCTCATAACAAAGGCCTGTAGAGTTTGATCTCATTCATTACAGAGTGAAGGACTTTTATTTGTTTGGTCACATCGTTATCATTTAAGAAATACTTAAAAATGGTATTTATTTTTATTTCAACATGTCAACTGTGCATTTCCAAAACAGCAGGCTTTTCAGAGGAATAAATCAGAACTGTAAACACAAGACACAGTAGAAGTCTTTTGACTTCCTACAGTCAGTTTCACAAATCCACATACTGTACATTCATAGGTGAGGTTCAGCCTGTCACCCATTTCTTTATTTCTATAATTACATAAGCATAATAAATACATCTGATTTTTAAAGGTCACTTAAAATGAGTCATGATAATTTACAGTACAGTACATTTCAGTTCAAGTGCAAAAATAACTATTTGCTTAATTCTATTTCTTCCCGTTATTTTGTTTTTAAGCTGTGTTCTGTGGTGAAGCTAGATATCCGACTGTAGACTTTCTTCTTCCAGATGCAGTTGTGGGCAGAAGTACTGTATCATGGAGAAGTCCTCACTTTATAATTGGTCCTGCCTAATCAGAGTCAGAGAGTAAGGTGAGTTGCTCATTTTTAACTCTGTTCTTTTCTTTCCTCTCTCCTGTACTCATCCACAGTATCATACACACTATATAACTGACCTTCCTTCAGCTAAAGCAATGTTCCCTTGTCCACAGCCCTCCCCCAAGGCTTCCTATAACCTCAGCTTTCATTTTTAGCAGCAAGCTTTATGCATGAGTCACCCGGCCATTGTCGACTGTAGCTGTAATATTTACAGTAGCATGCCTGTATCTGAACTGTCCAGTGTCTGACTATGTCTTCGTGGGAAAGAATATACTGAGAATTTTTTCTTTAGTCATTGGAAAGTGTACTTACTTCTTATTTCTGTCTTTTTCATTCCTGGTTTCCTATTCACCACCTTTTCCCCTCACCAAAAACAAAACAAAACTGAACCAGTATGTAATTTTTAAAAATTGTATCCCTTCCCTAGGCACTTAAATCTTATACTGTTATTTGTAAGTAGTACTGCTTAATTAAAGAAACCCTTAGGAATTCAGTGATTTTGTGTGTTTGTTTTAGTCCATCAGCTAATTAGAGCCCACATCACTATAAAGTTGTAAATAGTGATAGAGGCTATTTACAGTATCAATATATTTAGTAAACCCTTGTCTATCAAGCCACAGGATACTAAGTTGGTTGGTTGATTTCAAATATTCCCTCCTCTGGTCTTAAAGCCCATTTAAAACAAAAGGCATTTTAAAGCTCAGCTTAGCTTGCAGTAGTCAGTAACAGCTTTTGCCACTCAAAGAATTGACTATTTTCATTTTACACCATACCCATATAAAAATATATTTGCTAGAGATATGCCAAGTTTCTGATGAAACTTTTTCCTTTTTTTTTAAACAAAAGCATAGATGCCACTAACTTTTATCTGGTTACTTTTAAAATATGTCTTAAAATTTTTTTAATTGTTCTCTTTAAGAGAAACAAAATTATAGGTGTATTCTGTTTCTTCCCAGTTTGCATTAAGAACCAAATAATTAGGATAAATAATCAGAAGAGGGAAATTATATCAGCATTCACCTTGAAACACTTTCTTTCCCTCCACTCATTTAGTGTAACTGCTGGTTTCGACTCTTACTGCCCTGGCAGAGAAGTCCTGTAGTCCTTAACCTACCAATCCAAGAACTGAAAGTCCTCACTGAAATCCATTTTCCCTCTGTGACTCCAGTGGGACTACGGAAGTTGACCTATTTCTGCCAATATGTACTGTAGCTTCTACGTGTGTGAGCGTGTGTGTGTGTGTGTGTGTGTGTATGTATTTCTGCGTTGATGAATTCAGGTGTTCAGCAGCATATGTGGTGCTGTGCTCCTCAAGGTGCTCCCTCTGTGCTGGCAGAGGAGCCCAGTTCCATGCAGGGTGTGAGATGAGCAGGACCCCTCAGTGTCCCCCAGAGGCAGGCTGAGCCTGCTGGTCCTCAGTCTCCTCCCTGCGCGGGTCTACACTGGGGTGAGTGGGGCTGCTCTGCGTCTGAGATGCTGCTGCTTGAGGGGACGGCTGGCTTCTTGATGGGTCAGAGGGAGCCTCACGTGGTCCAGGCCGGGCTCCACCAGTTGGAGAAGTTTCCCGATCCTCACTGGTCCCCTGGAAGGAAAAAATAGGAGGTGCCCCATGGTCAATGCTAGCAAACTTTTTATATGCTTTCAAGTAAGATATACGAAACATGGGGAGATTATCCTGAAGTAACCACTTCAGGAAACAAGTAACAGAGGAATAAGGATAGAATGTCTTACCTTTCATCTCCTTTCCTACGTGCAACTGTCCAAGCCGCATGAAAAACACAGACACTATAAGCAGACGTATCTTGTGGATAAAGGAACGTTACTACCAACATGCCTGTTACTCCTAGGAGAACAATTTACATCAGCACATATTTACTGGGCCCCCACCAGCCACTGTGGCAAGTCACTGGGCAAGCGGCATGGAACGGGAACTCAGTCCACTTGCTAAGACCAGAGAATTCAAGGCTGGAAAGCACCTTGTCCCACAGGAAGTGAGGAAGGCATCCTCAGCCTCAGAGACACGGCCAGGAAAAGAAGGTCCTGAAATTGAGTCCTGATGTATAGTTGGGATTTTAAAGTACACACTAAAAGTTGGTTTGTAAAAATCAGGAAACATTTCTTTTTTTATGGATTTTCCTCTGAATTAGTACCCATCACTTCAAAGAGCTGAGCACCCAAAAAGAAAAACAAAAGTTTTATTTCTGTAGTTCTAAACTGTAAAAGAAAAAATATTAGTATAATGACTTCTTCATAAGAGTAGCTAAGCCATACTAGCCAGTTTTTATTAATCTTAATATGTCATAAAAAATGTTAATGATACTCAAGCCTAATAGGCTTCTGTGAAAACAAGGGTGAGTATCCAAAGTAATGAAAACACTGCCATTCAGGCAGAACTCATCTTTCCTCTGCATCACCTCCTTGCTTCACATCCTTCCTATGCTCCTCCTACCCTGATACCTTCCTTGACTTGTGAGCAGAGGATTTGTGTGAGTTTATTATCTCGATAAGCCAATAGGATCATACGTGGACTAGAATGCATATGGTTATCAGCAAAGAATCAGATTTGGTTTAAATTAGAGAAATATTACAGGTCAGTTTACAAAATTGTGATAAATTTAATTGAGGTAGTTCAAATTAAGGAAATTACTCAAACTACTCTTAAAGTCTTTCCCCTTTATTTTTTTCCTCCTGTGTCCTCTGAAGCTACTCTAGCTATAGCGCTGACATGATTCATCACGTGAAAGGGAGTGATTAATAAAAACACAGGGGAAGTAGACTCATTACTTTGGCTAAACTGTTCACAGAAGTTACGCTTAAACATTTTCCAAAAGTATTATATAGCTTCAGTTACAATTACCTACAGTGTTTGTTTTTATCCATGCGATTCGACGCTACTCAGGAGAGACCACACCTCTAGGGACAAGAAAAACCACACTTGAGCCCGCTAGCAAAACCACATTTCCACGGAGTTAGGTGTCCTGTCAGACCCATTTAGTGGCTCAGAGTATTACTTAATTTATCAGATATTTACTGAGGTCCTATTATATAGAATGTCCCCATTAGAATTTTTAAATTACAGAGATTAATATATAATTCACCAAGGCAAGAACCATATATCCATACTGTAACTAATGTCCACCAAAACAGACATTTCAAAGAAATATAAAATCAGAATGGATTTATTTTCTTTCTTTCAAGAGGTACTGTCTTCTCTGTGAGGCCTTCCTGAACCGCATAAGGCAGAATTTTCCCTCTATGGAACCTTGTATACACCTCTATAATACACTTGTCACAAAGCACTGAAATTATTTGTCTGCATGTCTATTTCCCCCACCAGCCCTCCCATAAATCTTGTTGAATGAATAACTGAAACAACAGAGCCTGCTTAAGGCAAGGCAGCAGAGGAACTTTTTACCTGTAAAGGCTGTATCTCAGAAGCACGGTTGTCTCTTGTTAGCTGCATCATCTCTTTGATTTGGTAGAGTGCGTAAACAAAGGTCACCCAGGGAGAGGAGCTGACACCCCAGGCTGGCTTGTTCACATCCTCCTGTTCTTCCTGGTGCTTGGTTTTCTTAGGTGGAAGTCTGGGCTCAACGCGTGGCAGAACATCTTCTGTCTGTTGCTGGACCAAGTCGATGGTTGCTATGGGAACAGGACTAGAAGGAACAGGAATCCTTTCTGCCAGCATCGTCTTGTCTGGAGAGAAAGCCATGTTTAAATCATTTCTCAGAGTTTTTACATATTTAAACAGATGTATGTATGTATGTATAAATAAGTAATAAAAACTGAACAAATGGACAACCTCGATAAGCCCGTTCTAGTATGCTTGGGAATGTTGGTAAGTTGCCGTGTAACAAGGGCGGCTTCTCTACTTGGCGCAAGTACTGAGCAAATGAATGTGATGTTTACCTTCCAGGGTCTCCTTACAGGGCTTAACAGACATTAACTTATATTTATTTATGAAATGTATTGGTTCAGTTAACGTATATAACATCTGTGGGGCATAGGTTATAGTGAATGTTGCCTTAGGCCCACTTACAGGATTGAGATTTTTAAAGATAAGCATCAAAATAGGAAAAATCACACAGTAGCTGCCTTTATTGGCCTTTTACTGAAGGCATGGACTAAGCTGCATAAGAGAGATGATCTAGTTAGGATTATAAAAGAACAAGAATAAGAAAAGTCAGTACTGGTCTTTCCTTCTGAGTAACTTGTTGGAATTAAAATCTGTCTCTGGGGTTTCTGTAACAAGTTAGTTTTTCTCTTAACAGAAGCACTTTGGGTACTTGAGGCAAATGCTCCTCAAAGGACAGGACACCATAGAAGATGAGCCCTGTTCCAGGACCCAAGAGCTGAGAAAGAATATTTGTTTTAATGGTTGGCCTTCTTCATTGGAAAAAAAAAAAAAGTTGATTCCCCCAAAAAGTTGAAAGCTTGTTCTCATCAACACATTATATTGGATATAACCTTCTTTCTGTATGACACGTTTAAGAAGGCCATGCCTAATTAAGGGAAAACTTCAAATTTAAGGTTTAGACATTTTTATCAAATGAAGGTAAAAGCACAGAGATTAATCCCACTTCCTATCCCTAATAGTAAAATTACTGTGTAATCCTATACATATCTGATTTAAATTTTAAATCTCTTTAGAACACCAGAGAAATTTAAAACCAATACTTTCCCCCAGTACCTTGTACCGTAAAACAAAACAAAAGCAAGCTGCCTAAAACAACCAGTTCTTTTCAACATAGCAAGTGGCTTCTCTCCAGCAATGGTGCACGAGTTCACTGATAACACCCCTGAGAAAATCTAGCCATGCAGGTCTGTGGTACACTCTGTTTCCACCTCTGGGTTTCTGAGGGGTATGTGTAGAATTCCCCACGGCTTCAACCTTTAGAACCGTTAAAGAACAATGAACATGCTTACCTTCTTCCTCATCTGGCACCGCCAGCCACTGGATCAGGGCAAAGAACAGGAGGATCACCAGGCAGGCCATGCCAATTCCTCGGAATGTTGCAGCAGCCCCTGTGGAAACAAACAGCACTCTGTAGAGTGATTCCCGGAAAGACAGGTAGCCCTCATCCAAAACTGTCAATGTTCTAAAGTTCAGGGCAAAGGCAGCAGAGCAAAGAATGGCAAATGGCCATTAGCTTCATATAGTAGGAAAAGCACAGGTCTGGGCAGGTGTCAAGAGATCCAAGTGCTGGTGTTGGATATCTGTCATTGATCAAATTTTAAAACTGCATTTATAAAATAAAGGACTGTCTCCAAGTGCCATTTTAAAATTCAGTGGTGCTCTCTTCATAAAGACAATTTACCTAACTATATATTAAACAACCTTATTAATCTGTAATTAGAACAGCCGAGCTCAAGTAGTGCTATATATTCAGACATCTCTGAGCCCACCTTCTAGGGACCTGAATACTCAAGATTCCTGGAGCAGAATAATGCCATCTCCACCTCAGCCCCGCCCTTGTATTTCCAATAAGGGAGATCTGACAGGGCAGACAGACTGTGTTGTCACAGATGCAGTGATGTTACCAAAGCCAGCATATAGTTAGATTTTTTTGGTTCAGAATCTCCTGATGGAACAACAATGATGAACTCTCTTTCCTCTAGCATTATTATCAGCAGGTTTAGGGTACTTTACTTCAAACCAAAAGCACATGTGATTATTCATTTGTTTGGCTCCTTTGAACTATCTGTGTAGCATCGCATTAAGCTGCATTAAGCTGTCAGAGAAGCGTGCACGGTTACAAGCTGGCTCTAATCATCTTAACTACTGAAGCATACTGCTCTGCAATTTTGACTACCATGAAAGCTAGAAAGAATATATGAACAATGGAGTTTAGCTTCTGGCAATCTTCAGTAATAATTTGAGTGTTCATTGAGGGGTTGCTCAAAAAATTTGTTAAGTTTTCATCAAAGAAGAAAGAGAAAAAGAGAAAACCATTCTTACCAAAATAATTGACTAACACGCCTCCGATCATGGCTCCACAACCTCTCCCCAAACCCAGATGAAGGCCCTGCAGGATGCCCTGAGCAGATGTCCTCAGCTCTGGGGGAACCGCAGCGCTGAGATAAGAAATGCAGGCTGCCCAGATGGCTGCGTGTGTCACTCCTGGAGAGGAAGAGGAGCGGGCAGGGTGACCGATCAGCACTCCTTACATTACTCTTTTTTGGAACATGAGTTATTTACTTAACTATATATATATATATATATGTGTGTGTGTGTGTATATATATATATATGTGTGTGTGTGTGTGTATATACATATACACACACATATATATATATACACATATACATACCTAATAAAGATAAATATTTTGTGGTAAAATATACGTAACAATATTTATCGTTCAAACATTTTTAAGTGTATGGTTCAGTGGCTTTAAGTACATTCACAGTGTTGTGCAACCATCACTACCATCCATCTCCAGAATTTTTTTATCATCCCAAACTGCAATTCAGCACCCGTTAAACAATACTATCTCCAGGCCCTGAGAAACACCACTTACCTTCTGTCTCTATGAATATGACTATGACTGCTCTGGGTACCTCATGTAAGTGGAATCATACAGTGTTTGTCCTTTGGTGTCTGGCTTATTTCACTTAGCACAATGTCTTCAGAGTTCATCCATGTTGTAGCATGTGCCAGAATTTCCTTTTTAAGGCTAAAGGATATGTAGCCTTGTAACTTTTTTATCCATTCATCTGTTAATGGACATTTGGGCGGTTTCCCCCTTTTGGCTATTGTGAATGCTGCTGCTGTGAACGCTGATGTGCAAGTATCTCAGTCCCCGCTGTCAGTTCTTTTGGGTCTATACCTAAAAGTGGAATTACTAGGTCATATGGTAATAATATATTTAATACTGTGAGGGGCTGCTTTCCACAGTAACTGCACCATTTTACATTACTACTAGAAATGCACAAGAGTTCCAATTTTTCCACATCTCACCAGATGTTATTTTCTGTGTTTTTTTATAATAGCAATCCTAATGGGTATGAAGTGGTATCTCATTGTGCTTTTGATTTGCATTCCCTAATGGCTAGTGATATTGATCATCTTTTTATGTGTTTTTTGGCCATTTGTAAATCTTTAGAGAAAGTCTTTTGTCCATTTTCAAATTGGGTTGTTTGGGTTTTTTGCTGTTGAGTTGTCAGAGTTCCTTATATATTTTGGATATTGACCTCTTACTGGGTACCAGACGTATAGATCAACGGAACAGAATAGACCCCAGAAATAAACCCATGCATGTACAGTCAATCAATCTACAACAAAGGAGGCAAGAATATACAGTGGAGAGAAGACAGTCTCTTCAACAAGTGGTGTTGGGAAAGCTGGACAGCTACGTGTAAATCAGTGAAACCAGAACACTCCCTCATGCCATATACAAAAAATAAACTCAAAATGGTTTAAAGACCTAAATGTAAGACATGACACCATAAAGTTCCTATAAGAGAATATAGGCAAAACATTCTCAGACATAAATCGTAGCAATAGTTTCTTAGATCAGTCTCCCAAGGCAAAAGAAATAAAGCAAAAATAAACAAATGGGACTTGATCAAACTTAAAAGGTTTTGCACAGCAAAGGAAACCATCAACAAAATGAAAAGACAATCTAAGAAATGGGAGAAAATATTTGTAAATGATGCAGCCAACAAGGAGTTAATATCCAAAATATATAAACAGCTCATACAACTCAATATCATAAAAACAAGCCAATCAAAATACAGGCAGAAGACCTAAATAGAAATTTCTCCAAAGAAGACATACAGATGGCCAACATGCACATGAAAAGATGCTCATCACTGCTAATTATCAGAGAAATGCAAATCAAAACCACAATGAAGTATCACCTCACATGGGTCAGAATGGCCATCGTTAAAAAGTCTGGAGAGGGTGTGGAGTAAAAGGAACCCTCCTACACTGTTGGTGGGAATGTAAATTGGTACAAACACTATGGAAAACAGTATGGCGTTTCCTATAAAAGCTAAAAATAGAGGTACCAATCCCACTCCTGGGTATATATGTGGAAAAAATTCTAATTTGAAAAGGTACGTGCACCCCAATGTTCATAGCAGCACTATTTACAATAGCCAAGACACGAAAGCAACCCAAATGCCCATCAACAGATGACTGGCTTAAGAAGATGTGGTATATATATATATATATATATGTATATATATACATACATACATACATACATACACACACATATGCACAGTGGAATAATACTCAGCCATAAAAAAGAATGAAATATTACCATTTGCAGCAACATGTATGGACCTAGAAATATTATACTTAGTGAAGTAAATCAGACAAATACTATACGGTATCGCTTATATGTGGAATCTAAAAAATTATACAAATGAATCTATATACAAACCAGAAACAGACTCACATAGAAAACAAACATGGTTACCAAAAGCGAGAGGGAGGGCAGGAGGGGTGACAAATTAGGAGTATGGGATTAACAGATACTAACTACTATACATAAGGAGATAAGCAACAAGGATTTACGTATAGCATAGGAAATTATATTCCGTATCTTATAACAACTTATAATGGAATATAATCTGAAAAAAATATAACTGAATCACTTTGCTGTAATCTGAAACTAACACAGTATTGTAAATGAACTGTACTTCACTTTTAAAAGATTATTTCCAATTTTTTCCATTATAATTAGCACTATGATTAACATTTTTGGAGATACAGGCTTTTTTTTTTTTTTGGTACGCGGACCTCTCACTGTTGTGGCCTCTCCCGTTGCGGAGCACAGGCTCCGGACGCGCAGGCTCAGCGGCCATGGCACACGGGCCCAGCCGCTCCACGGCACGTGGGATCTTCCCGGACCGGGGCACGAACCCATGTCCCCTGCATCGGCAGGCGGACTCTCAACCACTGTGCCACCAGGGAAGCCCTGGAGATACAGCTTTTTACATGTCTTATTTACATTGGCTATAATTCTACAAGTGGGGTTAATGATTCAAAGAATATAAATTTTTTTTTGCCTTTTAATATACAGCTCCAGTTTGTTTTCCAAGAGTGTAGAGACTACAATGCCTCATTACCAGTTTCATTATATCCTCACCATTTGTTGGCAGGGAGGGGAGGGTAAAGATAACAGGTGAAAGAAAATTTGATTATTTTAATGTACAGCAACTGTGCATTGTATGAATTTAAATCTTTACTAGAGCACGGCTTTAAGTGTAATAGGAAGAGGGACTTCCTTGGTGGTCCAGTGGTAAAGAATCCACCTTCCAATGCAGGGGACGTGGGTTTGATCCCTGGTCGGGGAACTAAGATCCCACATGCCGCGGGGCAGCTGAGCCCATGCGCCACAACTATTGAACTCGCACGCCCCAATGAGAGAGCCCACGTGCCACAAACTACAGAGCCCACGTGCCCTGGAGCCCGCGTGCCACAACTAGAGAGAGAAAACCTGCACGCCACAGCTAGAGAGAAACCCGAGCAGACTGCATGCCATAACGAAAAAGATCCCACATGCCTCAACAAAGATCCCGTATGCCACAACTCAGACCCAATGCAGCCAAAAAACTAATAAGGAAAATAAATGTAATAGGAAGATATTGTCACAACAGGTTTTATAGATAGCTGGAAAGGATTAAGAGATCATCTGGTTCTGCCTAGATTAAGTCTTGGACTTGCTTCCTGAAAAATAATCTCATTTGGAGATAATATCAACAGAAACTCAACCTATGTTTTAGAAAATTAAACTGAAAGATTAATATTCATTTAAGATTTAATCTGACAGTCTGCTTCTGCCCAGAATAAAATAACAGGGACTGGATTTACTTCCTTCTTGAAACAACAAACAACTGGACAAAATATATGAAACAATAGTTCCCAAGACACTGGACATCACCAACAAGGACAGTGATCTCAGAGATGGGAAACAATGAGGCACTCCAGCTTACTGCCTGGTCAGAGTTTGAAAGCTGCAGGGCACAGAGTGGGAACCAGTGAGTTGAAGAGATGGAGCCGACAGTCTGGGGAGACCAAGGCAGCTGGAGCTCCAGGTCAGAGTACCAGAGAGCAGAGAGTTTCACAGCAACTCCAGAGATCTGCAGATGGTTTCCCTCAAGTATTCAGCAGAGTACTGATTAGCAAGGGCGTGTATAGAAACTATCCAAAGCCAGGGAAAGAACCGCCCCAAAAGCATTACAGAAAGCATTCCTCAGAACCCATACAGGGCTGGGAATAATACCTGTTTCCACCAGCCACACTGGAAAAACTCATGATTCCTGGGATTGGTAGAGTACTCAAAAGGGTCTTGTGTTAGTATTATGAAAGGGTTAGCCCTAGTTTAAACACTGCTCTGGTACCACCTAAGTAATGTTTAAAAGCAAGACGCAAAAGGATCACACTAGTTCCAAGTAATCTAGTTGTGTCCCAGAACAAATCTCAAGAATATCTGTAGGAATACAAAAATATCCAGCACCTAACAAGGTAAGATTCACAATGTCGGACATATAATCAAATTACCAGGACGATTTTACTTAAGTAGATCCATAATAGAATAAACACTATTTTCACTGGGTACATTAGATTATATGCCCTATAGTAAACTGAGAAATATCAAAATAATTTTTCTTATATGTTTCAGTAATAATTTCAAGTAGGCTGTTTTTTAACTAGAAAGATGGAAGAGGCAGTATGCACACTTAATTTCCACAGAATTCAAATGAAGTGTTTGCTTTATCTGACTAAACAACTGCAGTACCTTAGATAATGCCAGCCTTCTCAGAATTGAATAATGCCTGGATAGAGTCTTAACTGTAAATGTTGACACAGTAATACACAATTAAAATATTATATGTTTTAAAGAATAGATTATTAAAGATGCAGCTAACTCCATTTCTTTTCAGATATGCATAGTTTTTCATTAACACTAAGGAAAAAACTCAAAAATATTATGAGAAATAAAATGAAATTTATTCAACATTAATTAGATTCAATAGTAACATCCAGCATAGATTTTGGAAATTATTTCTTAAAGATGAATCATCAAAGACCTGAAACCACATCAGATGGTTGTCAATTAACTTTAGTGGTGATGCCAAGTCTATTGTTATGTCTATATTTGACCAATCAATTACAGGATTTACAAGTAGACAAAGATGGGTCTATGTATTTATGTGACCAAAACAGTAACAAATATATTTTTGCTGTAATTCTAGATCAAATATAATTCTAGCAGTTATTCTCTTAAATGTGAAGGCTTGGACACACACAAAATCTTCCAATAATAGGGTTTCTTTTTTTTTTTTTTTTTCAATTCTAAGGGTTTTCTAAACCTTTGAGTCTTCTAAGATAATTAAAGCATTTTCCAGCAGGATGACTTAAATTAGGATACTTTTAAACTATTGTTAAAATTTGTTGGCTGGTATTACGTGGCAGTTATAAAAGATTCTCTGTAGTTAGAATTCCAGAGTTTCCTCATTGCTTTTTTGGGACTGATTAGATCATTGGAACACTCTTTAAAGCAACTCAGGGCATTAACTGAAGGGAAAAATAGTAAAGCATTTAGTAAAAAATTTTTTCTCTGGTACTAAAAGCAGAAGAATGAAAGCCATTTGGCTTGTATGTTCCAACATTTTCCAGGGTAGATGTAGAATTAAAATTGGTTTCTCTGAACTACCTTTATTTCAAAATATCATGTAAAAAGAAGAATCCATATTACTTCCTAGAAAAGAACCAGCAAATGTAAATCCACAAGAGGGGACTGGATTGATAACAATACCTCGTATACAAATGACAATTGTGGAGTTTTGGTTCTTGTTCTTAAACTTGAATATGCAACCTAGTAATCATATTAATAATCTGAAACGCTTGCCAATATTTTTACTACACTTGTGTTCTGGTCCTCTACAATAAAGCAATCTAGAAATCTAAAAAAATAAATTCCACCATTTTCCGTATTTGTAAAATGGTATTTTAGGTATAAAACAACTTTCCTTTAAAATTTAGAGGGTAAAAGATATCATAAGCAGAAAAAAGAAAATGTTTCTACTTCTTTCCCTTTTATTAGAGAACTGTGAAAAAGGAGTAGATGATTATTCTCTACATGATGAAATAAATAAGCAAATGTATTGTGTCACTGGTAAATGTGTTTACCCTAGAGCTATACCTTTTTAAACCTTTTAGTATGAGGTAACTAAGTTGGTGGATCAAACAGTAAGAATAAAAGGATGTTACCTCCGTGACTGACAGTAGTAACAAAGGCACATGAATTGACTCTCCTTGCAATGTTATTAACTCTTCCTTGGCTACTTGTTACAAAACTACTGATAATTTTGAGTGGCAATTCAACACCAACTCACATAACAGGTGCTTAATAAATATGTTTGAGTGGCAATTCAACACCATATGTTAACTGACAACAAATAACGCTCGAAGACCACATAGGCCACGGAAACTTAGCTTCTCAGTCCTTTCTTACCTTTACTGTGGTCCCTTGGGATTACCTTCAAGGCTAACAGAAACTCAGAGATATTTTCATACCACCTACTGCCAAGACCTTAACTGTTTGTGAATACACTACATTTGAATAACCTAGAACCATGAGAAATAATTATGATTAACATTTAATTTCTCTCATTAATAACGTTATTATAGCAGCTTACTCTACCAGGAGCTGTGCTACGTATTTTACAAAGATTATCTCCTTTATTCTTCCTAGTAATAGGTACCATTTTTTTCTTCATTTTCCAAAAAGGCACAGAGAGATTAAAGTGCCTTGTTCAAAGTGACACAGACAACAGGGTAGTGGAACAGGATTTGAACCCAAGGTGTCTAAGCTCGGAACTTCAGTGCTTAAGTACTATACTATACATCCTCATAACCACTGTTAAAAGTATTCTATAATAAATGTAATCATCTAATTTGAGAGGTTTTCTTGATAATATCAAACATGCCCAATAATCTATCAATTTTTTTAAAATGTACATTCTTACTACCTTCTTCCCCTCCCTCCTAAAAGAATTCACATCACACATAATGTCAAGTTTTTTATATGCCCCAAATAACTCTTTACCTTATAATATTCAACATTCTTACCTGATCCTGCAACACGAATTTCAAGATTGTTCAGTCTTGGCCCACAAGAATGCTCTATTGCAATACATGGCATGTACTGATATGAACAAGAAAAAATCCTTGCTTCCCAAGCAGACAGCTGCTTTTTGTACAGTGCTGCTTGGCTTGGGGGAATCACATCATAATGGCATGGGAGGGGTGAGAACTGATGCGGTATCGGGGAACTAGTATTGTTTTGTTTTTCTTGCTCTGCCACTGACTTGTGCTTACTGAACACAACACACATATCCCTTTAGCAGTGGCACACCAAAGCAGTTGTGACAAACCTTTTCCATTGATGGACCAAAGCATACATTTCAATTAGCTCAGTGTACCTCTCAAATGCTGAGATTAAAAAAAGTTTCTGAAAGATCAACCTGGTAAAAACCAGTAAGAGACTACTCTTCAAACAACAACGCAAGAAAACAAAAACCAAACCAAAGCAAAAACAAACCCTCCACTGGGCAGGCGATAAAAGGAGGCAGTATTGGTTAAGGTAATGCTCCTGTTGTAAGAGAGAAACCTCAGAATCTTAGTGGTTTCACCCATTAGATGTTTTCTTTTCTTGCCCATATAAAGTCCAATGGTCAAGGCACAGGAAGAGTAGCAGCTCTGCTTCACATAGTCATTCAGGGACCCAGGCTGCAGAGACTCTGTCTTCTTCCTCACATGGTTACCCTGGGCACCGATATCCAGCAAAGGACGGAAGAGAGGATGGCACATGGAAAATTTTATGGGCTGGGTTTAGAAGTGACACGTCATTCCTGCTTACATTCCACTGGGCAGAATCAGTCATATGCTCATACCTAACTGCAAGGAAGGCTAGGAAGTGGAGTCCAGTGTGTGTCCATGAAGAAAAGGAAATAGCAGGTGAACAACAAGCCAGTATCTCTGCCAAAGTCAGGGCCACCAACAGCAAGGGACCTTCCAGAAAGAGTAGAGGACCCCACAAAGAGCAGTGGACCTAGCAGAAGCTTCATGAACCTTCTTGTGTCGCATGAAAGAGATTTTATATATGACACGCAACAATCAGCACTTCCACGCCCACCCAAGTGCAGCACTGCAAGAATCTCCTGCATTCATTCACTCAACAGTCCTTACTGAGCACCCAGACCACGTGCCGGAGCCCCTGCTCTGCACTGAGACTGTGACAATATACAGAACACGTGTTTAACCACCACAGAGCTTATAGTCTGGCGGGTGGAAGGGGGCAGGATTTACCTGAAGGAGGAGCAGACTGAGCTCCTTGAGGAGCTCATACCAGGACCTGGCACTGGGCTTGACACGTAACAGCAGCTGAGCAAAAGAGAGCTGAAACGAAACTGAGCAGGCAGTGGCCTGCGGGCTGGGATATAAGGAAGAAAGCACTTGTGGATAAAAGGTACCCTGGGTAACAGTGGAGAAAACTTCCAACTCCCACGTATGAGTAAAAACGGAAAGAAGAAATGAAGTTTCTATAAGCTTCACTTTGCAAGTTTAAAAAAAGAAAGACGTAAGTTGCTTTAAAAAAAAAAGTCTATAACTAATACAACAATGTTTTGGGGGCCTTTGTGAATTTTACATGCTGGCGTTATACCCTTGGCATACCTTCAAACAGGTCTTAGGAGACTGCCACCCCAAACTGCCTGTGTTTAAGGTCAAGACTTAACAACACTATATACTATATGCCCAATGTCTCCTCATAGCAAGCCACACGTGAGAACTGCTTTTACAGCAAAGCCAGTAAAAATTTCACTTCCCCAAAGATAACTTTAAAAACACTGTACACTGACTAGTCATTTATGGCCGGGCTCTCATACGTAATTGCAATGTAACCTCTTAGGGTAGAATCTTCTAAGTTACATTTCCCCTGGTCCTGATTTTTATTATAACTTTTTATTTTACTTTTATTGCATGTTATTTAACATTTACTGAAGGCTAACTATGTGCCAGGCAACATGCTATATACTTTGCATAGAATAGTTTATTTAACACTCATTAGCCTATTCTGTAGCACAAAAGTCTAAGAGGCTTAAAGTGATTAAGCAGCTTGCCTGAAGGACACAGAGCTTATAGGTAGGGGAGCTGGAATACAAGAGAGTCTAATTCAAGCCTGAGCACTTTATGGTTTCCAGCTTACTGCATATTTTGGTAAGCTGTCTCAAATAATTTGTAGAATGAGGTGGGGACATAAGTAAATGATTAAAACACACTGCTGTTTTTACAAATGTGCAATGGATGGCAGGATGGTATCCTAGGGAAAAAGCTAACATATTAAAGATTCAACTTTTAAACTTAGTTTTCAGCTTTCCTTCACATATTTATAAGCTTCTGAGATAGAACTTCCTCTATTATTCGAAAGCTTTAAAAATTAGAAAATATCAACTATAGTACATTTTGCAGGGGACTGTGAAATCAAACAACAAGCATTTACAGTATATCTTCCTGTGTGCATGCTTCTTTGGAGAATTCAAAAACTGTAAGGTGTGGTCTTTGCACTTAAGGGTTAAAACTAAGTCAGGAAGTAAAACTAGTACTTGTTAAATAAAATAACTGGGTAACAATTAAGTGCTAAACTGTGTAACATAGTCCATAACTCTGAGAACAATTCAGAAAAGGAAGAGCTAAGTGTCAGATGCAGTTTGCCAGAAAAGGATTCTTGCAGCAGAAGATATTTAAAATGAATTCTGAAGGGACAAAATAATGTCTATTTTTTAGAGATTGTATAAGAACTTTTAGTAACTGTAAAGCATGGGAATGATAAAGAACAAAACTGCTCTATTACAATTTATGACTATTCTGATTAAAACTTAACTTTAGCGGTAACATCAATGACATCCGTATGCCAATTTATTCACTGAAATACTAAACTTAGAGCATTTTGTATATCTTATATATTCATGTGACAAGCTACTTGTGTTTTAAGGGTTAAGTCAGACAGAAAATTTCTAATATGGGTGATAACAGCCTGGAATCACGGCTAGAATTTCCACTGTCAGATAAGGGCTACATTGTAATGCCTTCATAATTTCTCCATGTTCTTCCTGAGAGGAAGGAAAACATGATTCTCACTCGGCTGAGCAGGCATACTAAATAAGAGAGTAAAGCTTCATAAATGTCAGTTCAAGCTTTCCTACTGGTGACATTAAAAAACTATCTTTCATCATAATCTTAACCCAGATCCTACCGATCAAGAAATCTGCAGAGAAGGTCGCGACACAGACCTCATTTTCACCCTTCAGTGCTTGAGCCACTAATTTGAGCACCACAAAAGGACCTCTTTAGTTACAGCAGCCCTGGTCTGGCCTTACTCTCCTTAAATACATTTTAATAGCAAAAATAATTTGAATCACATCCATCTCAAAGTCTTGCAAGGATTCACAACAAACACCGGCATAAAAATGAGCATAAAAAATTTGACTGTGATTTTTATCAGAAGCGTATACTCCGGATCACAATCAAGAATATGTTTAAATGCTTCTCGTACAGAAGTAAAGGAGAAAAACATGTGGGTTCTTAAAATGAGATCCTATAAATAAATATAAACTATCCTAATCCCTCCACTGCACCCAGCAATGCTTTTAGGCACTTAGACCCACTGCCTCTTTTTAAAATAAATTACAGGCTCCTTATGAGTAGGAAATACATCTTCTGCTTCTTTACATGGTGGCACCCGTTGCCTACTGAATAACATGTTTGCTGCAAAAGACAAGTGAACGGCTAAAAGGCTGCAAGAGACACTGGCTGCTAAATGTGAGAAAGATCATAGGAAAGAAACATCCTCATAATCCCCAACAGTCTTACCTTGACCCCAAAATAGATACCCACATAGCCTCCTTCCTAGGGGTCTAGAGAGGAGGAAATTTGCTTTATCCCCATCCCATCAGCTAATTATTACCAACATAGCCTGAGGAGATACATGCTGAGATGATGATCAAGAGCTTCAGGGAATGAAGGATAACAAGGAATCTTCCTCCATCAGTTACAGGTAACTCCAAAGAGGAAGAGATGAGTAGCCAGAGATATGGAATAAAGCACATCCCTTGTCTCCTCCCCTTCCGTTGCTCCACTAGGTGGTACTAGTTCTCATGGTGTTTTAGGGATGAGGCACGGGGTGAAAGGTTGAAGAGCTAGACCTCACCTCTATCTTTTTTTTTTTGCGGTACGCAGGCCTCTCACTGTTGTGGCCTCTCCCGTTGCGGAGCACAGGCTCCAGACGCGCAGGCTCAGCATCCATGGCTCACGGGCCTAGCCATTCCGCGGCATGTGGGATCTTCCCAGACCGGGGAACGAACCCGTGTCCCCTGCATCGGCAGGTGGACTCTCAACCACTGCGCCACCAGGAAAGCCCTCAGCTCCATTTTTCAAGAAGACCCTCTGTGTGGCGCTGGGGCCAGAATCAAAGAGTGGAAGTGCTGACTGTTCAGTGTCACGACCATCAGTGATGAGAGCCAATGTCCTGCTTCCCCCCCCTCCCCCCTCCTAAGGCTGGGTCTTTGGAAATCATCAGGTAGCAGTTCCAGTCAAGGGATTAAGGGGCATCTATCATGATAGCGGGCTGGTCCTGTAATTAAATCATTCCGTGTTTTGTCATCATTTCTTGTTTTACTGCATCCTAAGTAGAGCTGCCTTAAGCACAGGGACTTTAAAGTCATTTGGATGAGCTTGTAAATCTGGAAGAGTTCAGACTGGAAAAACAAACCTGTTCAGTCAGAAGTGTGTTCCTATGAAACAGGATTTATTCCACATAGATAATCCACTGTTTTCCGTAGGGTGGGCATGGGTCAAACAAAGGCAAGGGATTTTTTGTTGTACAGCCAAAACACTCAGCACTCACTTCTGCCAGGGAATGAAACCGTCTCCTCCAGTTTGAGACGCAAAGAGCTCTGTGGAACTCGTCACAGAGCCCCGTGTTAGATGTGGAGACTCCCCGTATTTACAGATTCCCCCTTTTCACTTGCTTCAGATCAGTAGCTAGGTTTCTACTGGCACAGGGGAAATAAAATGAAACACAGAGGTATGAACTGTAGCCTGCCACGGGAAGCAGGGATAACTGCCCTAAGGTGCACATAAATACATATTATAAAAACATGTACTGGGTCAGCAGCTTAGGATGACAAACCATCGAGCCCTAGCCAAAGCCTCACACTCAGGTTCCCTGAGATGCCATTCCGCTCTCCACGGCTGTGCGTTGGCACGTGGCTCTTCTCTGTGCCAAAATGTCTGCTTCTCTTTAGGCCACCGGGTGGGGTCCTGGTCACCCTTCAAAATCCAGCTTATCTGTGATTTCCTTGGGGAATCTTTTAATAATATCATCCTCCCACTCTCTGCTTCACAAAGCTAATCATTCCCTCCATGGAGCTCCTTCTCTGTTACCTGGCACATTTTTCTGATTCCATCTAACACACTGGGTAGCAATTATGTATTTATACATCTGGCTTCCAGAACAGTGAGACCTTGAGGCCTAAGTTAATATATTGTTTTTTAATTATATTCCCAGCACTCAGCATGCTGCGTGACTCTTGGTGGCTATTTAACATATCTTTAATAAATTAACAGGAAAAAAGACGTTTTCGATTCACAACAGCATTTGTTTTTTCCCTCTTATAAAATTCTTCTCTTGTTATGTCTTCTTTAACCACTGTTTTAAAAAAGCTTCTCTCTTTTGCTCTCTTTTCTTTTTTTTAATATATATATATTTATTTATTTATTTGGCTGCACCGGGTCTTAGTTGCGGCACACAGGATCTTCAGTTGCGGCATGTGGGATCTAGTTCCCTGACCGGGGATCGAACCCAGGCCCCTTGCACTGGGAAGCGCAGAGTCTTAGTCACTGGACCACCAGGGAAGTCCCTGCTCTATTTTCTTAAGTCACTAATGCAAACCATCCTTTTTTATCTAATTCATATTAAATTAAAAGGAGAGAAAAAGGTCTATGCATGTATTATTATAACAGGTATACCAGTTTTTTTGTTTTTTGTTGTTTTTTTTAAGTAAGAGTCTGCACGTGGTGTCATACCAATAAATAAAGCAGTTAAGTCAGGCGAGCACCCTGCCTCACAGAATAGAGTCAGAATTAGAGGTGGGAACCCCTAAGGCTGTGTTGCTTATACCTTGTTGTTGCACATTTCTTTCCTGCAGTTCATATTCTGTGCTTTGTTTTTCTTACAGGACACACTACTGAGATGTATGCCCCACCTCAAGACTATTCAAGAGTTCTAATTATTACAAACAATAATTTCTTATTATAAGACCAAATTTCCATTTTCTATATATTTATAAACAAAATCTCTTTCATCATTTATACCACTGCATCAGACCTGAGAAAAGCACCTTTAAAGTGTGTCCATATTTGAATTTTATAATTTTAATGTGACTATAAATTATGTCTCCTTTCAATTAGGACAGGTTTTTTTTTTCGTTGCCACGATGGGATTTGGTGAATCAGCTTTCGCATTGTATACATTTTGTTTAGATGTATAATTGTGAGTCTTTCATCTTAGACACTATGATAAAGAATTATGTTGATTGTATGGCATTTGCATCCTCAGGGTTAGGGAAAATGACAATGGCAATCTATAAAGCTAATAAAATTGTATATAGTCATAGACTGTTTGGTACAATTAATGATTTAGGAGCCTGGGCAGCCCTGGAAGACCTCAACTCCAATGATGTTATCCTGAACCTTTATTTTAATCATAATGCCAATCACCAAATGGTTTAGCCAAGCTGCTAACAGAACTTCTCAGGATACAGTCTGGATTATATGAGCTAATGAATAGAAATCAATGTTTTCACTGCTCTTAAGCCACATGGCAAGAAATTTTTTTCAAAGTTACATGTTGAAGGGTCCAATGAAGCAAAGAGAAGAACTCAGGTCAGGATATTTGAGCAAAGCTTTTAAAGGTGCATGGGAAAACAACAGCCTGACTATAAAGCTTGTGTTACAAATCACTAGGTGTGATCAAAGTAACTGAAGAAATATAATAATTATGACTTTTTTTTTTCAGTAAGTATAGTTAACCTACAAAAATACCAAAATCTTTAAAATATAAATCGTTTTATATTTAAAACCACCTTTGGATGTGTACACCTAACAGCTGTACATGAGAGTTTATTGCAGAGTTCCTCTTTCTTTGTTTAAACAGAAGGGTGTGGGAAATAATCCAGCTTTGTTTAGCTCAACAAACACAGAACACTCAGAGGAACTGAAGAACCAGCGCCCTGACGTAACCTGTTCCTTCACAACCACTTCAAACTCATATAAAACAGTGCCTCTGCCCTTCCTTTGTAGAGTCAGATGCTGAGGGCCACTGAACTTTCATGTAGTCATAACTCAGGTAGAAAAATAATTCTAATTCCAACTGTTAACTTGCCTTGAAGAACTTCCATGGGGAGAACAGTCCAGGCATTTTCCAGGTAGGAAATATAAATATAGCGAGCGGTATTGCAGGCCAGGCCAATGTACAGAACCCTAAAAAAAGCAAAGGAAAATAAGTTGAGGCTCTGGTAGAGATACAAAACATGCAAATATCACCTAGTTTTTCCCCTGCCCAAAACATCCATCATCCAGCAGGCAGTGTTCCAAACTCAGAAGTGGGGAAGCTAAAGGACAATTAAATTTAACCATAAACTCTTAGGAATAAGAAAACTGCTTCTAACATATCTGCTCTCAGCCTTTTCAAAATGCTTGTTAATATAAAAGCAAACATCACCCTTCCTGAAACTTAATTAGTAGCAGAGACGATGCTTTTTTAAGATAGTCTGGGCATACTGCCATCTGTAATGACATTGCTGGCTTCCTTCCAGGTGGCTGTAGGGTAAATATGCCTGGGATTGCAGCCACTTCACTATGATGGGGGAAGGACAGGCTAAAAATGAGAACATGTGAATATGTGGCTCCGCTTGCAATACCCAAGACACCAAGCAGTTTCACAAAGAGACTCTCAAGGTCATTGAAAACTGTCATCCAATGATGAATAATAACTATTTGGAAATCAAACACTTTTTCCTATCAGTTCAATTGATACAAGTTCATTATTTAAAAAAAAAAATCCATGATATCACATGTTTACAAAATTGATAAACATATATCAGCCTCTAGCTTTCACTCTCACAATCACCACCACAAAAATTATAAGTAAAAACAAAATAAACAAAGGCCTTAAACGGTGAATCCAAGCATAAGGTTACCATCTCTCTCATTCTGAACTAGACAGGCTGGTTTGGAAGCAAACGGTGGCTACTTCTCTTTACAAAAACACAACCCAGGGGATTTCTTTTTCTTGGTTGTTTTCCATTTTCTGTTAATTTTCCCCAACCTTAATGCTTTTCTTGTGTTCTAAATCCAAGTGGATGAAAACTAGAAGGTAAAAGAAATAAACCAATTTGACAATCAGTGGTATTTTCCTAATCTTACTCAACTGTATTTTTATATTAAAATCATTCTTATAAACAGTGTCCTCTTTTTCCAACACTGGATCAAGGAAACGAAATGCTCTGAGGCATCCAGCTGGTATTAACTGCAAATATGGAGCGGAAAGAAATACGGGGAAAGACAACAAAAGGGTTGACGGGGTGGGGATGGGATAGGAAATGGATATTAGAATGGATTTAGGAGCTCTTCAATAACGAAAAGGTCTGGGTTGTCATATTCTTTGGACTTTATGCTCTTTTTACTTGTATGTTTTGAAGAAAAAAGTATGTTTCAAACCTGTTTGATAAAAAATTTGCTGAACAAACTTGCTATAAATCCGTCAGCCAGGGTCCCAATGCTAGGAAACAGCAACAAAAAGCCCGCAGGAGATTAAAATGCAAAATACACTATACAAACACACAAGTTACACAAATATGTTTCCTTCCAGGTTCTAAAGCAGCCCCACTGATGACATCAACTTAGCCTAACTCATGGTCAGCAAAGATTTTCTATAAAGGGCCATATAGTAAATAGGTCTTGTAGGTCTTTTGCACATTCTCAACTCTGCTGCTGTAGCATGAAAGCAACCATAGATGGCATGTAAATGGATAAGCATGGATGGCTGTGTTCCAATAAAATTCGAATTATGAACACTGAAATTTAAATTTCATGTAATTTTCATGTATCACAAAATAGTATGCTTCTTGTGATTTTGTTTTCAACCACTTGAAAGTATAGAAACTTTTCTTAGTTCCTGGGTCCTACAAAACAGGCAGTAGGCCAGATTTGGCCCCTGGCCATAGCTTGCCAACCTCTGACCTAGCTCACTAGTTCTTATTAACTCTGCCTGTACATCAGATTTACTCGGGCAACTGTTAAAAACTACAGCATTGAGGCCCATGCCACCCTCAGTTAAGGCTCTTTAGGATTGGAACTCAGGCTCCGTGCTTTTGAAAGCTCCCCAGGTTATTCAGATACTGAGCCAAAGGTGGAGAACCACTGACCTAGCTCATTCTAAGCAGCTCCAAGTAATTCTTGCCCATAATCCCATCATAAAAAGATTTGGTACTACATCTTCCTTGTGTTCATATTGCCTATCCTATACCTTTCTTTTGAGCCCACTTCTGAATCAGGGTTACCATGACAACCGCTATTCAATCCAGGCCACAGTCCACAGGGCCTGGCCCTAAGTAACACATAAGAGGTAGGTTGCGCTATGCCTTCAAACCTCTCTCTACCCCCGTGGAATTCAGCCACTGGAGTCTGTAATTTCTCGGACCCTTAGGTCTCGGATTGCCACCAACCAGCCCAGTGACTATGAGCTTGATATACCTTTCAATTCTTTTCCATGTTTGTAATCTCACAACTGATAGTTCTTTGGGACCAAAGAACTGATAGTTCTTTGTAAAGGTGAAAACACAAAATCAGAAGTATCCAGTGCAAATTACTTCATCTCCTAGAGCCTCGATTTCCTCATATATCAAGTAGACAACAACATCAACTCTGCAGGCTTGTGATAATTACAACACAGTGAGTTGCCCATAATAAGCACTCAATAAAAGGTATTATTATTACTATTCTTATTATTATTTTAAAGAAAAGTGTCCAAGTATCCTCCTTTTTTCTGATAAAACTTTTATCCCAGAATTCCAAGAGAGGACACTAGCATTCCTCCCTCACCAACCCTTCTGGCGAAGCCGGTGGCTTAAAAAAATCGGCAAGTGTAAAATGATGAGCAGAAAGGAAGGCAGCATTTTGATCTATGAAAAGGGAAAGAAGTAGACAACATATTTATTGAATAATCCCTGAAAAGTATTGCCGCAACCTAAGAATCTCTTTAATATCTGAATGGGATATTTAAACTGCCGTAGTATTCACTGTTATGGGCTGAACTGTGTCCCCTCCAAAATTCATATGTTGAAGGTCTAAGTCCTAACCCCCAGTATCTCAGAGTGTGGCTAGATATGGCGATAGGACCTTTAAAGAGGTGATTAAGGTGAAATGATGTAATATGGGTAGGCCCTAATCCAACATGACTAGTGTCCTGATAAGAAGAGATTAGGACAGAGACAGACACAGAGGGAAGACCAGATGAAGACACTGGAAGACAAGCCAAGGAGAGAAGTCCTCAGAAGACATACATCCTGCCAACACCTTGATCTTGGACTTTTAGCTTCCAGAACTGTAAGGAAATAAAATTTCTATTTTTTAAAGCCAGTCTGTGGTGCTTTGTTATGGCAGCCCTAGGAAATGAATACATGCACACTCATGAAATTAAGGATTTGCTAATAAAAAGGAATTTATAATATGTTTTACTAGATCATCTTCTGGACAAATTCTTTATGCTGAATATAGAGCATATGTTTGGAGTCCTAGAATTTGCCTGAGCATTAAGAGGTCTGGAAATACAGAAAAATAGTCTGAAAAATGCCTCTCAGTGACATACAGAGACCCATTGAACACCTACAGTGAAATAGCTCAGAAACAACATCATTGCTTTCCTATTTCACAACAAGAAGTCAGTAAGTACAAAAGTAGACAAGAAATAAAGACAATTTTAGAACAGGTGTTATAGATAACTGATCTATAAAGAACACAATTGGTAAGGAGCAGATGATTCAGCAGAAAACACTACACCATGGAAAACCCAAATCACTGGTCAAACTCCTTGATTCTTTATTTGAGCAAAATATAATGGTAGGAGAAAAGTACTTATGAGTTTCTAATTTCTTACAAAACCACAACCCACAGTGTTGACAGGATAAGTTGATTGGTGATTATCTTATAATGAAACTGGTACTTGTTTTTTTGTTTTATTTGGTTTTTCAGAATGACAGTATTCAAGATAGAGAAGCAATTAATTGTGAGTCATCCTGCAATTCCTAACAGAGTGTGGGTTAATTATGATGTCCTACTTTTCTAATTTAAACCATCTATAATATAACATGACTGAATAACCCCTGAGAACATTTCTAAATTACAAAGAACATGAATTTTGCTCAATAAACATTAACTGAGATACCACTATGTAACATACACTGTGCTGGATGAAAGGGAATAAAAATGAAGAGAAATCCTCCTTGCCTGCAAGGAACTTAGTCTAGTGGGGAGACAGGCACAGAAGCAAATAAGTTAAATACAATACCCTAAGAGGTCTGCACAAAGTGCTATGGCTACACAAAGGAGAGGTTCTTAGCTACCCCTGGGAGTCCCAGGACACTTGGGTTAGAAGCAAAGGGACAAAGGAGGAGGGACAAGCATCACGGGCAGAGGGAACAATAGAACGGTTAACCATAAAACCTCAAGCATTTGCAGGCAGAGAGGGTATTTGAACGATGTAAGACGGATCAAAGTCTAAGGATTTATGAAGAGATAAGTGAACTTTTCCAGCCCAGATCCAATCTGGAAATTATTCTCTATTCCAGAGACAATACAGGTTATGAGCAGCAGAGAAAGATTTAAGTAGGATTATCCTACAATGCTCTCAGATATATGAGATGAAAGAGCAACACCACGCAAAGACAACCCATTCTCAGCCGAATGAGTAATTGGCAGCAAGCATGTTGCAAAGCCTCTAATGGAGAAACAGAAAAGTTCCTCAAAAAAGAAAAAACACTGGATGAAAACAAAATGCCCTGGATAATAAGAATGGTTCTTATCAACCAGACATGGAGCATTTGCAGATGGGAGTCTGAACATGCGCTCAACCTGTGGTACAAGCCCTCGCACAAAGACACAGTGTTCCAACGCACAGAAGTGTTGCTCCAGGGCTGGGTGGAGATGAAGACAGACTAGCAGGACTTCCCTGGTGGTGCAGTGATTAAGAATCCGCCTGCCAGTGCAGGGGACACGGGTACAAGCCCTGGCCTGGGAAGATCCCACATGCCGCGGAGCAACTAAGCCCGTGCGCCGCAACTACTGAGCCTGCGCTCTAGAGCCCATGAGCCACAACTACTGAAGCCTGCGTGCCTAGAGCCTGTGCTCCGCAACAAGAGAAGCCACCGCAATGAGAAGCCCGCGCACCACAACAAAGAGTAGCCCCCGCTCGCTGCAACTAGAGAAAGCCCACCTGCAGCAACGAAGACCCAATGCAGCCAATAAATAAATTCATAAAAAAAAAAAGACAGACTAGCAACGAACCATGATTCAGAAAGTAATATTTTGACAGGTTAGAGGCCATTGGGACAAGGTCCTCAGCTAGAGGACAATGTCACCTAGCTAGAGTTTCACTAGGAACACCAGTTCCTAATGGGAAAGAAGTGCCTCATGTATGAGTCAGCTTAGGTTTTCTGTATGGTAAACAGTATACGGACTCACCCTTAGGCTGGGTTCCATCATTCCCAGACCATCCTTTTATGGTCTATATGAACTTGTCAGTAAAAAAAAAAAAAAAAAAAGTTCTTTCAGATATTGCTACAGGTGTCTTTCTAGAGCAGACAGACACCAGCTGCTAATTAAGGTCAGGACTCTGGTGCTTACTGCAAGCATTCAGTGGAAGCAGTGCCCTCCTCCCCAGGAATGACAACCTTAGAGTAAGATGATGTTCCCGACTGTCAGCTTTATCAGTAGGAAAATATAAATCCACACTCTTTAGAAGATAACTAAACTAGAAGCTGTAAGCCTTGAAGAGTTAAATTTTAGTCTCGAAAATTACTGTTTTTTCATATTCATCCCCCTCCTCCCAACCAACCTGCATGATGTAATGTCACTGTGGGTGTCCTCCCAGGATTTCTCTGCCTCTATGTAGCAGAATAGGGTTTTACTGTCACTGTCTGGAATCTCTTGTCCTGCCTCCCCTTTCTTGTCCTCTCTACCCTGTGTCCCATACCCAGGGCTGGCTGGCTTGAACGGATCCTAGCTGGCATTCCTTGGAACTCCCACCCTAAGCACAGGGCCCGAGCTACCATCACGGGACACTTCTCATGCCACAGTGGTAGCAAAAGCAACCAGAGTGAAGACGTGGCCTGGAGTCAATGACCTGAGCAACATGTGGCAGGAGCTGTCACACCCCATGCCCAGTGCTCACCTAGAAGTGGCAGAGCTGATGACACACCTGTTCCTTCTTCCAAGACATGACTTTGGGCACTAGTATCTCTGATTGTGAGAGTCCTACACTTGAAAGTGCTCATCTCTTCTAAGAAACCATCTCAAATGTCCCCAGGTATAACTGATCCTATCTCACCATCTCAAATGTCCCCAGGTATAACTCTTCCTCTGTTATACTCTTTGTTTCCATTAGAGTACTTGTCACAATCTACAAGTGCTATACACAGAAGACCATGAGTTCCTGGGAGGCAACGACTGTGTCTTTTTCATCTTGTACTCAAAAGGAGCCTGCCTTACTCAAGTGCTCAGTGAATTATAGTAAAGTAATTTAATATAATCTTATGTAAATGGATAAAACATGAGGACAAAAAGAAGCACTATTTCCATGAAAAGAGCGTTTCTCGATGGGCCACCATCATTTTGGATGCTATAATTCTTTATCATATGGGACCCACCCATTCACCGGGGGATGTTTAGGATCCTGGCCCTTGGGCGCTAAGTGACAGTCTCTGAAAAAACTAAAATGCCCCCTCACACATTTCTAAACACCTCCTATTGGGAAGCACTAGATAAGTCCCTTAAAGGCTTCCTGGTCACTGTATCATAAAATGTCCTGTGTGTGTGTGTGTGTGTCTCCATATTCAAGTTATATTAGTACCTAAACAAATCTAGAAGGAGACAGACACCAAACCACGATCAATGGTTACCTTGGAGATTTGTGATTACAGTCCATTCATTGTCTAAGGAGTGTATTTCTGTAGATTTTGAGTTTGCATAGTGAGTTATGTACTTTTTGAAAATCACGTAAAAATAACATTTAAAAGATGGGGAAAAAACTATCAAATTAGGCATGGGAAGGCAGCCATTAAAAACTTAGGTTAAAATAATAAAAAAACTTGGGCTTCCCTGGTGGGGCGGTAGTTGAGAGTCCGTCTGCCGATGCAGGGGACACGGGTTCGTGCCCCGATCCGGGAAGATCCCACATGCCGTGGAGCGGCTGGGCCCGTGAGCCATGGCCGCTGAGCCTGCGCGTCCGGAGCCTGCGTTCCACAGCGGGAGAGGCCACAACAGTGAGAGGCCCGTGTACCGCAAAAAAAAAAATAATAATAATAATAATTTAAAAATAGAATTCTGTACCCAAATTGTTTTTAAAGTATCTTTATGTCTGTGTTCCACACAAAAGAAACCAAAACTGATGGAAATCATAACCCCAATAACAGAATCATTTTCAAAGAAAATGTTTGGCCCTACAACCAAAGATTAGCAAATGTTTTTATATTTTTGTGTTTCAAAATGTTTAAGTTGTGAATATGTTACATCTTATCATTAATCCACCAACCACTAACTATTTGATACTGTCACCTAAAGCGAGCTAAAAGTCACTGCAGAACAGTAAGTACAGCACTGTAATCCTCACGTCAGGGAAGCAGAGTTACATACACATGTATTATGCACTTACATGTGAAGTGACTATCTCTGGAAGAAGACACTAGAACCGCATATCACTGATGGGCTCTGGGTGGGGAGTGGAGCTGGGGGACTGTCCCAAAGGTGGGAGAGAGACTTTACTGAATATCTTTTAGAACTCTTGAATTCCTTCCCATGTGTGTATCTACTTTCTCAAAGAATAGAGATTAGTCACTGTACTTCATGTAGCTATAAATAGGCACAGTAAATGATGTATGATGCTTGACCCATGGTTTTCCAACCTGAAGGGATCATTACCTGGGTTTCTATTTTGGTTTAAAAATAATACAACATTCTAGCTTAATTAATATTCAATATTATTTCTATCTTTTGAATCTGTTATGAGATTGGGTATAAGTCAAAGATTCATACAAATTAGTTAAGAAAGGCACATGAACTATTCAGCATTGCCATGATTGTGCTCTTTCTGGACAAAGAAAATTGGCAGTCTATAGAGACAAACTTAAGAAAAGTATTCATTTGGTTCAAGAGCCACTTGGATCATCAGAAAGTATTACATGTAATACAATGGGAACCTTTGAATCAAAACCGCTAAGAACCACCAAAAAAAAGATTCTATTATAAAACATCTTTTTTGGTAGACTATCTGGCACAGTGCGCTGCCTAGCTTCTGTCCTCTAGCCACGTGAATTCCCAGCGGACCCACTGGGCCACTGTCCCCACCCATCCCTACCTGTGACTTGATTCCTACTCCTCCTTCAGCTCTCACTCAGCTCCTTCTGCATGATCACATCATGTGCCTCTCCTCATAACCCTTATCTCAGTTGTAACTGTCCATTGACAACTGGACTGTATGCTCCATGCAGAGTGATGTCTACTTCATATTATGTCGGCTCAGATTTATCTCGTGTGCTTGACACCTAGCAGGCACTCAATAAATAGTCATGGACTAGAGGGAAAATATAAATACTTTAACCAGAACATCACACAACAAATATTTACTGAATGAACATACTCTGTGTTAAGTGCCAGGCGTATGGTGGTGAACACGATATAAATGTAAACTGTGCATATACTATGCCTGTAATTGTATGTGTACATAGCCACCTATTATATTGGTAATTATATATGCATACTTGTAATTATATATATATGTATAAGACACTTGATCATGGTACAGGAATAAGTGATGGGTATGTGAAAGAATGAATTGACTTATAAACGAGGCCTAGAAATAGAATGATTGATAAAATGGATGTCCACATTTGGCAATATTTTTGATTAATGTTAACAGGCTACGCTCGAAGATAAGTATTCAGTCATTTATGTGGACAAGGAATAGTTCAACGAATAGCTGACTACAGTCTGCTTTTGCGGGGCATCCTGAAGCACCATGCAATGGATCCTCAACACATGTGCACAAGCAGATAACAAGGATCTTGGGTACCCACAAGCCTATCTCACCAGAATAAGAGTTAGCATGTAAGCCACAAAGCTCAAAGAGTCAGTGGCCTTGCCATACCAACCACAGCATAGCCAAAGGGATCACCAGTAGAGACCCTGGAAGCCACCAAGCTTCTATCGCCAAACAGGTGTATGTAGCTGGCCAGTGACCCATCTTTGTAGAACAGAGAATAAGAACCACACTGTGTATCAGAAGAGTAAACGGGGGAAAAAGAATATTCATCTAGCTATGTATGTTTTCTGCAGCTACTAATACTTCCTTCTATTTTTTCCTGCTAGAAAAAGAAAGGATAAAAGTGAAGTCTCAGTCTCTGCTGGTCTTAAGTCATTATTTTGCTGCCTTCAAATCTTTCCTCTTCAAATGACAGATAAGCTAAGCTAAGAGTATAATACTAGTAACCGTCAGCCGGGTCACGGTGCTGGTTCCTGGCCATATTTACATCTTTGCATTGCTCTTTTCGTTTATCTGCCCACTTTTTCTTAGCTTGTGTATATCTCTAGGTAGAAAAATAAGGATGCTGAAAACAAAATAGAACCTTGATTAATGGAACCCAACCACTTAAAAGATACAATATGCTGTTTCGTTGTTATACCTTCCATTAGGATAAAAGTCAAATGACCAAACACACATACATAGACAGCACACACCCACGTACGCCATGATTTTGTTTAAAAATTTTCCATGCGATGGCCTGAGGTATACATAAAATACAAATTCTAAAATTTCCAAACAAGAATCATTGACATTTGTCACAGCAATTAATTTGAAAAAGGCCTCAAGAGTTTTAGTTGACCCTAAGCTAAATTTGAGGGAACTAAACAAGTTCAGCAAAATTCAGGCTGAAGGAATATCATGACCAAACCAAAAGGACATAATAATCCTACTGTTCTGGACTTTGGCCAGACCACAGCAGGAAGTGGGTACAATTAGGAGATCGCTGACAAAAAAAAAAAAAAAAAAGGAAGGAGTTTGAATGAGGGGGAAGATTAAAAAGAGGAGAGTCTGGGATAAGATGTTCTGGGGAAAATCCCTGAGGGAGTTGGAGAAGCAAAGCGGCAGGAGGGACATTCAAATATGTGAAGGGCTTTACTGCTGAACAGCGTGTGGGCTGTGTTAGCCCACACCTGAGAGCAGTCAGTACAATATTGTTGTTTTAGCTGCTAAGCAGAAACTAAGGGAATGCGGCATTCTCTCTTTTCAACTGGACTTGATCCTGGGAAGATGTGGACCTGCCTGGGACCTCCGCTGTAAGCCTAGAAATGAAGCCTACCCAACAGGAGGCAGAGCTAGTAGAGGGAGAGACCAGGCTCTGATCACATCATTTGAGACCCGATTAAAGCCACACCTAAGGCCATCTGCTAGACTTTTAAGTTAGACAATACACTCCTTGTTTTGCTTTGGGTAAGGTTTTCTGCCACCTCAAGTGAAAGAGTCCTAAGGGACACAAGATCTTAGCTACCCTGTGAGATAGCAAGTTCCATATCACCAGAAGGGGCCAAACAAAGGCTTAGTAACAATCTGCCAAGGATTAGGGGGAAGTGAACCAAACTGGGATGAAGCTAGGCCTACCTGACTGTATTATTTTGCTAGAGCTACTGTAACAACTACCACAGAGTGTGTGGCTTCAACAACAGAATTCATTTTCTTATAATTCTGGAGGCTCTAAGTCTGAGATCAAGGTGTTGGCAGGATTAGATTTTTCTGAGGCCTCTCTCTTTGGCTTGTAGATGGCTAACTTTTCCCTGTGTCCTCACATGGTCTTCCCTCTGCATGTGTCTGTGTCCCAATCTCTTCTCCTCATAAGGACATCAGTCATATTGGATTGGGATCTACCCTAACAGCCTCATTTTAATTTATCTCTTTCAAGACCCTATCTCCAATGCAGTCACATTCTGAGGTACTGGGGAATAGGACTTTAACATATATGCATTTTCAGGGAACACAATTCAGCTCACAAATGACTTCCAAGGCTACTTACAACTCCAACATGAAACAAAATTTAGTAAAGAGCGCCAGTTTTTTGTTGTTGTTGTTGTTTTACTCAAGAGCCATTAACTCTGTGGACCAGAAATAGAGCCTGTGATACCAGTGGCAGCTTCTCTGGCCTCTAAAGTCAGAGAGTGAGTCTGCACCCTTCGCAGAGGATTGTTAGCATTTTGTACAACCCAGTCTGACTATATTTATTCATTTACGTTATCTAGGGGATTGCTATTTACTTTTCCAGAGGTTGGTGTAAAATGAAAGGCTTTGACAAACAGTGCTAATAAATGTGTTTTCCCAAGGAGCAGCACAGTGGGACGTATGCTGCACCTGGGCTGAAGTGGTGGAATCCGGGGCACGGGCATCCCGGAAGTGGACTTTTCTCAGGAATGGTCCTAACTGCCCCGGCTATACTACAGGGGTTTTAAAAAGATCAAATAAGCACGTCAAGAAAAACTGCAAACATCTTGCAAATGTGTAAACTACCATTAAATACGATGCACATATTTCACCAAGAGCAGCCACGTCTTTCACAAATTCTGTCTGAGCCAGCGCATGGAGAAAAGGCTAAGGTTTAGGATTCTAACTTCCATTCAAGTCAGCTGGTGTTGGAGAAACAAAATTCTCTACACACCGATCCCAACGACTGCCATCATAAATCACATCCCCAATCACTGGCTAGACAGTCTGTTGTCATGGCATGGCCTGGATGAGTTGGCATGAACGGCTGTGTGTACATTTCTGACTTATCAGCAAAAACCATTCAAAGCCTGAGTCCTTGGCAGGGTGGGCAGGGAGGGGTGAGATCCGATGTGTGGTTTTTCACACACTGAAACCAAGCAAAGTAAAAAGTTAGATCATTAGAGGTAGAACTAAACAAAGACACAACATCAAGTCCAATCCTCTTATTTTAGAGAGACAAGGAAATAGAGGTCCAGAGAGGTAGAATGGGGCCACTGTTAGTGGGCCAGTGGAAGGTCAAGGTCCCTGCCCCCTTGCCCTGGGGCTCTTTCGGTAGGTAATAACAACGTGCTGTGTTCCTACACCAAGGCCCCTGCGTGAAGTCAAACCTGGACACGGACTTGAAGAAACACCTCTGGATTGGACCAGTGGAGACAGGGACTGGTTGTGTTGGCCTAGTTATGCTTCTGGTAGCAGCTGTGCACTTGGATTAAGGAAGTTGGGTGTATGTTTGAGTTGACTTTAGAAGATGGTTAATATTTTAAACTTGGATGAATGATTAGTAGGAATGAGGTAAGAGAAAAGTAGAAAAACAAATGCCACTCAACGGCTGCCCAATATCCTGGATCACAAAAGAAAAATTTACCCAGCAAAATTTTGTGTTCTGAGATGAAATGGACCAAAAGACCATTTCTACTGATGTAGCCCCAGAGGCCTCAGGTATCAAGGCAGAGGCAGGACACAGGATGAGCCAGGACTTCTGCCTCCACCTGTGGGCTGGACAAGGGCTGCCTCGAGCAAGCAGGCTTTGAAATCAAATAATCAGAAGTTGAGTGTAGGGTTTGGGTTGCATAAGGATCAGAAACTATGCAGGGGCACATCCCCACTCCCCACCCCCAACCCCACACAGAGAACAGGACTGTGAGAGGAGAACAAAGACAGGGGAAGTTCAGGAGGCTGCGTCTTGGGTAGATCCGACCACAGGCACAGGCTCTGCTCACCACGCCTGCAGGTCTCTAGATGAGCCCGGGAAGTCTCCGAGATGGGCTCACCCCCCAGGGGCGCTGAACGGCGCCCCGATCTTCTCCATTCCTCGACCCCTGAGGTGGCTCCACAGAACCCACTGGGAGGGGTCTCAACTGCTCCAGCAACACTGGGTTTGGGGCCATCTCCCTCTCTTTTTTGAACTTTCACTTCCAGACTTAATTCAATGTGATCCCAACTCATAATGCTAAACATCTTCCCTGAAGTGACCGTGAACTTCTGGATCTTTCAAGTATGGAAAAAAGAATGCAAATACAATTACAATAAACTCCTGCCCCAAACTTGTCAACTAACAGATTTTTGTGACTAGGAATTCTGTGCTATTCTTTTTGAAAACAGGGAACTTAACTGAATAGTAGACAGTAGCCACTTCTGTCCCCTCTTTTTGTGACATTCGGGAAGAAAGAGCATCAACATCAGTGGTCTTGAGGCTTCTGTTTGCTGCAGGCCTCTCCCCATGCCCATTGCCCCATACGAACATTTTTGTAATATTCTCCAGTTCGCATTTTCCCCACTTAGTATCTCATTTATTCCTGCCAATAATCTTCTGAGATAGGAAAGGCAAGAGTTACCGTTCATTCTATTTTACAGCTGAAGAAATCAAGGCCCTGAAAAGTTAATAACCAAGTTGCAAGGTCTAAATAAATTGCAGAACCAAGACTCAACTCTGGGTCTTCTGCTGTCAAATCCCAGGCCCTTTCCATGGTCAGCAGAGCCCCTCCATCATGAGTGTAAGACTTCGACGGGAACTCAGGGAAATTTAAAAGGTGCTCTTTTTCACACACAAAAATATTAATGGCCGCCCTACCTTAAACATCTTGTTTCACAGAGATTTGCTGTAATATTCTCTCTGTACTTGAAACAAATTGTTAGGTTTCTAACAAAATCTCATTAACAGAACTAAGAATAACTCAATTATTAATAATAACTTAATAGTAATGTAAGAGTAATTAATAGTAACTTGATTGAGTAATGAAATAGTAATGATACTGGTCTTCATCTACTTTGATGAATACCAACATTGCTCTTGATAAACTGAAAAGAGCATGGGAATTATAAGCCAGACACCCTGGGCTGAGTCCCTACTCCATCACTCAGAAGGGTGGACCTTAGGCAAATCCTAGCAAATCTGTTCCTTCCTAGGCTTACATGGTAGCTCTGACCAACCAACCAGTATACCTGCTACCAGGAATGTGTACCCAAGCAGAAGAATAAGTTTGCCACTGCCAGACCCACTCTAACTGTCATCCCCATGCTGGGCCACAGGTCCCTCCTACTCTAGTGTCCTCTGACTCTTAGAATCTTTGGGAATCCCAGCCATCTATACCCTCCTCAGGCTCTCCTTGCTCTGTCTGTTTAGGCACATGTCTTAGTCTGCTCAGGCTGCCACAGCCTGCTCTGGGTGGCTTAAACAACAGAAATTCATTTTCTCACAGTTCTGGGGGCTAGAAGTCTGAGACCAGAGTGCCAGCACTGTCAGTTTCCAGTGAGGACCCTCTTCCTAGCTTGCATATGGCTACCTTCTCACTCTGTCTTCACATGGCTCAAAGCAAGAGCTAGAGCAAGCTCTCCAGTGTGATTTCTTATAAGGGCACTAATCCCATCATGAGGACCCCATGCTCATGGCCTCATCTAACCTTAATTATCTCCCAAAGGTCCCAACTCCAAATACCATTACATTGGGGGTCGGGGCTTCAACATATGAATTTGGGGGGACACAATTCAGTCCACAGCAACACAGTTCTCTACCCTAATACCCACACTCTCTAACACAATTAGGAACAGACCCTGGGGCTCCATGAACCCTGACTGCAGGTTCTCAGGGGCTCCACCCCAGGCCCCCTGGGAGTCAACATGGTCTTTCCACCAATGGAGGATATCAGGCTCTCATCAAACCACTGTAAAATGAATATAAGAAAACTTAACAGTTTTGCAAGGTGGTTGTAACAATAAAAATATTTATGAAAACTGTATAAATTGTAAAGCCTACAATATTATTTCCATTTATTTTTATTGGTGATCTAGAAATTGGAAATGGAAACAATGATTTTCTGATTTAGCCTAATGAGGAAACTGAGCATAAAATTGTTCCCTATTAAAGATACAAGAATCTTCTTTGTGGAATAAAGTATAGTCCACCTATTAGTAGCATTCCTGAGGTAAGGCAACAAAAACAAACCTACACTCGGGCATTTGTGTTAAATAAAATAACAATGATTTCTTTGCTGTTATAGTCTTGGCTTGACTTCTTTCTCAGTTTACACTGTACTTAACAGATAAGCACTAGGCACAGAAAATCACACCTAAGCCATTAGGCTATTTTGGGCATCATACTCCCTCTGGTACTGTGGTTCTCCAGGCCCACAGAAACGCAGGGGCCACAGTTCTGAGGGTGAATGGAGGCTCACTGTAGGATGAAGGTCTTGAGTTATGAGTGAATAACATCAAGAGAACATTAAAGATACAGCCATCGGGCTTCCCTGGTGGCGCAGTGGTTGAGAGTCCGCCTGCCGATGCAGGGGACACGGGTTCGTGCCCCGGTCCGGGAAGATCCCACGTGCTGCGGAGCAGCTGGGCCCGTGAGCCATGGCCGCTGAGCCT
The DNA here is from genome assembly GCF_003676395.1 of Aethalodelphis obliquidens. NCBI lineage: Eukaryota > Metazoa > Chordata > Mammalia > Artiodactyla > Delphinidae > Aethalodelphis > Aethalodelphis obliquidens. Next base: position 43,570,465 of record NW_020837946.1, read on the forward strand.
GCGCATCCAGAGCCTGTGCTCCGCAACGGGAGAGGCCACAGCAGCGAGAGGCCCACGTTGAGGGCCTCTCAACCACTGCGCCACCAGGGAAGCCCCTATATTATTAAAATTATACTGTAATTATATTTTTTGTTAAGGTTGGAGGTTTTTTAATTTAAAATTTTTATCTTTTGTTTATCTTCTAGAGTCTAGGGCTATTCTGAAATTTTGAAGTTGCTAAAAAAACAAAATCTTCATCTGGGATTGAAGGCATTAAATCAACAAAGGTCGTGCGTGAGTCACCAGCTTATGACTCATAGAACAACTGATAATTTCTCTGAAACTCAGAGGATGAAGTAAAATGGGACTTTTCTAAACTAGAGCAGGATAAACAATAATAAATGCTCCACCCATGTAAGTGTTTTAAAGAAATACCAAAGTAGAAATGTGTTCACGTCACCTCTTGCTCACATTCACCAATGGCTTCCCACTTCTCTTAGAAAAACATTCTCTCTCTCAGTGTGACCTGGAGGCCTTGCACAAGCCCTGCCCACCTCGCTGACTTCTATTATTCTTCACTCTCTCCTTAGGCCATTCACACCTGTGGCTTCCTCATCTTCACTGGGTGGCTTCTATTCAAATGTCTCTCTGCTCCAGTGTCTCTTCCTCCGAGAAAGCCGCCGCCCGGCTGAGTCAAGCCGAAACAGTTGCCTCTCCTCAGTCGTTCTGGGAACCCTCATCCTGCATTAATTTTGCCATGTATCACTCATTATTATCAGCCATGAAATAATCTGTTTAGTGCTCACTGTCTACCCCAATAGGTTAGTTCCATGAGGACCAGCCTTTGTCTATCTTATTACACACTCCATATATCCCCAGGGCCTAGAAAAGTGTCTGTCACCTAGTGTGTGCTTAATAAATACTTGTTGAAGGAGTGAATTAATAATAACAATAATATTGATAATACTACCTGTTGTTTACAGTGGAGCACTTACTATGTGCTATGCATTACCTCATTCATCTTAATGCTATGAAGTTACATACAATTATTACCACCACTTTACTAATGAGGAATCTGAGGCTTAACAAAGCTAAATTGCTGACTTACCCAAGGTCAGACATACAGTTAAGTGTGGGATTTGAACCTAGGTCAAATGCACACATACACACACAGACATGCACACACAAACACGTGTGCACTCTTTACAGGTGAACTGGCAAAAAGAAGAATATAAGGAAACAGGATAGCTACTAGACTACTCAACACTCCTACCAGGGCTTGGGAAGGTGACTGGAGTCAAAACTGGACCAATTTGCTTCCTGCTCTTGTTCATTCTCCTTAAAGGAGTGAAATGCTTGGCCAACATCCACAGTTGTAACCCAGAACCATGCCAACCCTCCATCGCTGAGGAGTCCTCACTGCACTCAGCAGTCCACAACACACAGTAGCATGGTCCAGAGATACAGTCCCCAGACAAACGTAACCTAACGTTGATACTTTCCAAAAATGTCTGCGCTTCCATCTACATGTTATCTTTCTAAAGGAAAGAAAAAGTTAACAAGTTACTGTTTGTCAGCCTACAGATTACTATTCAAAGATGTTGTTGTCAGCAGAGAAAAGGCAGAGAAAAGATGATTAATACTTGAGAAATAAGAATGGGGTGGTATTCTTCCTTCCAGCTGGAAAGGCTTTGGAGGGGTATGCTATGAAGTAAGCTCTAAGAATACTTCTTTTCTTATCTACTCTTCAAAGTAGCCTAATGAAATTATATAATTACAGTCTACCAAATACTCCAAGGATAAGTAGAAATATAGTTAGCTGCTTAGGTTTTTGACTTGTACAAAAAAGGCAGTAAGTTGACACTGTATGACTTGAGATAATTAAACAGCTGGTGCAAACTCTCATACCTGGACTCACTGTCAGCAATAAACTTCATGATCTTTGGGATATCACTTGGCTTTTTGGTACCCTGATTTCTTTTTATATATAAAGAAATATCAATATTATGATTATGACCCAAATCAGGGTTGTTGCATACATTCTGACACTAATTCCTAATGAGAGAGTATAAATTTGCACCTGATTTCATTTTAAAGAGAAAGAAATAAGACCTGAGGCCATGATAATTATGTAAAGTAGGCTTTTAATCACTTAAATTTATGCTACTTAGGGAAAAATATATGGGCAATATACATATTAGTGGCACAAAATCTCAATGTTTACCTGATATATGTGGCTACAGTATGTCTCTTTAAAACATATACAGCTACACACACACACACACACACACACACACACACACACACACACAGAGTTGGTCTTTTTATGGGAGGTTAATTATATTGATCCACTGTTAAGGAGACCTAAGCTTCAAGCTATTTTCCAATATAAAATACCAAAAAAGGTCGGGAATACATACATGTAGCACCAAGAATTGAAATTATGAATATTTTGCTATATTTCCTTAGAGAAACACAATGTTACAGATAAAGTGGGGGCTTTCCTTGTCCTCTTTGTTCCCCATCCCAGTCCCTTCTTTTTATGTCCTGTCCAGAAAACTAAGACTAATATGAATTCAGAATGCATTTTCCCTCTACAAATGTAAATGTTTTTCTATACGATTAGGTATATCCATAAAAATATGTGTAACTTTTGAAATGCATTGTTAAAATCTGCATAAGTGTACCAAAGTGTGTATCATTCTGAAACTTGTTTTTTTCCCATTCAACATATTTTTGAGAGCTTTCCATGTTGACATATTGATCTAGTCCATTCCTTTTAACTTCTCCATAATATTCCATCTCATGACTATACCATATTGAATGTACCATATTGAATGTATCCATATTGAATGTATCCATATCCCCAACTGATGGATATTTAGACTAATTCTCTTCCTCACTGTTAGAAAGCTGCAGTAAGCAAGTAATAAGCATCCTTGTACATGTCCTTCTGTGTGTGTATAAAGGTTTCTCTAGGCAGGTATATATATATCTTAATATGCAATTTTCAAGCCAGAGGAAATGTCCAACTTGCACATTACCATGGACTACTGAATTTGTCCCCACAGTGGTTATCTAGGTCATGAAAATTTGTAGGAGCCGTCTTTACTCTTGTCTGGGGCACACTTCAAGGACTACCCACCTTGCCCCATGAGATGGTGAGGGGGGCCACCAGCAACTACAAAAGCTACAGCTCGTTCGGAGTTAGTCCTGCTCTCTTTAACTCAGTGAGTATCTCATTCAATGCAGCCACTAAAGGTGGAAGAGAAAACAAACCAAATATGACACCAATAACTAAAAGCCCTGGATTCACTTACACTAAATGGCCTTTTATTCTGAACTATGAATAGCTCAATTATCAGTAATGCTGTTATTAACAAGTCAGCCTGGTAGCTATGATGTAATATAGTAATATATTTCTTAGCAAAGATGTTCTTTCCAGGGGGCTATAAAAACCAAATTACGCCCTTTCAGCTCTTGATCATAAATTCTTCTACTTTTGAGACTCTACCTCTTACAGATTAATAATGAGAATCTGTACTTGAAATAGCTCTAAAAGACTTTTCCTACAAAAATGAATACCAACATCTTTGAAGGTAAAGTGGGAAAGGAATAGAAAAAAATAGAAACCTACCCACATATAAATAATAATGGCTACAATTACAATCATTCTGTATGCCAGCTATTACAGAGTTAGTCACCAAGCCCTAAAAAATAGCACAGAGAATATAAACAATCTACAGTCATCACAAATTGGGGGGAGAAGATCTCAATTTGACCAAAATGTTTTTGAGGAGGAATTACTTATTTTGAAAGCCACAAACAACTTTGCAGCCTTAATGATCTGTACACAACCGATAATATACCAAGTCACTGTATTTTTATCAGATCCAGTGGGTCTTGTACTCATAAGCAACATAATGTATCAGAAGATTGGCAAAGTAATAATAAAAAAACCAACTGAACTCCGAATATATGCAAGTCACTGTTCTAAGCAATTGCTGTGTTTTTATCTCATTTAGTCTCCATAAAAAAAATCAGAGGTTAGTACTCATGATACTCCTATTTACAGGTAACAAAACAGAGATACAAAAAGTAATATAACTTGTCCAAAACCACATGGTTCCAAGTGGTAGAGCCAAGCTCTGAACCAGGCAACGTGACTCCCAGCCCATGCTTGCAACCACTATGTAACACTGCCTTTCATGAATAAGGACAGGAAGAAACATTCCCCTGGAGACAGCAGCGATTCCTCTCGCTATTTTCTTACTTTCGATCTCTGTTCCTTATATTTCCTCTCCCTTGACTTTTCCCTCTCCCTTGCTTATGTCTCAGGTCCATTTATAAAACACTCCTAGAGGGCGCCTGGATCAGGTAATGGCATTGGAGGGGTGCTCAGAAAGTCATTTGCTCCTGAAGCAAGATGTGGAAACAGGTACAGCAAGTATCATACAACACAATTCCTCTTAAGCATTAGGATACTTACTTTAAGCAATAAAACATAAACTAACATTTCAATAAGATCAGAAACTCAGAATAAAATCTCGGAGACAATCATAATTGATTTTCCTTAGCCCACGTCTCTTCTTTCACCACAAGGTCTCCTTGCTGATCTTACCCACATTTCTGGTTTTAACTGTCCCAAATCTGTATCCCCAATCCTAACCTCTTTGTTGAGCTTCAAGTTTTATAATAGTCAACTGTCATCTAGACATTCCCATCTAGATGTTCCACTTTTAAGCTAAACACACCCAACACTGGATTCTAATTGCCTCACCACCCTCTCCCCAATTCTGCATCTCCTTCTTGAATTTCCTACAGGATTTAGTGGAACCACTGTACCCAAGCTGAAACATGGGGGTCTCTACCATCACTTCCCACATCAAACCATTGCACTGATTTTACCTCCCTCAATTTCTGTTGCTACTGCTGCATACCAGGACTGTAACACCTCTCACTTAGACGATTTTGAGAACCTTCTCAGTGGGCTCCCTGCTTCAAAGTTACCCACTGCATTGCAAATAAATGAAAATCTGTGGCCCTCCCCTGCTCTGAACCTTGCTATAATTCCCTACTGCACCCAGAATAAAGCTCCTTTTCCTAATCCCAGCACTCATCTGGCCTTCAATCTCCCTGTCTTTTCCAACTCCCACCCTTTTAGTGCTCATCCTTGCATCCTATTAATCTGGGGCTCCCCAGGCCTAAATAAACTGTTTGTTTAACTAAACGTAACAAATATCCAGGGGTTTGATTTTTAAACAACACAGAGTAATACTCCTTTAGATTATGTGTAAATTATAATTTCAAATTTACTATGAGTTCAAATTTACTATGAGAAATTAAGCCTTAACATTTTTTTTCTATTGTGGTGAAAGTCAATTTTTAAATAAGAAGTAACACTCGATTAGGACATGAGAAGGGAAAAAAGTTGTTTAAGGTCCACCATCTTGTTTTTTTTTTAAATCAAGAATTGAGTTTTTCTATTCCCATTCTATTCCTTCACTGCGGCGATTGGCATCAGAAGTTCTAAGCAGTTAAGGATTGTGTATAAGTTAGGATATAATCAGGGAAACAGGCACCGATCTTAATTCGGGGGCTTGGTTAGATAGGTGACGGAAGAGCCAAGAAGCCAGAGTACGGTGAGAAAGCCACAGACAGCCTCCACGAGGTCCAGGTCCGAAGGATGAAGGGTGAGGGCCACGTTACCAGAGCTCAAGGTCCCCCACAGCGGGCAGAGCCATAGGTGAGAGGCAGCAGCTCTCAGAGATGCCGTCTGACAGGGTACAGAGGACTCCTGAGTTGAGGAGGCAGGGCTGAGAGTCTGGGAGCAGGGCTGAGTACCATAGTGCAGGGAACTACATCGAGAGAGGGCTGCAAAGATCTGCAGAGGGTTCCCCTGCAGTCTCCAGCTGAGTACTGATCAACACCTGCCTGTGAAGAAACCACCTGAGGCCAGGGCAAGAACCACATGAAAGGATTAGAGGGCACAATCTCCAAAGCTCACACAAAGAGTAAGCTGTGACAAAGCGAGAGAGTGGCATGGACATATATACACTACCAAACGTAAAATAGATAGCTAGCGGGAGGCAGCCGCATAGCACAGGGAGATCAGCTCGGTGCTTTGTGACCACCTGGAGGGGTGGGATAGGGAGGGTGGGAGGGAGGTAGACCCAAGAGGGAAGAGATATGGAAACATATGTATATGTATAACTGATTCACTTTGTTACAAAGCAGAAACTAACACACCACTGTAAAGCAATTATACTCCAATAAAGATGTTAAAAAAAAAAAAACCTACGGAGAGCTAGGGTTTTTTCCCTTCCTCCCTCCCTCTCATCCTCCACCTGTGCCTCTCACCAGTCTGGTGGTTAGCAGTTTTGGCTGGAATGACTGGGAACCCCAAGAGAGTCTGATGTAATTGGTCTAAGTGCAGGACTAGCATTAGGAGTTTTAAAAGCTCTCCCAGGAAGTCTAATGGTTGAGTACCACTGCAGGAGGTGAATCCAGCAGACCGGGTCCTAGAAAAACCAGCCTGTGGAAATCTGCACCATGCCATGCAAGGTAAGGAGAGGACCTGAGAGCCAGGGGATCCAGGATCAACAAATATGGCACAAAGAGGTGGGCAGAAACAAGGAAGAGGATAGGAAGCAAAACAAACATAAACACAATCCTAAATCCTTCACTGGCTGGCTCAAATTCAGCTTCCCTGATCACCCCAGCTGCAGTTTCCTCCCTCTTATAACGCTGATTGCTATCCCTCCAATCACAAAATGTTAATAGGTACTACCTCCCAAGTGTTCTCAGTTGGTAGCCGGCGTCTTGCTGTCTGCTCTGGGTCTTCCTGCAGTGCCCACCAGGAAAGTCTGTATGTTCCTCCTCTTGCTAATTGCATCATGCACTTCCTTCTTTCCCTGACTGACTGGCTAGCTCATTTGGATTCTTAGCTACTATTAAGTAGTAATTAATGGCTAATAATGGTTAATCTATTACCCCTTCCAGATAGCATGTGCATGACAAAACTGACTTTAAGAATTTCAGGGCAGTCAGAGTTGCTTGAGTAGATTTTTGTGTGTCCCTTAAAATGTAAATAAATTTGAATCACATAACACAGGTGATGGCCTAATATTGAATAGTAATGATCTACAAATCTACAAATGATTAATTGCAATGTATTTTGATCACAACCCTACTCATGGCTGCTGAAACATTCAGCAAGGGGCATATAGCCTAAAAATACATTTATATCTCTAGTTAAAGAAATCTAGTCATCATCATTACATAAATTAGCCTAGAAATATGCTTGTAAATTCCAAAGTCTTGAGGTTTCAAATCAAAAGACATTTACTTTTTTTAGTGGAAATAGTAAACATTATCTTATTTGCCTGAGAAAGCCACTTTCCAAAGAGGACAGAACCCAAGGTCAAAATCAGAAATCATTTACTGTGTGTGTGTGTGTGTGTGTGTGTGTGCGTGTGCATGTGTGTTTAGACTGATAGATAGGTTTTTCCCTGAAAAACTGAGCCCAAACTGCAGAAATGTTCTAATAGTAAATGGTTCAAAATTGGACATGCTGTTTTAAAAATTGTTTCCTCATTATGAATCTATATAAAAATTTGTGACGATCCACTTTTGACTCTCTTAGAATAGTTACAATCTTTGTGGTAGTGCTGACTCCTAGAAACAAACTCCCATAAGACAGTCACAGAATACTGAAAAACATGCGTGCATACATAAGGGCCAGACAGGTATCTCCTTATGATCCTACAAGGAAAACATAAAGACTGAATTCGTACAAAGATGATTTCTCTTCATCAACTAATGCATAATGTTCTTCCAGTGAAAAGTTCACACTTCCATCTCTACATTTTCAAACCCCCAAATCTCAACCACCACTAACTGGGCTCCAGAAACTCTCACCAAAAGAAACATATCCATTCTACCTGAATACGTGGGCATAATCTCACTACAACTATCAGAATCTTCTAAACGCAGTTAATACATTTTAATGGACAGAATAAAAATCCAAAAGAGGTAAATGACCACAAACTGATGGAACCCCAGTAGGCTTTTGGGACCAACAATGCGACAAGAGCTTTCTTCTTCCGTCACATCATTAAAGAAGAAAAAAAAAAAGATGCTTTTGTACGTAAAACTAGAAAATTAAGGTTAAGTGAGCCATTGGTTTTTACGTAATGAGTAACTTGTAATACTTAGGAAAGAAAACACAAGTGTAAGTTCATGTAATTACCAAAATTAATAGCAAACCCACTAGGATTTTATCATGTTCGGTATACACCTCAGACAAAAAGCAAAGACAGAAAAGAAACTACTTTTCTTAGCATGTAAGAAGAACCTAACAATTTCTTTGAAAATAAAACCTATATACGTACTCTGTACTGAGTCAACATTCAATTAACACTATTTAGTGATTAAATCATGATGTCTAGGAACTCCACTCATGGGTAAGACCTGACAGGGTACCTTTCTGGGAATAAATGGCTGTGGTTTTTAAACACACTATTAGCCGAGGCGAGATCCTGCTCATACCAATAACCAAGCTGAAGAAATTCATCACTGTGAGTCGGATTCATCACGGTCAATCCACACAGCTCAGAGAATGTAAACATGACCTGGACAAGGTTAAAGGACATCCCCAGCCCTTAATATTACAAGGCTTTTTTTCTGATTGGTCCCAATGAGTGTGCCTCGGGGACTCTGTGTCTCTGGGAACTGCCCATACAGTGCCTGACTTTGTTTGTGACAACAAAGGGGTCAAAGATTTGAGAAACAGAAGGGACAGCACACAGCCTCCCAAAGCAAAACCAAACCAAACAAGGAAAAACACTCACAACTGTATGGGGAAAAGAATGATTCTAGGTTGAAACTTCACATTAGAAAATACTTTCTTCAGTTAGTCAAAGGGAAATTAAAGGAAAAAGACCCATGTTTCTCAAAGCTTGTATCTATTTCTCCTTTGTAATTTCTCATGGAAACAGCAGATTTAAAGATTACCACATATACACAAACACACACAGTTGCTTTCTTTTAGTTATGGCAACTTCAAATTTTAGGGACAGACATGCCATGCTTTTCTATGAGGTAAGAATGCTTAAGTGTACCTGGCTCTACATTTTAGAGCCAACAGCAAAGCAGAAAGACTTATGAAGAGCAAGGTACTATTCAAACAACTTCAGACAAACATTAATGGTGAGAAACATTACACAAGAAACACTGGGCATTTATAGATTTTTTGCTTAGAAGGATTACATGGGAAATTTTAGGTAGAAGCAAGATTTTTAAATAGCCCATGTCTTCGTGGCAGATGAAAACACAGAGGCTTATGTAATAATCAGAAAAAATTATGTAAGATTCTCTTCCACATAATATCATGGATTAGGGATGATGGTGGGTCACACCACAGCTTTAGTAAATATAATGGACATCTTCATATACCATATATTCAAGGTCTTTCTGTGTCAGCAAGTGGCTGAGAATAACTGAAAGCTGAAAAAGCATAATCCTCTTTATCCACTTAAGCCCCTCTTCATAAATGCCTGAGACAGGTGGTCGGACCCTTCAAGGTCCATGGAATAATACAGTTGACTAAACTGGTGTTCCTGTACCTGAAAACATTTACTGTAAGATTCTCTTAGCATACAGAGCAGAAACAGCATATTTTGTGTATTTGAGATAATCCAACTAGGTTCATCACTTCCTTCCTTTTGTTTCTATTTTAAAGAGAAAGAGAAACAGAAATCCCCATTCCCACCCCAACCCTACCCCCAACACAAATGATAATATCCTTAAATGTGCTCAAAGGAGTCATAAACTACGAAAAGATAAAGTTCAATTGCTGAGGGGCAGCAACAGTACACATGTTCTTACCTGATGTGGCCAATCAATTCAATAAGCTTGTGACTAAAAAAATAAGCTGTCAGCTCAGACACATGGCTCAGGACTGAACAGACCCCGAAGAGAGTTGTCGTTCCATTCAGGTCCTCCAAATGCCAGTAGAGAAAGGTGAACACGAAGCCGTATCCGAAACCCATAAACCAAGCCACGAACAACACGGAGCCATACTGCACACTGCAAAGCAGCCTGATTAAGTCCCAGAAGTTGAAGGCCTGCACGTGGCTGGTGGTGGTTGGTGTCTCCTCAGAGGATTCTGTGGAGCTGTTCCTCTCTACTTGAGGGATCTCCACCTCTTTCCCTTTATTTTCACTGTTTTTGAAGTGGCTGTAGCGGAACCGGAACTGAGTAGCGACGATCAAGGCCATGGTCATGAGAACCCCAAAGACGATGAAGACAATCTGGTAGTTCCGGTATTCAGGGGGCTTACACCCCTTCCCATTGATGAGCACGTCCACGTGGGTGTAGTCAATGCCAATGCCCACGGACAGCATCGCCAGGCCCCAGCCCAGGGAGCCCCACATGCGTTGCAGTCCATAGCGGTCTCTGTGCTTTCCCAGATACTGGAGTGTTACTGTGTCCACAATCGTGACAGAGGAGGCACTGAAAAATTCTCCTATTATGACAACTACCAAGATCACCAAGAATATAGCTTCTACTTCTTGTTGATCATAAACAAGAGTGACTTGGTCAGAAGGTAAAGATTTGGTGGTAGTGACAATAGAAGTGGTTGTCTCCCAGGTTGCATTTCCTGGGGGAGCAGAGGTTGCAGTGCTTGGGTTCATGGTCAAGTTCATAACATGGTCAGTAATTTCATCAGTGTGAGGCTGCAGAGTGGGCGCACTGGTCTCGTTTGGAGCTGTCGAGAAGATGACAGTTTCCGTGACACTGTGCCCTGCTTCTAACATCTCTGACCCATTGTAAGGAGGCAGGTTCCTTTTCTCACGAATTCCTGGTGATGTAGTAATGGAAGAGACAATGGAGGAATTCGTTGGCAGGAGAGTGAACAGGTGACTTGAACTGGTGGGATGAGCTGTCGGAGGAATCTTTGGTACACACCGCAAGGTAGCAGGTTTGACAAATCCGATGCCCAGGTTGAATAAAACCCAACACAAAAGAGAAAAGAGGAGGACGATTTTGCCTTTTTTAAAGCGATCTGCAACTACACCCCAAAAGGGGGCACTGCAGAATTCAATGAAGTATCGAATACCTACCAGCAGCCCACTCTGGCTTGGTGACATTCCCAGCTGCTTATAATACACAGGCAAAAGGGGGTAAAGAGAGCCATATGCAGAGTAAAAGAAAAAATAAAAGACCTTGGAAATTAGAAGATCATTGTTTATTTTAACACAATGTTTCTCTATCCAGTCTATCTCCTCCTCAGGAATAGCAGCTGTTTCAGAGGGGGAGGGTGTTTCATTTGAAGGTGGTTCTGGTTCCCTGGAAATACCATTAAAAGGATCGGCAAGCACATATTTTCTCTTCTGTTCCTCTTCATCATCGGTTAAGATGGCAACTTTATCATCTGTCGCCATGGCTTATCACCACCATCAGAAAGTTGATGACCTTCAAAATTTTGGTTGTTGATCTGTAAAGTAAAATTTAAAAGAAGGCTTAGTATGAAAATAATAACATTTAGACATAGAGCTTCATCTTGCCGGAAACTGAGGAGTTTCAAACTACATCTAAAAATAGTAATTGTGAGAGAGAACCATCACCACTTATCACTTGCAGCCATATAGTACTGATAAAGAAAAATGGCTTTCAAAAAATCAAGTACTCGCTTTGTGGCCGCTGACTGACTAATGACATCTTCTAATGACAGGTGTATAGCTCACGTTCATTCTCAATCTTTTCATTGATTCCTAGGGAAAATGTACAAATGACAGGGTTTATGTCCAAACCAAATAGAGGGAATTGAAAGTAAACAGTATTTATAGTTTCTTGGTTTTACTTTTCAAATAAATCCACTGCACTATGAAGTCCAGAATTCTTAGAAAACAAAGGTAGCTAAAACCGTTCAGTTTTTAGAGAAAAACAGAAATAAGCTCTTAACCACAACCGCAAATGTGATGAGAAAGACGGAGCCAATTGCATGTTTGCATCTGTAGTTGGTCACTACAGCCATGCCAATGATATCCTGGTAAGGAAGTAGTCTTTACGCTGCTTATATCACATACATTTTCCAGATGTGCTTTTATAGATTACAGTTTAAGAAAATGTCAGAAAAAAAATAGCAGATAGCATTTATTGAGCATGTACTCTGTGCCAGGCAACACTGAAAAATCTTTAAATGTATTAATTCATATTCATTAAAATAACCCTATTATCTTCTCCATTTTACAGATGAGAAAAATGAGGCATGGTGAGTTTAAATAACTCACATGTGGCAGAGCAAGGATGTGAACCCTAATATTATGGCTTTGCGACACATGCTCTATTACACCACACTGAACTGCCAAATACCATATTTGGATAATAAAGTGCTATTAAACCTTTTTATGAGACAGGGTGCTTCATATGAACGATAAGCAATATATCAAAGGCATAAATTTATAGGGATTGTGCCACATTCCAACAGAACTTCCCTTTCTTCTATTATACAAATGATTAAAGAGTCAAAAGGTCTTGCTTGCATCAAGATTTGTCAAGTTGCAATGAATATAATTGGATGTAGGAGGTATACATATTAAATAGTTATTAATTCATTTCATCTTCTTTACTAGAGAGAAATAACTCCACTTGCCACCCCTTGGAACACATCTTGCTCTCCCTTTTCCCCAAATGAAGAATAAATTTCTGAAGATCTTCCAGAATCATGCTTGTAAACATTTTAAAATCTCTATATAGCTCCTAGGCAGACAATAGAAACATAATTTACTGAGGCCTGTGTAATAAGTCAGTTTATCTTTTACCCCCAAAGCCAGGTGTTAACGTAGCTATAAGCTTTGAAAACGTTCATGTATTTCTTTTTCTTATGTTAAAACTTTTTTATTTGAGGTAAAATTAATATAACATAAAATTAACCATTTTAAAGTAAATGACTTAGTAGAATTAGCAGATTCACAGTGTTGTGCAACCATCACCTCTCTCTAGTTCCCAAATCATACTAAAAGGTTTTCCTCAATGTTCTCTACTTATTTTTCTTTCATCATTATTGCCTCTACCTACCCAAGTCAGCAGCTCCAATTCTCTTTCATTACCTGAAAAGAACGGCAATTCTCCTTTGGACTCATTTTCTAAATTAATTTCATTTTGAGCTCAAACTTGAAAGAAATATTTGTTTTTAAAACGTATAAAATTATATGACACTTCTAGATAAAAATGGCAGATTGAGTGCATCTGGTTTTACTCCATCCCTAAATCCAACTAAAATAACCACACACACACACACACACACACACACACACACACACACACACACACTTTTAAAGTCATAATCCAAGCTGGGAAAATTAAAGGGTACATAACAGCAATAAAGTAAAATTCTGGAAGCCAGAACATAGACAATCGGTAAATCCCGGTAAATCTGAGAAAGCTGAAACCCTGGTTGACAATGGGAAAAGCAAGAACTAATACAATTTGTTTCTCGGAATCCCTCAAAGGCTCATGGGTTGGCCATATTAGGTTTATCTGCAAGTAAGAATGTGTGTGTTTGAGGGGGACTTGTGTTTGAGGGGGGCTTGATTAACAGAGTTAATCGAAAGTCTGGACCCCCAACTCCGAATGCCCAATTCCCTTCTCCACTCCACATAGCTAGCCAAACAACTAGAGGTTTTTCCCTCTGGAGAGGATGAAACAGAGGTTCTTGAGCCATAGAGCAACAGGAACAGTTGAGAGTAGGAGTGCCATATTGAAAACAGGGGGCATTAAGTGAACATACACATCCTAGATTCAAGTCCTGGCCCCGACTCCAGCCTCCATCCCACTTACCTCACTAGGTTCCCAGAGGCTGGCAAGGCTTTTATCCTCCAAGGCTTTCATCCTCCCAGAGGCTGGCAAGAACTGGAAGGTTCTCCGGGGAGAATCTGACTAGCCCGAGGGAAATGACCTCTCAATCCTGATATTGAAGCCTCCCCAACTAAAGAACCCAACCAAATCACTCCACACAGGAGTTCAGAGTCTTATCTAGCCCTGCCACTAAATATGAGCAGTCACCGAGAATTACAAGGTATTTGAGGAAAGTCTCTTCCAGGAAAGATAGAACCGAAACAAAAAGGGGAAAAAATCAATATGGAGAAAATAGAAGCTCTGTGAGGAGGAAAATATTTTTAAAAATATATTATTAATATCTTTAGAAATAGGAAAAGAAATGCAACTATGAAACAAAAGATAATACATATTTTTTAAGGAGGAGGAGGAAGGAATAAAAGGAATGCTTGAATGAAAAAAAAAAAAGGTATAAAAATGTGTTATAGAAAAAAGAGCACACGGACTTCCCTGGTGGCGCAATGGTTAAGAATCCTCCTGCCAAAGCAAGGGACATGGGTTCGAGCCCTGGTCCGGGAAGGTGCCACATGCCGCAGAGCAACTAAGCCTGTGCGTCACAACTACTGAGCCTGCACTCTAGAGCCCGTGAGCCACAACTACTGAAGCCCACGCACCTAGAGCCCGTGCTACACAACAAGAGAAGCCACTACAATGAGAAGCCCATGCACTGCAACGAAGAGTAGACCCACTCGCTGCAACTAGAGAAAGCCCACATGCAACAATGAAGACCCAACACAGCCAAATAAATTTATAAATTTATTTTTAAAGAAAGAAAAAGAAAAAAGAGCACAAATGAAAAATTAACAGATGATGTGAAAGGAAAATTTGAGGTGACTTACAAAAAACAAAAACAACAATAAACAGATACCTCAACCTCATGTCATATAAAAATCAATTCCAGATGAATTGTATATCTAAAAGTAAAAGATAAAATAACATAATTTTTAGAAGAAAACACAGAAAAACATCTTGAAGATCTTAGGATAGAAAGAAGATTTATTAAATAGGACATAAAAAGTGCTTAAGCATTAAGGAAGAAAAAAATAAATTGGAGTACATTAAAATCAAGAGCTTCTGTTCATAAAAAGGCAACATTAAATCTGAAATGGCAAGGCAAAGAGTAGGAGAAGGTATTCTGGTGAGGGTGAATGTTATATATATTTGACACAAGAATGTATCTGATATATAAAGAATCCTTCTTAAAATTTATAGGTAAATATCAAGTAGCCCAATAAGAAAAATGAGCAAAAGACTTGAACAGGCACTTCACAAAAGAGCTTATGCAAATGGTGAATAAATATATAAAAAGATGCTCAACTTGACTAAAGTGAGCAGTGAAAGCAAATTAAAACCAGAATGCAATAATGTAACATACCTCCAAAATGGGAAAAATAAATAAGACAAATAATACCAAGTGTTGGTGAGGATGTGGAGCAACTGGAACTCTCATATATTGCTGGTGGGAGTGTAAAGTGATACACTAATAACTGTTTGGGAATAGCTATTAAACCTGAATGTATAGCCCATGACAAGCCTAAGGTATGTATATTAAATAGTAACATATTCACCAAATGATATCTACAGAAATGTTCAGGACAATTTTAATAGCCCCAAACTGGGAGCAACCTGTCCACAGCAGAATACATGAGTTGTGTTATATCCATACAATGAAATGCCATATAGCAATAAAAATGAAAAAACTACAAACATGTGCAATGACAAGGATAAATCTCACAAACATAATGTGGAATGAGAGAAGCAAAAACCAAAAGAACATATACTACATGATTCCACTGATACAGAGTTCAAAGGTTGGCAAAACTAATTTATGCTATTATAAGCCAGGTAGACTTCTGCTTCTGAGAAGATGAAGTAGACATACTTTTCCTTACTGCTCCTGCTAAGTACAACTAAAAATCTTGGACATTATATATAAAACAAACATAGAAGACTCTAAAACGTAGGCAGAAAAAGGCAGACCTGCTGGGGGCCTTGATACCCAAAGAACAACACAACGATGAGTGGGGCTAAAGAACTCAGAAACATTAATGAGGATGGACCAAAAAAAAAAAAAAAAAAACTGGGCCTCTCCAGCCAAAGAACCAGGAAAGGGCAGCCTAGAAAAACAGAAAGCTATAGATAATTGCTCTATTCCAGTTAAGTAACACAGAGAAAGAAAAGCGTGTCCCACTCCCACCTCTACTAGCAAAGGCCAAATGGGGAACCTAGACTTCCACCTTCACCAGCTATAACAGAGCACCCCAACCCCGCAGCCGAGTTGGTGTCAGAGAAGGTCAAGTATGGAGCTGAGACTTTCATCACTGCTAGGTGGTAATGAGGCCACATCCCCACAGCAGTGTCAGTGGAGGCCAAATGGGGAATCTGGACTTCCACCCCACCTGTCAGATTAACAAGGCACCCTTTCCCCACTGAGGTGGTGTCAGAGGAGGCCCGGTGAAGAGTCAGAACTTTCACCACCATCCAGCAGTAACAAGATTACTCCCCCTACCTCCACTGTGGTATCCACGGGAGGCCATGTGGGGAGCAGTAAAAAGACACTCCTATCCCTCCCAGCCAGGGAGGTATCAGTGGACACCTAATCATGAGCCAGAACACCCATCTCTACTGCAGGCGTCAGCACAGACTGAGTGGGGAACCTGGACTTCTACCTCCATCTGGAAGTCATGAGGCAGCATCTCCCATTCCCTTGCCAGAGCAGTGTCAGAAAAAATCCAGCTAAAACAGAAGGCTTAAGTAAGATCCAGAGTCTCACAACATAAAACCCAAAGTGTCCAGGTTTCAATTTAAAAAACCATCATACCAAGAATCAGGAAGACCTCAAACTGAGTGAAGAAAGACGGAAGATGCCAACACCAAAATGAGACAAACGTTAGAATAAGGTAACAAGGATTTTTAAACGGCTATCAAAAATGCTTCAACAAGCAATTACAAACATGCTTGAAACAAATGAAAAAAATAGAAAGTTGAGGCACAGAAATAGAAAGTCTCAACAAAGAAATATAATATATAAAGAAAAACAAAATGGAAGTTTTAGAACTGTAAAATACAATAACCAAAATATGAAAAACTCAATGCATGCACTCAACAGCAGAATGGAGGAGAGAGAGGGAAGAATCAGTGAGCTGAAAGAATAATAGAAGTCATACAATCTGAACAACAGAAAGAAAATAGACTGAAAAAAATTAACAGAGCCTCAAGAACCTGTGGGACTATAACAAAAGATTGAACATTAATGTCATCAGAGTCATTGAAGGAGAAGAGGAAAAAAAAGGGCAGTACTGAATTACTCAAAGGAATAAAGGCTGAAAACTTCTCAAATTGGCAGAAGACATAAACATACAGATTCAAGAAGCTGAATGAATTCTAAACAAGAGAAACCCACACCAAGACACATCATAGTCAAACTATTAAAACCAAAGACAAAGAAAAAATCTTGACGGCAGAGACAGGAATCACAACTTACCAACAGGGGAAAAGCTATTCAAATGATAGCAGATTTTTTATCAGAAACCATGGACACCAGAAGGAATACAATATTTTTTAAATGCCGAAAGAAAAGAATTATCAAATGAGACTCCTGTATCCAAAAAAAAAGTCCAAAACCCAGAAAACTATGGACCAATATCCCTATAAACACAGACACAAAAATCCTTAACTAAATGTTAGAAAAGAAAATTTAGCAATATGTAGAAAGAATTGTGCATATGACCATGTGGGAGTTATTCCAAGGATGCAAGGCTGGTGCAATATTTGAAAATCATTCAATGTAATCCACCATATAAACAAGGTAAAGAAAAAAAAGTATCACGATCCTATTAATTGATGCTGAAAAAAGCATTTGACAAAATTAAACACTCATTCAGGAAAAGTCTCAGAAAAATAGGAATAAAGGGGATCCTCCTTAACTTGATAAAGATCGCCTATAAAAACCCACAGAGGGGCTTCCCTGGTGGCGCAGTGGTTGAGAGTCCGCCTGCCAATGCAGGGGATATGGGTTCGTGCCCCAGTCCGGGAAGATCCCACATGGCACGGAGCGGCTGGGCCCGTGGGCCATAGCCGCTGAGCCTGCGCGTCCGGAGCCTGTGCTCCGCAATGGGGGAGGCCACAACAGTGAGAGGCCCGCATACCGCAAAAAAAAAAAAGAAAAACCCACAGGTAACATTACACTTAATGGTGAAAGACTGAATGCTTTCTCTCTAAGATAGGGAAGAAGGGAAGACTGTCTGGTTTCATCATTCTTATGCAACTTTGTGTTGGAAGTTCTAGCCAGTGCAATAAGAAAAGAAAAGGAAACAAAAGGCATACAGATCAAAAAGGAAGAAACTGTCTCTATTTGCAGTTGGCATGACTGTCTATGTAGGAAATCCCAAAAAAGCTACAAAAGCTTCTAGAAAGAATATTTCAGTATAAATTAACAAAACATGTACAGGACTGTATGCTGAAAACTACAAAATGCTGATAAAAGAAACTAAAAATTTAAATAAATGGAGAACCATACCATGTTCATGGGGTGGAACACTCAACACAGTAAAGACTTCAATTATCCTCAAATTTATATACAGTTTTAACACAGTCCCTATCAAAATCCCAACAAGATTTTTTTGTGGATATAGGTGAGATTACTCTAAAATTTATCTGAAAAGGAAAGGGAACTAGAATAGCTAAAGCAATTTTGAAAACGAAGATTTATTACTTAGCCACATACTAATCACCACTATGTGGTACTGGTGGAAGAACAGACACATAGATCAATGGGACAGAACAGAGAGCCCAGGAATAAATCCACAAAAATATGTCCAAGTGATATTTGACAAAGATGCAGAAACAATTTGATGGGAGAAAGATAAAAAACTTTTCAACAAATAGGGCTGGTGCAATTAGTCATCAATAGGCAAAAAATGAATGTCAACCTAAGTCTCATACCTTATATGAATACTCACTCAAAATGGATTCATGGATTTAAATGTAAAACTTTTAGGAAAAAAAAACCTAGGAGAAAATCTTCGGGTTCTAGTGCTAGGCAAACGATTCTTAGACTTAACACCAAAAGCATGACTCAAAAAAGGAAAAAATGAAAATTAGACTTTATCAAAATTTAAAACTTTTGCTCTGTGAAAGGCTCTATTAAAAGAATGAAAAACAAGCTATGAACTGGGAGAAAATATTTGCAAGCCACATATTCAACAAAGGGCTAGTATCTAGAATATGTAAAGAATTCTCAAAACTCAACAGAAAATATACCAAACAATCCAATTAGAAAACAGACAAGACATGAAGAGACATTTCACCAAAGAGAACATACAGGATATACAGATGCAAATAAACACATGAAAAGATGTTCATTGTCATTAACCGTTAGGAAAATGTAAATTAAAAACATGACACATCACTATACACCTATAAGACTAGCTAAAATAAAAATAGGAACACCACCGACTTCTGACAAGGATAAAGAGAAACTAAATCCCTCATACACTGCTGCTGGGGATGTAAAATGGTACAGCAACTCTGCAAAGCAGTTCGGCAGTTTCTTATAAATCCAAACAACGTGACTACCACGTGACCCAGCAACTGCACTTCTGGGCAGTTATCACAGAGAACTGAAAACTTATTTTCACACAAAAACCTGTACACAAATGTTTACAGCATCTTTATCAATAATAGCCCAAAACTGGAAGTAACTCAGATGTCCTTCATGGATGAATGGTTAAACAAACTGGTACCTCCATACCATGGGAAATTGTTCAGCAATAAAAAAGAATAGGGCTTCCCTGGTGGCGCAGTGGTTGAGAGTCCGCCTGCCGATGCAGGGGACACGGGTTCGTGCCCCGGTCTGGGAGGATCCCACGGGCCGCAGAGTGGCTGGGCCCGTGAGCCATGGCCACTGAGCCTGCGCGTCCGGAGCCTGTGCTCCGCAACGGGAGAGGCCACAGCAGTGAGACAGGCCCGCGTACCGCCAAAAAAAAAATAAAATAAAACAATAAAATAAAAAGGAATAAATGACTGACACATACAATAACCTGATTGAATCTCCAGAGAATTATGAAGAGTGAAAAAAGCCAATCTCAAAAGATTATCCACTGTATGATTCCATTCATATATCATTCTCAGACTGACAAAATTATTGAAATGGAGAACATATAAGTGATTGTCAGGGGTTCAGTAGCGAGTAGAGGTGGGAGGAAAGAGGAGGCGGCTACAAAAGGGCAACGTGAGGGATCTGGTGGTGATAAAAATGTTCTGTATCTTGACTGTATCAACGTCAGTATCCTAGTTGTGCTATTATACTAAAGTTTTGCAAGATGTTACCACTGGGGGAAAGTGGGTACTGGATAAATGGTCTATATCTGTATTATTTCTTATAACTGTATGTGACTCTATAATTATCTCAGAATAAAAAAGATTAATTTAAAAAATTCAAGATAGTAATTACCCTTGGGTAAGGTAGTAGCTAGAAGGAGTTCTGGGGTCCTGATAATTTGGGGGTTTTGGGGTTTTTTGTTTTTGTTTTTATCTGGATCTTTATTAAATGGAAGTATTCACGTTATAAAAAGTCAGTGAACTATATTATTTTTCAACAACAAAAAAAGAACTTAAAATATGAAGCGAAAAAGAAAAGAGATGAAACTAGCAGAGAAAAGACAAGACAAATATAGGATCACCCAGAAAGTCAAGTACCTAAAAAACAGGAACTCCAAGAGAAAAATAGAGAAAATTGAGAGATAGGAATCTTTTTAATTCAAGAAAATTTCTCAGAACTGAAAGATATATGAGTTGTCTGAAATGACTACGGAGTACTTAACACAGTGGATAAAATACATCCAAGCCAAAGTACATCATCAAGCTTTCAGAACATTAGGACAAAGAGACGACCCTACAAACTTTCAGAGAATAAAATGTGTCACATACTAAGGATCAGGGACCAGAATGGCTTCAGATATCTCAACAACAACACTGGAAGCTGTACTCAACCCAATTATCATTCAAGTTTATAGGTAAAAGAAAGACATTTCACATATGCAATTTCTCAAAAAAAAAATGTACCTCTCATATACCCTTTCTCAGGTTGTGCACTGCCAAAACAAGGGAATAAAACAAGAGAGAGTAAGACATGGAATTTAGAAAATAAGAGAACTAACATAGGAGAGAGGCAAAGGGAATACGGCATGCTGGTGACTGGAGATCCCAGGATGACACAAAAGGCGGCCAGTGTAGCTGGGTCAGGTGTGCAGGCTCCAGGAGAGGCTTTGTCAGCAAAGTGACACCGGCAGAATACCAATAGATCTGAATGTCCTAAGAGGAAATTTAGACCACTGGTGAAGAGTTTAGGGATGAATTACTGGTAAGTTTAGAGAAAGGTAAACAAAACACTACAAGAAAACAAAAAGTTGCACAAGAAAAGAAAAATAATCATAGTTCACTACATGTCTCAGCTTTGATCACATAGTCATAGTAATGTAAGGAAAGGCTACTGAACTAACCAAAATTGCCACGTAACTATATGGGGAAGATAGGGAAATGAGAAGGCTGAATGGGCACAGAGAGCCGGGACAGCATGGAGAGTAACTCTGTATCTTCCGTAGTGGGAAGACAACAGATAATGCCTACATTTAAAAATCATGAATTAAGAATACAAGCTTTTTATTTCAAAATGCACTGGTGAATATCAAAATAATCACCTTAAAGACAGAGAATGCAGTTGCCTCCGGGAGGGAAAATGTGGAGGGATGTCAGTAGAAGTCTGATTTAAAAAAAAAAAAAGAAACAAGTCTTGTAAACTTGCTAATTTTTTTTAAAAAAGCTTTGTACATGCATAACTCACCTAAAAAATAAAAATCAAAGCTAAAAAAGAAATATGCAGTCACATGGGCTTTGTCTTGGTACAAGATAATGAAAAGCAGCTGCTAGTATCTTTCTCTCACAGACTAAAAATAGTTTTCAGAATTGTACAGAAGGAATGCTGACTGCATGAATTCTTGTCAGGTGGCTTTTATTTAATTATCCTCCATAAGTCAACTGCTGCTTCTATAACAAGTACGTCAGAGAAGGACACAAAGTTACCTTTAAAAAGCATAATTCCCAAATTGTTCAAGTGATGATGAAGAACTGAATCAACCCCCAAATGCTCATTCAAAGCTGCAAAATATATTACATTAGGAGGTTGATTTAAACCTTGATGAGTGACTTCCCCTAAACCACTCATTCCTCTCCATCTGATTCAAATGATTTTTAATTATCATAGGTTATGCAAAGTTTCTCTTGTTAACATGAGTCCAGATGTTAAGTAGTTGTCAAAATATCAACAAATGCAAAGTAGTGAAGAAAATGTTCCTGTAATATGGCATTCAGTACCTTTTATATGAATGTCACATTCAATAACTTCTATATGAATTTCAAATCTAAAAATACAAACAAACAAAAACTTTTAGTTTCAACTCTGGACATTAGTGTTTAGACTCAATATTTTCAGGTCATATTTAGATACTGATGAAAAGGAACTGAAATAATCACATTGTGAACAGAGAAACAAAATAAAGTATAACTACAGTCATCTACGTAATCAAAGTATCAGGGACAAAAAAGAAACAAATGAACCCCCCAAAAACCTCTGCATTTTAATAAAATTAAAATATGTCCCAAAGCAGGGCATGCTTTGGATGACTTAGATTACATTTAATTTGCCATAAGGATTGATAGAGTAAGTATAAGGAGAAGTTAGAATATTTACATGCTGTATGAAGTACTTAACCTGTTTACAAATCTAGGGGAGACTTTTTTTATTTAATAGTCCACCAACATGAACCCATTAAGCTAATATTTTGTTTTAAACTTCTGAATCTTAAAGATTTTTTTAAAGAAATTTTAAAAAAGAGAGAAGACATTTCAAATTATAAACAGAAATAAATCTATGAATTTCTCTAGAAAAATCTATATTACAGGTTTGCAGTTAATCCTACTTGGATAAGAAGGGCTTTTGTTTGTTTTTTAGAAAAGCTTTCTCACTTGGCACTCTCTAATGATAGCAATCAACATCATTACTGTGAACATACATAACACAGCCTTTTAAAACGTGGAAGGGCATTCATTCTACTGGTACCTACACTGAGTCATTAAAAAACAGCAGCTATTTCTGAATTATTGATGAGGGGTGAAGAAATCATTCTTGTTAAAATTGATAGCTTTCTTCATTAAATATTTAAATTAAAGCTGCTCAAAATTACATTGAGTTATCCACAAATACATGAGTATGGAGACGGATTCAACTTTTGAAGAAAGAAAATCTTAAACCTGAATATATTCCTTGGAATAATAATTGCCAAAGGTCAGATCTGCCAACGCTATGATAATGTGTGCTCTAATGTATCAGTGACATAACTACCAGTGATGGAGAGGAAACAATCCCTGGATTACACAGAAGGGACATTCCTCCTGGCACCACAGCTATCAACACGATGTTGCCCAGAGACTAGGACTGAAGCTGCAAAATGGGGACATCCACTTCCTGAACCCTCAGAGCTATAGCTCTACCCTGTCAACTCTTACTGACCACTCTCTATGCCTCTGAGCAATGTGAATCCCAGAGCAGAACTCTAATCACTGCTGCAATGTATTCCCAACATAGACATACAGAAGCTCCTCTAAACGAGCCTTCGCATCCTGGTATTTACATACTGTACTGTGAACATTCAGTTCAACCCCCAGCATTTTCCAGAATAGAGCGTTCCTCAGAAGCACAGCACTCAATTTCAATTCCAACACATCTTTTCTCAGTAAGGATTGCTTTAGCATCTGCTACACATTTAGCCAATGTCATGAAAAAGAAATATAAGGTTGATTTTACAACAGTTACACATGCTACAAGGGCATTAGGGTGTGCAAAGGTGAATGACTATTTTGGAACCTTCCTCTTCCTTTTGCAGCATTTTGACGTGGCTCCTTTATGGCTACATCAGATTGTGAAAGAATCAAACTAGCTCTAGTTTTGTCAGCCCCGATTCTCCGGAGTCTAGTTTGAGCCCTGCAGGCACTCAGTGCTACACCCACAGGCTCCCCACAGCTGCTAGCGACAGCATTCCACTTGGACTGAAACTCTTCCCAGAACCCAGAACCTGCTATCCTTGTCATTCCTGATGGACCTTTCCCAGGCTCACAGCAAAATCTGTCTGCTAGGTGACAAACTGATCCATACAGTGGTTAATTCACAGCCTGTGGTTGTCCCCTTTGGACAACATTTTTGTATTTTAATAAGAGTTTTCAGTGGGCTATACTATTCTCACTATTATTACTAACTACACCACCACAACACTTAAATAACACTTGCTATGGGCTTAAAATGTACTAACTCATTATTCCTCACAACAGTTCTCTGGGGTAAACATGATTACTTTCCTCACTTTACAGATGAGGAAACTGAGGCACAAAGAAGGTAAATAATTATCCCAACGTCACACAGGGAATATGCAGCAGAGCTGGGATTCAAATCCAGACAGTCTTGTGCTCTTAGCAGGTACTGCCTGTCAACCCACTGTGTCGCTTACTAGACAAAGAGGTCTTGGGCCTCGAAGACTGTATAGTTGACAAGGTGAGCCCAAAACACAAGGAAGATTTAAATGACAAGTCAGAGGAATAATACAAGAGAAGTCACAGAACACTGCATAATTGACCAAAAATGTTACTGATGACAGGGGTGCTTCTGGAGTTCAGAGTAGAGAGTCCAAACTCCAGATGGGAGTTGTCAAGAGAATGAGAGACTCAACTTGAACCTTGAAAGATGTGTACGATTTGCCTTAGACAAAGGATGGAAAAACTACTCCAGGATGCAGGAAAGAAAAGACAGCAGGAGACCCTTACAAGGTTAATACTGGGGCTGAAGGGCAAACGAGGCTAGCAAACAGCAATAGATTACAGATGCCCTCAAGTATCAAGCTGAGGGATGACTGGGTAGAATACAAAATACTACATCAGAGAGTTATAGTGAAGATAAAGACATGCTTTTTTTTTTAATCCCACAAGCATGAATTTAACACCAACCATTAGATGGGATGCATGCTTGGTGATCAATAATTCAAATGGTGTAAAGACGTAGTCCCTGCTATCAAATCCAGTGGAGAGAGAGAGGCAGGGGTCTCTCCACAACCATGACCTGCTGTGCCCAATGTTAAAATAGGTGCAAGCACGGGTGACACAGGAGTCTCTGGGGTGGGGCCTTAAGGGGAGCCTTAGCAGATGGTAAGCGTAACCCACAAAGGAGGACCATGGAAGGTGCTGATCAAGAAAGGCCTTCTGCACAATGCCAAGGGGTTCCTGAGTCGGGAGTGAGAGACTGGCCGAGATTGGGATCCTAGCTCGGCCACTGTCGAGTTCTGTGGCCTTGGGAAAGCTTTTAATTTCTCTAAGTCTTACTCTTCCTCATATACAAAATAAGGAACATCATAATATTTTTCTGTTAGGGTAGCCGTGAGGATGAAAAAGGATAATGTGTGTTGAGCTCTTAGCACAGTGCCTGATACGTAAGAACTTGTGCGTATTAAGTGTTTTGAGCATAAAGGGGAGCCTCCAAAGAGAACTGAACGGGAGAGTAGAAGGGCCACATTTGTATTTTACAAAGATCATTATAGCTTCAGTGTGGAAAACAGACCGGCAGGGTTCTGCCACTGCAACCTCTACTAAGGATTCCCTAACATCTGACCTTCTATTTTAGTGTAACACTAATTGCAAATACTGATATCCTGTGATGGAATCATTTTAGACAGTACTTTATGAACTGAATCTAAGGCAATTTTTTTATAACATCTGGAAATAGAATAAACTTGAAGTATTTTCCTAACTCCTTCCTCTACCTCTGAAGATTACTCCCACACCTAAGCTGTTGCATGACCTAGGGGTAATTTTATTGCTCTTTTTATAGATATTTCCTGTTTGCCCAACTAGATTATAAACTCTTTGAGGGAGGAATCCAGTACTTAGCATACTGCCCTTTACTCTTGTAAGCTCTCAATAAATATAGGCTATTTTTGACAAATACCTGATGGCAAAATACACATAAGATTTTACTAAAGCTTAAGGTGACAGACATTAGTTTTAGGAAGTGCAGAGAGAAGTCTCAGTTGCTCTCCTGGCTTTGACAAAGCACCGCCTCTTTGAGCCTCCCTTTCCTCATTGTAAAATGGAGATTAAAAACACAAACCAGAGTCAATTAACTCTCAGAGGGGTTCTAGGGCTTAAATGAAATAATGTATGAAAAAGCATTTTTCTAACTCAAAAGCAACATAGCAACATTCGGTGGTGGTGGTGGCTGTGATCTCATTCCAGGGTATGATATTTCATTACAATGCTGGGCCTTATTTTGTAATCACTCCAAAAGCATTCTTCCCAAGTTTTTCGTAATCCCTGGCACCACCCGTGAACCCTGGAACCCAGCTAGCATTTTATCCATCACGGCTCATGAATTTACATCCATATCCATTTCCACGACCACAGCCTAGCTGGGAGGTGGGATGGGTGCACAGGCTTATTAGAGAACACATTGTTGGATTATGGACTAGAATGATAATTAAGTATCCACGGCAAGAAATAACTATTCATTTAAAATAGAGCCCCCTGGGACTGAGTGAACTGATGAGGATGATTATAATTTTTGTGACTTTCTGTTTGAATAAAAAAAACAAAAAATCCCACAAGGACTCAGAGGCAAAAAATATACAAATCAATTTTCACTGCAAAGTAAAGGAGCTGTTACAGTGGAGGATTACTGGACTGAATGTCAATATTATGACATAGTATGAGTGTGTTTCCTGTTTGGTAACTGCAATCATTGTTGCTTTTGTTGTGGTCATCCATTTACCATGCTTGGTGTCAGTCTATTTATCTCTTGTAAAAATAAAATACAGTGTGTGTGTGTGTGTGAAAAAATAAAAATAAAAAAATAACCAGGTGTCTTTGGGCAAGTTATGTTACCACTCAGGTCACTGTTCGCACCTGGGAACAGGGGCACAAGCCCAGCCTATTTCACTGGGCAATTAAGAGGATTGATTGTGCTTAGAAAGGGTGTCATGTCATAACTAAGAGGGTGAGCACTAGAGGCTGAAAGATCAGTTTTGAAGCAATTACTAGCCACATGGCTTTGGCCAGGTTTCTAAGCTCTTCACCTCTTAGGTTTTACATTTATAAATCTGTAAATCTCATTCGCACTAAACTCTTAGGATTGCTACAAGGAATAGATGAAAACAATGCATGTGACAGGTTAATAGGGCTGGTACATGGTAAGCTCTTAATAAATGGTAACTTTAAGAAAAAAATAAAATATAGCCCCCTGGGACTTCCCTGGTGGTCCAGTGGTTAAGACTGCGCTCCCAATGCAGGGGGCCTGGGTTCCATCCCTGGTCAGGGAACTAGATCCCGCATGTCCCAACCAAGAGCTCGCGTGCTGCAACTAAAAAGATGCCGCAGGCTGCAACGAAGATCCCGCGTGCCTGTGCCGCAACTAAGACCTGGCACCACCAAGTAAATAAATATTAAAAAATTTTAAAAATATAGGAACAGTTTAATTATATCTGTAACATAATAAATGTGAAAGAAAGGAGCCGAAGCCGACTCTAATATATTTCCCTTCACCTACTAAGATGGTAAAAAGAACAAATTATTTCCATGGGGGGTGGGGTGGGAGTGCAGGGGCGTGGCATAGACTTTAACCCTAAATGTGGTTTTAGTAATAAAAGCCAAGGGGGTTTTCACTTTCACTTTGTGGAAGACACATTTAAATGTCAATAAAAAATTTGTAATATAGGTCCTTAGACCTTATCAACCATCATGGAAGCATATTTCTATTTATTCGTTTTAGGCTTTTGATTAAATATTGTGCCAAGAGCTTATAGTATAAATTTGAAGCAGGCCCCCGAACCTCGTTTCCTTCTACCTCTCAAATAAACTTCCTAATACTACCAAATGTCAAATAGATAGCTAGTGGGAAGCAGCCGCATAGCACAGGGAGATCAGCTCGGTGCTCTGTGACCACCAAGAGGGGTGGGATAGGGAGGGTGGGAGGGAGACGCAAGAAGGAGGAGATAAGGGGATATATGTATATATATAGCTGATTCACTTTGTTATAAAGCAGAAACTAACACACAATTGTAAAGCAATTATACTCTAATAAAGATGTTAAAAAAAATAAATAAATAAAACAAGCCCAGTGTGAGGAACAAGTAACAGTTCATAGTACAGCATGGAAGAAAAAGGTTTTCAAAAATATATTTATATCTTGTTTCTGCAACTAAAAAAAAAAAATCCAATAGGTGTTGAAAATAGGAAGTAAAATTAATTGAATATGCTGCTGCTGACACTCTGCATTCATTTGTCAAGGAGGAAAACAATGTAAGGGTTTAAGGGGGCCACAGAAACTTTGTAAAAATAGAACCAGTGCATAGTCATCTCTCTCTAAACCAAAATCAATAGCCAGACACGGCAATGAAATTGTTTGTTTAAAATAACCAAACTCCTGAACGGCCGGGTTTCCAATATTCATTGTACTTCAATTGCTGAAGCTTAGAAACCATTTCCCCACTGAAATAATCTTACAAATAGGGATGGTACTCAGATTACTGAACCAAGAGTGCCAACCTCAGTGTTACAAAGCGCATAACTTTTAAATTGGGGAAAATTCTTTCTACTTTTCAATGGGGAATGCTGGCAACAGGTCTCGAAAGACAAGCCCACCCAGAGCTTCCCTACCCACTCCCCTCCAGCCATGAGCCACAGAAGTGGGCATGGACTCACCGGCCACTGGCTTCCTCCAGGGCAACAGTTCTAGCCTGTGGGAGCTGTGGAGTTACTGCCAGTGGTCTTTGAAAGCACTGAATAAATGTGTCATACATACATGTTCCACTCATTTTCCAATGTATATTGATGCTACCATCCTACATCTATTTCTCTAATAAATGTTTATGCAATTCCTATTAGCTTTCCAACATTACGCAGTTTCTCAGATTGAGAACCCTACAAGTGCAATTATTTTCATGTGGGAGCCTGAGAACTATGCCAGCATTGCAACGGTGTCTTCAAACACCTTCTAGGTAATAGAACAGGTACCGGGTTAGAAGAGGAGAGAAAGAGGGAAGGCTGGAACCTGGTCAGCACGGGCACAGGCCACAGTGAAAGCAGAAGCCACAGCAAGTCACCTCTTGTCATTTGAAAACTGTCTCTATTATCAAATTATTTACGATTTTAATGATTATAGACACAATTTTTGTTTCTTTGCCAAGAAGTTAACACAGAAAAATCTCAGCTTTTCTTTTTCGTTTCTTATCTTTTCGAAGTATAAAACAAAGACTTTTTTAAAGATTGATATTGAAAGCTACGTTACTTACTTAAAGTTTCAGATTTTCCTCTATAAATTATTGCGTGCTATACTTGAGAAGCAATTTATACAGAATATATATGAGTAAAAAAGAAATTAAAATTCTATTAAAATGTTTTTTGGTTTATTTTTAAACCTAGTTATGTGAATATTTGTTCTATACACACAAACACACATTCAATTTTTTTTCAAATCTTTTCAGAAAAGGACTTGGGCAAATACAATTAGTATAGGACTATGGGTCCAAAATCTAAAAATACTAGGAACACAGGAAAAGTAGACTGTGGAAAAATAAAAATTATAATGAGAAATAAAAATACAACTTCAGGTATTGGTACTGTAACACTGGGTTAGAGCACCAGTACACATATTATATATGTAAAATAATGCTATATTTATAATGGGTGCTTGATAAATGCTTATTCAACAAAAGACTGGCATTATTATGTAGCTATTCTGGCACTATTAAGACACTGAGAAACTTAAGAGGCTTAAAGAGTATACAGTCTATCTATAAGACAAGGCATTCTAAACAGAAATTTATAGGTGTTTCTTTCTCAGACATATCTTTTACGAGTTTATGATCTAGATGAAAATACAGACCTCAAAGTTTAGGATACATTCTTCTATAGACATGTAGCTACTGTCAATGACTTTTCTTTATATCCCTTAAGCACACTATAGTCTAAAATAATCATTTATATCCTAAGCACATTCCAGCATATGTAATCTAAAATTATCTTGTTTCTTATGCTGTTAGGACTCTGATAAATTTAGAGGTACCAAGTGCTATCAGTTTCTTTCAGAAAAAGACTTATTACCTCGCCCATTAAAGAAACGAGATACTTCAATAAACATGCCATACTAATATTTTTGAAAATGAAAATATTCAATGCTGGTAAAGATGAAGATCGATAGTCACTCTCATTAACTGAGAGTAGAAGAATAGTCTTTCTAGAAGGCAAGGATTTAAGTGTATGGATGTTTACCATAATGATCAGAACTGAAACAAAGTGAGCAATCAGTAATAGAAACAGTTAAATAAATTATGGTATGTCCACATGAGAGAAAAACAGAAACTTACATCCACAGGATGGAAAAACTGAAGTTAATTAATAGAACTTAAATAGAATTAATAGAATATGGGAAAATGCTCATAATCTGTGCACTGCATTAAGTGAAAAAAAGCAAGACACAAACCTGTATGTATTGTAAGAGTTTATATTTGTAAATCTATGTACTTCATACAAAATATACTTTAGAAAAAGATATGAAAATAATACCAAAATATTACTGGGGTTATCTCTCAGAAGTAAAATTAGGAGTTACTTTAATTTTTTCTTAGACTTGACTGGATTTTTCTCCAATGAGCATATATCACTTTTAAAATATATGTTTGGGACTTCCTTGGTGGCACAGTGGTTAAGAATCTGCCTGCCAATGCAGGGAACACAGGTTCGAGCCCTGGTCCAGGAAGATCCCACACGCTGTGGAGCAACTAAGCCCGTGTGCCACAACTACTGAGCCTGTGCTCTAGAGCCCGTGAGCCACAACTACTGATGCCCGCGTGCCACAACTACTGAGCCGCGCACCTAGAGCCCACGTGCCACAACGAAGAAAAGCCACCGCAATGAGAAGCCCGCACACCACAATGAAGAGTAGGCCCTGCTCGCCGCAACTAGAGAAAGCCCATGCGCAGCCACGAAGACCCAATGCAGCCAAAAAATAAGTTTTTGAAAAAATAAAATAAATAAAATACATATTGTAAAGGCATTATTTGAAATATAAGGTATCTGAGTGATAACTGGGACACCCTTGACCCTGTAGTTCCTGAAAGGTCACCTGGAGTTGCTCAGCTGAAGTCCGCCTATCCTTGTGCTGTTCCTGTTCACCAGCAGGAACAAGTGAAAGGGCCAGTTACAAGAGCTCTGAGATACGTTTTTTTTGTTTTTTGGTTTTTTTTGCGGTACGCGGGCCTCTCACTGTTGTGGCCTCTCCCATTGTGGAGCACAAGCTCCGGACGCGCAGGCTCAGCAGCCATGGCTCACGGGCCCAGCCGCTCCACGGCATGCGGGATCCTCCCGGACCGGGGCACGATCCTGTGTCCCCTGCATCGGCAGGCGGACTCTCAACCACTGCGCCACCAGGGCAGCCCTGAGATACTCTTAGAGATATTACACCTTCAAAACACAGGGAACCTCATTAATGGGAAATAAAATTTAAAAGTGTGTCATTTTACCCCTTTGATACTCTTTTATTCAAACTCCCTCATAAAGGTGAGTGTGGGGTCTACCTGTTCATTAGTTAAACACAATTCCACAGAAAGTATTTTGAAATAGAAGAAAGAAGGCACCCCATAACAGCTACAGAAGCTTGGCTATGGTGCATCACATCAGTGCACTTCTTTAAAAAGTCACAGGTAGTGTCCTGTGACTTTTTAAAGAAGTCTGTATGGTTCTGCTTTAAGTGTTTAGTGTGGGGCTTTGGGGCTTGGCTGTGTTGAGAAAGGCCTTATTTACTTTGGGCCAAGTGTGTTCTACCTTAACCTTGGGCCTAAAAAAGCCCAGAGCAGTTATAAGAGAAGAATTCGCCACATGGCTTATAGGGACTCACTCCTCCTCTGTTCTGGGGCTCAGAGTTCCTCTGGGAGTCCTGGACTCTACTGCTCCATTTCCGCTCTTCACCCCACAGTGGCCACGTGGGGAAAGTGGGGTGGGGGGCACCCAGGTCTCTCTACAGAACCACGTGGGGAGTTACTACTAGCCTAGGCTTCTCGCGCACTTTCACCAGGCACAATTAACCACAAATCAAGTTTGTTGAGACAACACCAGTTCCTCTTTCCAATTCCCCTTTTATCCCCAACAAATCCGCGCCAGAGCTCCCTCGGCCACTGCTGACTCATAACGTCCCATCTCCCTCTCCCCCAAGTTCCACTCTTGGTCTCACATCAAAACATTTCCTCAGAGTCATTCAAAGCTGGACTTCCCTGTTTTCTACTTGCACATCATTCCCTGAATTTGTCTCCCCTACTCAAACACAGGCCAGAACCAATGTCAAAAAAGATGTCTCGGCCATCCTTTACTCAATCCTCTCTTATATCTCTGGAATATGGTTTTTGTAAGAGCCTAGATTTCTTCCCATCTTTGCCCCATTCTCTCCCATTCCTAAATACAGCAGGACCACCAGGCCACAAGGTAATACAGGCCAGTCATTCACATTTCCAAACCTTAACATCTCTTCAACACAATCATCAGCACATCTATGGCTCAGCCATATTCACATCACAGTGGACAAAAGCAGATGAAAGCTACTTTTAATACACAACATTTGGGGTATTTTTTGTTGGTGCTGAGGTAGCAGGGTGTGTGTGTGTGTGTGTGTGTGTGCTATTTAGAGCCACAAACTAGCAACCAGAGTTGCAATAGCTATAGCAGACACATATTAATATACAGGTTCAAAGTTTAGGTGTTCCACATTTTTTGTTTGGGTTTGGTTTACTTTTCTATTGGGCTCCGCGCCAATAAATCAATATCTTAGCAAATGGCTCTGATAGTTTCCAAAAGCTACCCAGCCAAGTAACTTAAT
Source organism: Aethalodelphis obliquidens (assembly GCF_003676395.1). Classification (NCBI taxonomy): domain Eukaryota; kingdom Metazoa; phylum Chordata; class Mammalia; order Artiodactyla; family Delphinidae; genus Aethalodelphis; species Aethalodelphis obliquidens. The sequence continues at coordinate 43,603,304 of NW_020837946.1, forward strand.
TTAAACAATGCCATTTTACAAAGCGGTAAATAAGTGTCTTATAAATACAGAGAAGGAAAACCAGCTACAAAGCAAAGTTACTGAAACCCAACAATAGGGCTAAGTACTGGATAACATGTCATTCAGGATTTAGGACAACAAATCAGGCTGACACAGGCATTCTCACCCTCCAAAATGCCAGTAAAGTAGAATAAATGGCCAAAGACAGCTAATGTTGGGTAACTAAACGTGGAGGAATCATATCCAAATGGAATGTTCCTGATGGAGACATTAAGGGTGTTTTCTTTGCCCCACACAGAATTCACAGCAGATGGGTACGTCTGCATTTCCCAGGAATCCAAAATGCTGTGCACTGGGAAATGACACATTCATTTTGCTTGGAGGAAAAGGTTTTACCAAAACTGGCTTTGAACTAGGGTAGGATTTTGCACTTGATTTCTGGGTTTAAAGAGAACCTACTGAGCAACAAAGTTTCCTAAATCAAAAGCCTGAGATTTCCCTCAGCCCAAAACATAATTAGAACCTTAAATGAAACGTTGGATGACACCTAAAATTGTCAGAATATCTCTTCTGCAAAATAATTTTACAATTATGTTTTTCTCGTTATTGCCTATTACGTTTATAATGAACCAACCTTATTCACTTTTCCTTTGGGTACAAAACACAAGGAAGAATGTGTTTTCTTGATTCTGAAAAGTCTGAATGTATTTGATTCTGGATTTCGAAGTCTGAGCAGGGAAATGTATTAATTTTTAAGGATTCTAAGCAATGATTTTTATTAGTATTACATAAAACAGAATTGTGGGATTTGTATATATACATCTGTATGTATATATACACATCAGACAAGATTATGTACATATATGCACATGTATATGTATCTATACATATATATGTTTAGATATGCATCAGACTAGATTAACTTGACAACTTCCTGCTCCTGAAATTATGTTACTAAAAATAATTACACCTGAAGTCATCCAGAATGCCGTAATTTCAGGAAATGACACAGCAGATAAATTTATTTCTCCTACTCCTACCTTCTACATAAAGAACAATTATGCTTTCAAAGACAGCCACCACTAGCAAGAGCAGGAAGAAATTCTTATCACCCTATGCAGCAGGTAAATTGGGGTGTGTGCACCAAAGCATTCTTATTGGGGAGGAAAATTGGGGGTGCTGTAGAACACCCTATAGATACTGTTAGAAAAGGTAAAACTTAGTCATCCAAGACTGGTCACCCTTTGCTCCTACACATGCGATTCCCAGAATACCACCTTCCTCTTTGATCTCCTGAGTCTCATATTTCACTTCTCTAACATTACAGAGTTTAGGCACATTCAATTTTTTTCTTATTTTTGATTTTTATTAAGTGAATCAATTCTATTCCTTTTGTTTCCTTTTTAGTTTCTATAATAAAATAACAAATGCTTGTTGCCAAAAAAAAAAAAAAAAAAAAGGTTTTTAAGCCCAAACATAACTTTATAAGGTAAAAAGTAAAAGTACCCTCTTTTCTTTACCATCTGAACCCACTTCCTTCAGGAAGCCACTGTCAACAGTTTGGAGACAACAAGGTATACGTGTGCTTGTATGATGGTTTGTATATAAATCTCTTCCTTTTTTCACTTACCATATCATGATTTTTTCCCAAGACAATGTGCCAAAGCAGCTAACAAATACATTTACATCTATTGCATTTCTCCCTTTCCCTACAATGAGACTGCTAAATCAAGATGTACTGAATATCAAAAGAAGTCAAACAAAAAACCTGTCAGCCTAATACTAAATATATCTGGTTATATTCATTTTTACACTTGCCTTCAACCTAAAAATGGTGAGAACAAATGGGTAAACATACATGCGTAAATATATATGCACTATATAGATTATCTTACACAGATAAATGTTAACATATGTAATGTATGTATGTTACAATGAAATTAATTTTCAAAGGCAAGAAGCAAAGGAAGGCACCTGTGTAGGTGGTGAGACTTAATGGGTCCTGAATAGGGAGGGACACCGTGTGGAAATTTCCTGGGCTTTGGAGCCAGAGACACGGGGTCAAACCTAACTCCACCTCTTACTGATTATGTGGTTTGTGTAAGTTCCTTAACCATTCGAGCTTCCTTTTCATCATCCATAAAATGCGACAAGACTTATCTTACAGAGATATAGAAATTAAGTGTTTAAGATGGTGTCTTGAACATACTAAGTGCTCAAAAAGTGCCTTATTACTGTTAATCATCCAGAAACTATATATGCTAGACTTGGTGATCCAATACCTCATATCACCAAATACCTGCAAACCTTGCTGTTTCGTTTATCTTTGTGTTTTGGTTTGCCTTCATGTTTTTACATTTACTTTATTCATACAGACACAGAAAGTGCCTTAGAAATAAATTACTGTAAACATGCTTAGTAGCTTTAATGCATTATTGAAATATGATCCTTTCTCCTCCTACTCCCCCAGCCCTGGGCTCAGCAGCAATGTCCCAGCTTCCTCCTAAAAGCAATCTTAAGTTTTACTTGCAACTTGTGGTAAACACAAGCGATCTGACTACCACAAAATAACTGAAAATATCTTCCGTATCTGCTGATGACCATCAGCTTAAAGTGTCAAAAGCCGACCTTCCCAGTGAGGCGACTTCCTATCCTCTCCTTTTACTTAACAAGGCCATCAACGATGCATACACCTTTAGCAGACTAGTGGCCACGTCTTGGGGAAGAGATGCTCTGCAGACACCAGAGGCCTACCAAAAACACATCTGCTTTTATCACATGTCATTGGTCAACTGTACGTCCACCCACCCTTTACATTCATTTATTTTGAAAAGGTTAGATTTCCAGAAAATCCTAAACTTCTAGAACAATTAGGGGGAAGCTTGACCACTGTACTATCCAACCATCTCCTTTTACAGGTGAGAAAACTGAGGCTCAGGAAGATGTGACATGCCCAACAGCATAAAAATATTTAGACACCAGTCGGGATTAAAACCTCAACTCTTCAAGGTTCTTTTCTACTACTAATAGGCAAGATTTTATCTGTTCCAGTAGCTCTGTAAAATGTTTAACTATTAAAGATTTTCGGATGAAAGGAAATGTTTGTGGTTGCGAATATATGTGGGAGAGGCGAAATGCACCGTGTGCTGGCCTCAAGGGTAACGAATCCACCTGCCTGTCCACGTGCAGATGGGATAAATGAAGGGGAAAGTCGCATTTGGAATTTTTCACCCTCCTACTTAAATTTACAGGGAGCCGTGTAGGGGACACAAAGGACCCCAAAGGACTAGAAACCCCGACTGTTATCTCATAATGGCTCTAGGGACATGTTAGGCCAGGCTGAAGTAAAGCAGCACGGAGGCGGGGAATTTCTCCCAGGATGATAGCAGGCAAGGGAAAGAGGTATTTTGCGTATTTATTCACCTGGGTAAGCAGACGCTGTCAATTTCCTCCTCTTGCCACCCAAGGAGCTACGTCCCTGCACTCGGATTGTCTGGTGTTCTCGCCTCCCTTTCTCCCGAGGACGGTTATGGCAAGGGCGCGAGTGCGGCCGGGCCGACAAGGGCCTGGGCACTGGGGCGCAGCCCTCACCCGGCTCCCTGGCTGCTGCCGGCGCCCGGCGACGGCTTCCTTGGGCAGCGCCTTTGTTTTCCCGACTGCAATTACGTTTGCGGAAGTGCTGCTCGCGCCGGGCGCACCGGGGGTGCAGGCTGTAGCTGCCCTCAGCGCCCCAAAAGATGACAACCGACTCGGGATCCAAGGGGAGGGAGACAGTAGCAGGCGAGCGGGACTGGGAGCGGAGACACCCCCCCCACGCCCTGAGGCCGGGCCCCTCCTCGGAAGCCTTTCAGCGACTGCAGGTGTGAGCGCCGCAGGGGGCTCCTCGCCTTCTGGCCGGGCCCGGCCCCTGCAGGGGAGCCCAGGGTGGGGCTACCCCGCCGCCCCGCCGAGCGCGACCCCTTCCCCCTCGCGCCGGGCTCCGACTCACCTGCGGCGGGCGGCGACGGCGGCGAGAGCTCAGCTGCGCGGGGCGCGGGGAGCCATCTCCCCCGGGCACGGGGCGGCGGCTCCGGGCGCCGGGGCGGCGGCTGTCGAGACGGCGCTCACCATCTCGGGCGGGTCACTGGTTCCTCGGGAGCTGCGGCGGGGCGGGGCGCGGCGGAGGGATGCGGGCCGGTGGGGGGACCGGGAGCTGCGAGCCGAGCGTACCGGTCGGCGCGACCTTCTCTCCTCCTCCTCCTCTTCCTCTGGCCCGGCCTCCGCCGCTCGCTACCGGCTGGACCCGTTTCAGGGCTGAGCGCCGAGGACCCGCCGCCAGGTGCAGCGCTCCGCCTCCTGCGGCGGCGGCGGCGGCGGCGGATGCGTCGGCGGCTGCTCCTCCCGGCCTCCCGCCAGCCCTGGCGGCCCCGGGGGACCCGCCGCCCCAGCCCTGCCGGGGAGGCGCGCCACGAAGGGGGAGAGCAGACGCGAGGGTCTATCCCCAGGTCCCCGCACCCCGGCTCCCGGCTAAAAGCCCCCCACCCCGACCCCAGGCAAAAGATGCAGGCCTAGCTCCGGGGGGAGGGGGCGGAGAGTAGATGGCCGGCTGGTTGGGAATTGTAATAATAATAATAATAATAACAACAGTAGCAGCAACAATAATAGCCATCGTTTGTAGGGCATTTATTCAGTGCCAAGCAGAATGCTAACACTATTAATGCGTTGCCTCAGCGTCTCTGGGCCAGCGGTGGCTGTGGCCGACTGTCCTCAGTTGACCTGGGAGAGAGGAGCTTGGCAAGAGACAGGAGGCAAACAACCAGGGTTTCAGGACTCACCGGGGAAGGGCTGAGACTAAAGCACTCTTTCAAACTGAGAAAGTGCTACGGAGTATCTGGCAGCTTGCTGAAGAGGTAACCATGTGTGTCGCATCTGTAACGCAATTATAGTTGTATTTCTGGTTAGACACGTAGAGAGGATGGGGAGAGTGGAGTTGGCTGTAAAAGGTATCATTCCTTCAGCAAGTATTTTTTTTGGTGCCTGTAATGGGCCTTTGGGGTGCCAGATCCTGTCCTCAGGGAGCTTACCGTCTTGTTCTGGGAATAACAACAATAATAATGGCAGCTAGCATCGACGAACATTTCTCATACATGAAACACTGTATAAGTACTACTTAAGCTTTACCGTAATCCTAAAAATATAAGTACTATTATTCCCATTTTACGACTGAGGAAACCAAGGCTGAAATTTAATGTGACTAACCTAAAATGACTAAATAGTAAAAGGGTGAGAAGTCCTTTATCTCCAGTGTTTAAGCTCTTAACCACGAAATCATACCGATGAGAATTTTATAGGCCCTGAAGCTTTAGGAATTGAGGTCCCTCTTTAGGAAGAATAAAACAAAATTACAAAGTCACTGTGGCCCCTCCTGGAACCTACAAAGGGTCCCTGAAGTTTATGCTCCATTAGCCTCATGATAAATCCACTTGCAATACTGATAACAGCAAACCGATGAAAAGCAGTGAGTGCTCAAGTTTCATATGAAAGAGATTAAAGTGGTTGTTGGACTCTGAGATTGACAGATTTTGGTCTGGTGTGGCCTGGAGACATCTTCCCCTGCAGTATTTGGAACTGAACGGCTCATAAAGTACCCAGTTGGTAGCTGTCATAATAGAATTATCATCCTTCTTATCTGTTCAGATATTAAAGAAGCGACCTTTTGAAAAAGAAGGAAAAAGAAAAGTGAACAGACTCCAGGTCTAATATGATTCAGGTTCTCTCCTGTATACAGAAGGAGGGCAGGAAGGGGTGGGGGGGTTGTTCTTAACCTACAGCTGCTCAGAAATGGCTCCATGTTGAAAAGTGAAGCCAAATCAAACTAGAGGTTAAAGCTGGTTTCAAATAGGACAGGGTAGCCTCCAGGGTCATCACAGCAGAAAATGTTGTTTTAATTGGCCTTATTAGGGCAGGATTTTTTTTTTCCTGGTAGCCCCTTCCCTTTTCAGTATAACTAAGGAGAAGATGCAAATATGTATGAAGAAAAAGTGACTACCACTCCTCCCACATCTCCCTACCCGCTGTGAGGTAACTAGTGGGTGTGGTGTGGGAAGTTAGCTTCCAAGTATACCAGGAGGCAAGCTATCCCAGAGGTCATTGTATAGAAAGGCTCAAAGACAAAATTAGGGTGTTGAAATCACGTGGCTAATTGAATCAATTTAAAATGCAGAGTAAGAAGTCAGGAGATAGAGTAGATTGACACACTTAGGCTAGGGCACAAGCAGGGGGTATATTTTATGAAACGTGTAGAATCTGTGCCTCCCTCTCCTGAGTCAGGCTTCTGGTGCTGATGGTGTGATTACAAGGACCAGAGCTGAGGTTGATACTGGCAGTCAGAGGGTACCTGGGGCCAGAGCCAGCACACACTTTCTCTGTTGAGAGACACAGGAGCGAGGATGGCTGGCCAGTTCCAGCTCACCAGTTAGCCCGATGAGCAGCTGTGGATTTTATCTGCATTTCTCAGGCAGAGAACAAATGGAGGCTGTGTAGCTGTCACCAGTGGGTCGTCATTTGAAGCCTGCCTAAATATTGAGTGCTAATATGCCTCATGAATATTTACTGTATCAAGAATATTTGGTGCCTATTTGGACCTTCCAACCCTTCCTCTCTACGTTCAGCTCATATATGCACTACTTACTTTGTCTCACAAACTACTTGCTTTCATTTAATTTCATTTCTTCTCTTATAATGTTTGTTTCTCTTATTTCCTTTGGCAGAATTGATTATTCTTTTTTTTTTTTTTTTTTTTTTTTGCTGTACGCGGGCCTCTCACTGTTGTGGCCTCTCCCGTTGCGGAGCACAGGCTCCGGACACGCAGGCTCAGCGGCCATGGCTCACGGGCCCAGCCGCTCCGTGGCATGTGGGATCTTCCCGGACCGGGGCACGAACCCGTGTCCCCTGCATCGGCAGGCGGACTCTCAACCACTGCGCCACCAGGGAAGCCCCCAGAATTGATTATTCCTAAATAACAAAGCAAATGCATGACAGTAGGTAATAATGAGAACAAACAGCTAACACTTATACAGGACTTACCTGTGCCAGGTACTGTTCAAAGCCCTTTTTATGTATTTATTAATTTAAGCCTCACAACAGTCACGTACACGTAGGTACTATCACCCCATTTTACAAATGAGGAAATTGGTGCATATAAACGTGAAGTAACTTTACCAAGCTCACACCACTTGTAAGTGATAGAATCTGCGTTTGAACCTAGGTAGTCTAGCTTCAAGGCCCTGGCTCTTAACCAATCCCTCTTCCTAGCTCATGCAAACTCTTACAAACACGTATATTCACATATGGCAGGTTGGGGATTTTATTTTAGGCAAATGGTATCATCTACTTTTCTCAGCAACACTAGACACTACTGAGTGTCCCCCACCTTGAAACTCTCCCTTCCTCAGACTTCTGTGACCCACAGCCTTGGGTTTTGCTCTTCCTCTCAAGCCACTCCCCTTTGTATACTCCATTTTGGTTTTGTTCTAGGCCTTTCTTCTCCTTCTTCTGTGATTGCTCTTACCCCCTCCCTTGGCTTTAATCATGGAATATTTGAGGATGTCCCCAAACCCCTCTCTCTGGGACAGCCTCTCCCCTGAGTACCAGATCTGTATGGCTAATTCCAGTAGGTTGTTTCACAGGCACCCATCTTCCGCCCCTTCCCCCCGGCTTTTACTTCTGGGTTCCCAAACGTCATCCTCCTAGTTGTACAAGGTCCTGTACTCACCGCTCCCTCCACCCTTACGCCCATACCCAGCATTAGTTTTCTATGCTGCTATAATAAGTTACCACAAATGTAGTGAATTAAAACATGACAAATTTACTATCTTACATGTCTGTAACTCGGAAGTCCGAAATGGGTTTTACCAGGCTAAAATCAACGTGTCTGCAGGGCTGCATTCCATCTGTAGGCTTTGGAGGAGAATCCACGTTTTGGACTTTTCCAGCTTCTAGAGGCTGCTTGGCTCATGGCCCCCTTCTCCATCTTCATAGCACCTCACTCTAACCTCTGCTTCAGCAGCCATGTTGCCTTTTCTGACTCTGACCCTTCTGCCTCCCTCTTGTAAGATCCCTTGTGATTACACTGGGCTCACCTTGATGGTCCAGGTTAATCTCCTCCTCTCAAGAACCGTAACTTAATCATATCTGCAAAGTCTTTTTTTTTTTTTTTTGCGGTACACGGGCCTCTCACCGCTGTGGCCCCTCCCATTGCAGAGCACAGGCTCTGGACGTGCTGGCTCAGTGGCCATGGCTCACGGGCCCAGCCGCTCCGCGGCATATGGGATCCTCCCGCACTGAGGCACGAACCCGTGTCCCCTGCATCAGCAGGCAAACTCTCAACCACTGCGCCACCAGGGAAACCCTCTGCAAAGTCATTTTGCCATGTAAGGTAATATAGTCACAGGTTCCTAGGATTAGGACATGGACATCTCTAGAAGGCGATGATTCTGCCTACCATACCCAGTAAACACCAAGCCCTGCGGAGTCCTCCTTTCAAAATATTCCTGGAATTTGTCCTTTTCTCTGTATTCCTGTGCTATGCTAATCCAAGAGGTTCTCTCTCCTCTGCCTTATGATGATCACTTCTCTGGCCTCTCTGCCTCCATGTGTTTTCTCATCCAATCAATTTTCCCTATTGCAACCAAATAATCTTTAAGAACATCTGACAGGGTGATTTCTTTGCAGTCCCACAGGGTTGCACAACAGCCTGGGGCACCTTTCACGTTGTGTTGTGCCTCCTGGATGTGCTACCAGCAGACCTTAATTCTCTACTTAAAACCCATGCAAAGGAATTCCCTGGTGATCCATTGGTTAGGACTTGGCACTTTCATTGCCAGGGCCCAGGAACCCTGGTCGGGGAACTAAAGGTCCTGCAAGCTGTGTGGTACCGCCAAAACAAAACCAAAAACCAAAAACCAAGGCCCCCTTTACCATAACAAAGAGATTCAAAAGTCCAGTAGTCAAATAGAATTAGAATTTTGTTTCTCATATAACAGTCCACAGGTGGGCAGTCCAAGGCTGATGGTGCGACCTCACCATCTGCACAACACATGGATTCCATGTCTGGTCCAGGGTGACTGCTTCAGTTCTCACCGTTTCCAGCACATGGGCCGGGGAGAGTATAGGCCCTGTCCTTTAAATGGAAGCCCTCACGTTTGTACACATCATGTCCATACATATCGCCTTGGCTGAAACAGTCACGTGCCCACATCTGAGTGCAAAGGAGGAAAACGTAGTCTTTAGCCAAGTGGCCAGAGACCCAGCTAAATTCCATTGCTACAAAAGAAAGGGAGAATGGATTCCGGGAGTCAACTAGCAGTCTTCCACAGGAAAGAAGACAAAGTGTTATGCAAGAGAAAAATGAAGAATGTACTTTACATTGGAAGACAGGGAGGGCCTGTTTGAGGAAGTCACAGTAAACTGGACCTGAGGCATAAGTAGGAGATGACCAGGAAAAGAGTTCTGGAAAGACCTTTCCCCACAGGAGGAGCTGCCTTGAGTCAGCAAAGAGCTAAGCTTTGGTGACTGGAGCAGAGTGAGTAGTGGCCTAAGGGAAATGTCAAGAGATGAGGTGGGAGAAATAGGCAAAAGCTAGGTCAGGCAGCAACCTGGGTATCGTGTCAAGCATTTTGAATTTTAACTTACATTCAGTGAGATCCATTGAAGAATGTTTAGGAGATCTGACTTGTGCCTTTAAAAGGTCGCTGTGGCTGCTGTGTGGAGAATGGTACGGAGAGGGCAGAAGTGGAAGTGAGGCTCAGTTGGAAAGTAACCAGTGGTGACGAGAGAGACCAGCAGTGGCTTGGACTAGAGTGGTGAGCAGTGGGGATAGAAGAAGTGGATGGATTTGAGAGAGAGTTTTTGGAAGTGTATCAGCACATTCGGTGATGTATTGTGTGTGGGAGGCAAGGGAAAGCAGGTGTAAGAATGAATCACAAGTTTTTGGCTCGAGCAACTGGGTGGATTGTGACAACCTTCAGTGAGAGGGAGAAGACTGTGGGAGGAGTAGGTTGGAGGGAAGAAAGGAAGAGTTCACATTCTGGCATAATAAGTTGGAGGTGCCTGTGAGACTTGCCGGTGGAGCTGTGAAGTAGTCAATTAAGTCTATGAGTCCAAAACTCAGAAGAGAGGGCTGGACTTGGCAGTCATCAACACTGAGGTGCTATTTACAATCATGGGAATGAAGGGGTCACCACAAGACAGAATATACTGAGAGAACCCTGAGAAAGGCCAACATTTACCAGCTGGTATAGGAAGAGGAACCAAGAACGATCAGCCATAGACGTAGGAGGAAACTTAGGAGGGTGTTGTCACTGAAGCCTACGAAGTGATTTTTCAAGCAGGAGTGAATGGATAACACTCTACCCCTCCTTCAGATCCCAGATAAAACATATGTCCTCCACAGACTAGGCTTGCTACCCTTCAATGGCCTCACGTACCTGGTGCCTCCTCTATCATGGCACGTATCAAATACTGTTATAATGATTTGTCTTCCGTGCTGGACTGTGAGCTCCTTAAAGAAAGGGACATACAGCCACTATGGAGAACAGTATGGAGGTTCCTTAAAAAACTAAAAGCAGAACTACCATATGGTCCAGCAATTCCACTCCTGGGCATATATCTGGAGAAAGCCATAATTCAAAAAGATATATGGGGCTTCCCTGGTGGCACAGTGGTTGAGAGTCCACCTGCAGATGCAGGGGACACGGGTTCGTGCCCCGGTCCGGGAGGATCCCACAAGCCGCGGAGTGGCTGGGCCCGTGAGCCATGGCCGCTGAGCCTGCGTGTCCGGAGCCTGTGCTCCACAACGGGAGAGGCCACAACAGTGAGAAGCCCGCGTACCGCAAAAAAAAAAAAAAAAAAAAAAAAGATATATGCACCCCAGTGTTCATTGCAGCACTATTTACAATAGCCAAGACATGGAAGCAACTTAAATGTCCATCGACAGAGGAATGGATAAAGAAGGTGTGGTACATTTATACAATCGAATATTTCTCAGCCATAAAAAAGAATGGAAAAGTGCCATTTGCAGCAGTATGGATGGACCTAGAGACTATCATACTAAGTGAAGTAAATCAGACAGAGAAATACAAATATCATATGATACTGCTTATATGTGGAATCTAAAAAGATGATACAAATGAACTTATTTACAAAACAGAAACAGCCTCACAGGCTTCGAAAACAAACATACGCTTACCAAAGGGCATACAGTTACCAAAGGGGAAACGTTAGGGGGAGGGATACATTAGGAGTTTGGGATTAACATATACACACTACTATACACAAAATAGATATCAACAAGGACCTACTGTATAGCACAGTGAACTCTACCCAATATTCTGTAATAACTTACATGGGAAAAGAATCTGAAAAAAAATGGATATATGTGTATGTATAACTGAATCACTTTGGTGTACACCTGAAACTAACACAACATTGTAAATCAACTATACTCCAATATAAAATAAAAATTAAATTGAAAAAAAAGGAACAACTTGTCTTATTCAAGATTTGTATTACTTGTATTATTTTGTATTATTTGTATCAGTTAGCATGTAATAGTCCACATACAGTGGTTTAAACAAGATAAATGTTTCTCCCTCATATAAAAGTTTAGGTAAATAGGTGTCTCAGTGGTGTTGGGGACCAGGGGATTTATGTTCTTTTGATCTTATTTTTCTGTCGTTTTCAACATAAAGCTTCCATCTCAAGGTCCAGCATGGCTGCTCCAACTCTTCCCATTGTGTTCACATTCCAGTCATTAGGAAAGAGAAAAAGTAAAGGGGAAGGCATGTTCCTTCCTTTTAAGACATCACCAGATGTTCAGATTAATAAGTTGTACATATTAACACATATTTCAATTCCAGTGGCAGAACTTGGTTGCATGGTCACATCCAGCTGAAAGGAAGGCTGACAAATATAGTCTTTCACTGGTAGCCATGTGCACAGATAAAAATTCTATTATTATGAAAGAAGGAGAGAACAGATAATAGATGCAGCTAGCAGCCCTGACAGGCCATTGTAACTGTGTCACAGAATGACTGTGGGAATATGCTTGAATGAGCATAGAGAAAGGTGGAGAAGAATAAACATCAAGCTCTTGACAGTGATTACTCACATGGGAGGAAATGGAAGGGAGGAAGAGGTGATAAATATTTGTTGAATAAATCGATGATAGTAAGTGGATAAACTCAGTGGTGACAACATTAATGAGGTTGGTTCTCTTTAGTTCCCCCTACCATCCCCTTTCTTTCCTTGGCACTGGCTTCATGGAGAAAGTGGGACTGATACTGGACTTAAAAAATGACTTAAAGTGTAAATAGGAGGAAAGAAGGTTAACTTACAGAAATTTTTTTTAAAATATATTTATTTATTTATTTTTGGCTGTGTTGGGTCTTTGTTGCTGCATGCGGGCTTTCTCTAGTTGCGGAGAGCGGGGACTACTCTTCGTCGCACAGAACAGGCTCTAGGTGCACAGGCTTCAGTAGTTGTGGCTCGCCGGCTCTAGAGCACAGGCTCAGTAGTTGTGGCGCACGGGCTTAGCTGCTCTGCGGCATGAGGGATCTTCCCGGACCAGGGCTCGAACCCATGTCCCTTGCATTGGCAGGCGGATTCTTAACCACTGTACCACCAGGGAAGTCCAGAAATCTTTTACTCTGATATCTTATTGCTTAATTCTCTTGAGTTTTCCAGAGATGGATGATCATATCAACCTACAAATAATAATACTGTGGTCTCCTTTCTAATATTTATACCTACTTTTAAAATTTTATTACACTGACAAAACAATGATAAATATTCATGATGATCAGTAGTTGTCCCCTTCTCTTACTACCTTCTTTACTATGAGTGTCTTTCATGCTTTACCACTGAGTATGAGGCTGGCTATTGCTTTGAGATAGATAATTCTTCATTAGGTTACTAAAGTAGCCTTCTGTATATGATTTGATAAGAGTTTTAAAAATTAACAATAGATGTTTTAATATAATTTCCTTCATGTATTTTCTAAGATATTTTCTTGTCCATTCCAATCCAGTTACACATCATATATTGTTTTTTGGTCTTCTAATTATGATAATTTAAATGATAATAAATCTACTGTAGTGGAGCAGAGAGTTCCTGGAGATAAAAGGAAGTATAAAATCCAGTCCCTTCCATCAAGAGGCTTGTGATCTACTAGCAAACACCTGGCTATAAATAGATCGATTATAATAGAAGATAGCATATGCTATGAGTGGTACACAGATTAAGTTTTCAAAAATATCACTTTCGGGGCTTCCCTGGTGGGGCAGTGGTTGAAAGTCCGCCTGCCGATGGAGGGGACACGGGTTCATGCCCCGGTCCGGGAGGATCCCACATGCCACAGAGCGGCTGGGCCTGTGAGCCATGGCCACTGGGCCTGCGCGTCCGGAGCCTGTGCTCCGCAGAGGGAGAGGCCACAACAGTGAGAAGCCCGCGTACCGCAAAAAAAAAAAAAAAAAAAAAAAGGAATCTAAAAATATCACTTTCATAATTTCTGGCCTATTGCATAAAGTTCCAATCTTTAACTACCTTCAGTCAAATGCTAAGTCTTGCCAACTTTATCTCCTTGGTATTTCATTAATACGTTTCATCTTATCCATCTCTACACACAGTACTCTAAGGCTCTAACACAATCTCCATAATGACTTTCCTGTTTCCAGCCTTGCACATCTATCCAATACAAATCAAGGCACCTAAAATGGATCTCAGTTATGTGATTTTTTAAAATACACTTATTTTGGGGAGTTCCCTGGTGGCCTAGTGGTTAGGATTCCGGGCTTTCACTGCCATGGCCCGGCTTCACTCCCTGGTCAGGGAACTGAGATCCCGCAAGCTGTGCAGCGTGGTCTCTCTCTCGGTCTCTCTCTCTCTCTCTCTCTCTCTCTCTCTCTCTCTCTCTATATATATATATATATATATATATACTTTTTAATTTTCAAAACTTTTTCTTAGAGTATGACATATGTACATAAAAGTGCATAAGTCACAAGGGTAAAATTCAATGAGTTATAATAAATATGATTAAAACTTGTGTAATCACCACTAATAGCAAGAAATTGAATACTACCAGCACCCCAAAAGGTCCCTTTGTGACCCTTACAAATTACTACCTCTCCCTTCTCCCCAAAGGGAACCATCATTCTAATTTCTAACCCCACAGATAAGTTTTGCCGGTTTTAAACTTTGTATAAACGGAATCAAACAGCATGTAATCTTTTTTTTAAGGTCTTAAACGATGATCTGTTTTTTTTTTAATTGACGCCAATTCTACTTATTATATTCAAAGCCCTTCTAATAAAAATAGTTAAACATTGTTGCTGAGCTATTTTCTTGACTGACCAATGGTTAATAATAGGCCTAACTCCTCTCCCTCACTGATCCCTCTTGTACCTGCCATATTCCACTAGGAAGTCAGACAAAACAACTATAATACTATTCATTAATAATATTTCTGATGACTGTGGAAAATCAATGCCACTTTAAACATGCCTAACTAAAAATCTTAGGCACTGAAAAGATCTGGTTCAGCATGTAATCTTTTGTGTTTGATTTATTTTGCTCAAAACGACATTGCTGTGTGTAGCTATTTTATTTCCAATATACAAAGATATCACATTATTTTTTTCCATTCTGTTGATGGACATTTGGATTATTTACATTCTTTGGCAATTATAAATAATGCCGTTATGAACATTCTTGTACTTGTTTTTTGATGCATATATATACGAATTTTTATGGTATATATGTAGGAGTGTAACTGCTAAATCATAGGATATGCAGGTTCTCACTCTAATTAGTTAATAGCAAACAGTTCCTCAAGGTGGTTGTGAGAATTTATACTCCTACTGGCAGTTTTATGATTTCATCTCCTTACCTTCATTTGGTATTTTCAGTCTTTTCTCTCTGTCTCCTTTTAGTCTTTTATTTTGAAATAATTTAATACTTACAGAGACGTTGCAAAGATAGAGGAGAGATCCTACATAACTAGAGTACAATGATCAAAATGGAGAAATTGACATTGCTGCCAATACCTTAACTAAACCCCAATACAGATCCTATTTGGACCTCACCAGGCTTTCTACCAACATCCTTTTTCTGTTCCAGGATCTAATCCAGGATTCCATATAACAGTTATGTCTCCTTTGTCTCCTCCAATCTGTGACAATTCCTCTGTTTTTCGTGCCCTTAATACTGGTCAGGTAGTTTGTAGAATGACTCTTAATTTAGTTTAACTTATACTTTCTCATGGTTAGAAGGAGGTCATATATTGGGGGAAGAATGTCACTGAGTTTATGTGCCCTTCTCAGATCATATCAGGAAGCACACACATCATATATCCCATTACCTGCGATGTTAATCTTGATCCCCTGAGAAAGATGGTGTCTACTAGGTTTCTGCACTGTAAAGTCACTGTCTTTCCCTTTATAAGCAACAATATTTGGGAAGAGACACTTTTATGCTATGAAAATATGCCATTTTCCCTTAAACCTTGATTCATTCACTTTAGCATTCGTTGGTTGTTCTTGCCAGCAGCTGTTATTACTGTGATGTTCTAATGGAGATTTTTTATTTTCCTTATCACTTCTACATTTATTAATTGGAATTCTTTTGTACAGAAAAGTTCTCCCTTCTTCCCCACTTATTTACTTATTCAATCATTTATTTATATCAGTATTGACTCACAGATACTAATTTTTTTTCTTTCACTTAAAAATCAATATTATTGGGCTTCCCAGGTGGCGCAGTGGTTGAGAGTCCGCCTGCTGATGCAGGGGACACGGGTTCGTGCCCAGGTCTGGGAGGATCCCACATGCCGTGGAGCGCCTGGGCCCGTGAGCCATGGCCGCTGAGCCTGCGCGTCCGGAGCCTGTGCTCCGCAACGGGAGAGGCCACAACAGTGAGAGGCCCGCGTACAGCAAAAAAAAAAAAAAAAAAATCAATATTAGTATTTATTTTCTTTCTCAAATTGTTCTATATTTTGCCATTGAGTGTTCTTTCAGGTTGACTTCTGTGTTTTTTTTCTTTCAGGGTGGAATTTGTGTACAATTTATTAATTTCAGCAGAATTTAAAATGTATAAACAGGATAATTTTGCCATGAACTTTGCCAACATATCTGCTAAAATCAATTCTCTCATTAGTTGCTTCATAAACTCATTTTTTTAATTGTGGTAAAAAATATAAAATTTACGATTTTAGCTGTTTTAATTGTATAATTCCATAGCATTGAGTACGTTCACACTTTTTGTACAACCAGCACCACCATCCACCTCTATAACAACTTTATCTTCCCAAACTATGTACACATTAAACAATAACTCCCATCTTTCCCCTCCCCGCAGCCCCTGGGAACCATCATTCTACTTTCTCCATGAATGTAATGACTCTATATACCTCGTATAAGTGGAATCATACAGTATTTGCCCTTTTGTGTCTGGCTTAGTTCACTTAGCATGATGTCTTCAAGGTTCACCCATGTTGTAGCATGTGTCAGAATTTTTTTAAGGCTGAATAACATTTCATTGTATGTATATACCACATTTTAAAAAATTTCAGTGTCTCTTTGACATGCTCTATTTATTTATTTACTTAAGAGCTTTGGTGTCACAGGTTGCTCCAGGTGCATCTTATATATTGCCTGCCCCAACACTAGGATCAACTCCTTCTCCAAGGAGCTCTGGTTCTTTTCATTGGATGATGGTATTGAGAAACCACGTGACTGCATTCATTATAATTAGGATATCACTGCTTCCTATCAGTGGACAGAGTAGGAAATGTATGTATGTATACTAACCCATTTAAACATACATATCTAAGGAATTCCCTGGCAGTCAGTGGTTAGGACTTGGTGCTTTCACTGCCATGGGCCCGGGGTTCTATCCCTGGTCAGGAAACTAGGATCCCACAATTTAAGTGGCACTGCCCCCAAAAATAAAATAATAAAATAAAATAAACATACATATCTATATTTCTGTACCTATCTAACTGTATATATACTTAAAAATAAAATAAAATGTGAATTCATACTGATACCTCCAACTCCAATCCAGCATCATGGGATTCATTCTAGCATTCCCCCTTTGCTTATTTATAACTTTTTTCTACCAGTGAGAAATCTGACTTGCATTGTCTACAATATATTTACTTATTTGTTGAAACTCAGTATACAACTTAAAGTAGTTTCAGAGTTGCTCACTAATGCCCCTATGAGAAATAAATTCACCAACTAGACTGCAGTGTTTTGGAAATTTATTTTTTAGCCCTACTCTATCCAGTGAAAACACTGTTTTCCAAAGCTACTTAGGTCAAGCTCCTTTCTTACCCAACCCTTTAATGTGGTCACTGATATGTAATGCAGTAATTTGTAATGCAATTAGAGTCATTTGCCAAAACTCTGCATTTTATCTTGAGTCCCCCTCCTATATCCTGTCTGACTGTTTTTAATTTGCATACAATAAAAAACACTGGATTTCGTATATTGTTCTGTGGGTTTTAAAAAATTCATAGTCATGTTTCTACCATCACAGTAACATGAAGACCTGTTCTATCACCTAAAAAATTGTCTTGTGCTATGCCCCTTTGTAGTTAACTCCCACCATCCCCAACTCCTGGCAACTACTTATCAGTTATCTGTGCCTATAGTTTTCCTTTTCCAGAATGTCGTAAAAATGGAATCATAAAAAATATAGCCTCTTAGATCTGACTTCCTTCACTTAGCAATATCTATGTAAGATCCACTGACATTGTATGAATCAATAGTTCATTCCTTTTTATTGCTGAACAATATTCCATTGTAGGGACATAGCACAATTTTTTACCCATTCACTGATTGAAAGGTGTTTGGGTTATTTCCGGTTATTGGTTATTATTAATAAAGCTTCTATAAACATTTGTATACAGGTTTCGAGTGGCAAAATTTTTAATTTACTTGTGTAAATACCATGGGATTGCTGGGGCACATGGTAAATGTATGTTTAACTTTATAAGAAACAGCCAAACTGTTTTCAATGTAGCTATAACATTTTGCATTCCCACCAGCAATATATGGCAACACTTTGTCAACACTTGCTATTTACTGTGTTTTAATTTCAGCCCCTCTAAAGGTACTGTATTCAGTGGTAGATCATTGTGGTTTTCATTTGCCTTTCCCTAATAACTAAAAATATTTAGCATCTTTATATATGCTTATTTGACATGTATCTCTTCTTTGGTAAAGTGTCTGTTTAGATCCTTTGCCCATTTTTACTGGGTTGTTTATATTCTTATTGTTGGCTTTTGAGGGTTCCTTATATATTCTGGATACAAGTTGCCTACAAGATATGTGGATTGCAAATGTTACTCCAGGTTCATGACTTGTCCTTCATTCTCTTAACAATGCGTTTTTGTAGGGCAAAGATGTTTCATTTTCATAAAATCAAACTTATCAACTTTTTTATTTTATAGGTTATATTTTTGATGTCATATCTAAAAACCTTTGCCAAATGAATAAAATTAAAGGTTGGTTCTTTGAAAAGATCAAGAAAATTGTTAAACTTCTAGCCAGATTGAGCAGGTTATAAAGAGAGAATATAGGAGTTCCCTGGCAGTCCAGTGGTTAGGACTTGGCGCTTTCACTGCTGTGGCCTGGGTTCAATCCTTGGTCGGGGAACTAAGATCCCACAAGGCGGTGGCCCAGCCAGGAAAAAAAAAAAAAGAGAGAGAGAAAGAGAGAATATACAAATTACCAGTACAAAGAGAGAGAGAGAGAGGGCAGGAGGGAAGGAGGGAAAAAGAGAGAGAGAGAGAGAGAGAGAGAGAGAGAGAGAGAGAGAGAATAACTACCAATCCTATTAAAAGGATAAGAAGAAAATGTTATGAATAATTATATGCTAATAATTTGTCAACTTTGATGAAATGCACAAATTCCTTTGAACATAAACTATGGAAGCTACTTCAATAGAAATAGACAACATGAATAGCCAAGTATCTATTAAAGAAACTGAATTTGTAGTTTAAGACTTTTCCACAGTGAAAACTCTAGACCTAGGTGTCTTCATTGGTAAGTTCTACCAAACATTTAATAACACCACTTCTATACAAACACTTCCAGAGACTGAAGAGGAGGGAACTCTTCCCAGCTCAATTTATGAGGCCAGCATTACTCTGATCCCAAAACCAGACAAAGATATTAAAAGAAAAGAAAACTACAGACTAATATCCCTAACATCGGTGCAAAAATTCTTAATGAAATTTTAGCAAACTGAATCCAGCAATATATTAAAAACTGTAGTACACCATGACCCACTGGAATTTATGTCAGAAAGGTAAGGTTGGTTCAATACTTAAAATTTAATCAATATAATTCATTATACCAACATAATAAAAAGGAAACATGATTATCTCAATAGCTACAGAACAAATATTTGACAAAATCCAATGTCTATTCAACATTGTACTAGAAGTTCTATTTAATGCAATAAGGCAAATAAATAAATAAATAAAAAGCATCCAGATTGGAAAAGGAAAAAAGTAAAACTGCCTTTATTCACAGATTACATGGTTGTCTATGTGGAAAATTCCAAACAATTTATGATAAAAGCTGCTAGAAAAAAATAGAACTAATAAGTGAACTATCAAGTTTGCAGGATACAGAAATCAATTTAAAAATCAATTGTATTTCTCTGAACAAGCAGTGAACAGCAAGCAATTCAAATTTATAAGACATTACCATTTACATGACATCAAAAATATAAAATACTTACTTTTGACCTATTAAAAACTTTTAGTTAAAAAACTCATGTTAAAAATTATAAAACAGGGCTTCCCTGGTGGCGCAGTGGTTGAGAGTCCGCCTGCCAATGCAGGCGACACGGGTTCATGCCCCGGTCCAGGAAGATCCCACATGCCGCGGAGCAGCTGGGCCCGTGAGCCATAGCTGCTGAGCCTGCGCGTCCGGAGCCTGTGCTCCGCAACGGGAGAGGCCACAACAATGAGAGGCCCGCGTACCGAAAAAAAAAAAAATTGTAAAACATTGCTGAGATATAAAGAAAGCCTAAATAAATGGAAGTGATCCACCATAATACTGGACTACAAGGCTCAGTATTGTTAAAATGTCAATTCTCCCCTATTCTACAGATTAAACACAATCCCAGTCAAAAAATCTCAGGAGGCTTTTTTGTAGGAATTGACAAACAGATTCTAAAACTTACATAGAAATGCAAAGGATCTAGCATGCAGACCAAGGTTGAAAAAGAACAAAAGGACGTACACCATCCAATTGCAACACTTATATAAGCCTATGGTAATCAAGACACTGTGGTATTGGTATAAAGACAGATATAGAGACCAACTGAACAGAATGGAGAGTCCAGAAATAAACTCACACACCTATACAACTGATTTTCAACAAAGCTACCAAGGCAAATCAGTAGAGAAAGAATAATCTTTTCAATGTAAGTGCTGGAACAACTGGATCTCCATATTTAAAAAGTGAATCTTGGGGCTTCCCTGGTGGCACAGTGGTTGAGAATCTGCTTGCCAATGCAGGGGACATGGGTTTGAGCCCTGGTCTGGGAAGATCCCACATGCCACGGAGCAACTAAGCCTGTGCGCCACAACTACTGAGCCTGCGTTCTAGAGGCCGTGAGCCACAACTACTGAGCCCACATGCCACAACTACTGAAGCCCACGTGCCTAGAGCCCTTGCTCCACACGGAAGAGCAGCCCCCGCTTGCTGCGACTAGAGAAAGCCCACGTACAGCAACGAAGACCCAACGCAGCCAAAAATAAATAAATTAAATAAATAAATAAATAAATAAATAAAAAGTGAACCTTGACTTTACCTCATACCACACACAAAAATTAACTCAAAGTTAGTCATAGACCTAAATATAATAGATAAAACTATAAAACTTCCAGAAGAAAACGGGAGAAAACTTTAGTTATATTTAATTTAGCAAGTTTTCTTAAACAGAATATAAAAAATCCAAACTATAAAAGAAAATAATCAATAAATTGGACTTCATCAAAATTAGGAACTTTTGCTCTTCAAAACACAATGCTATGCAAATGTAAAGGCAAGGCATAGAATGAGAGAAATTATTTTCAAACATATATCCAATAAATGACTTGTATCTAGAATATATAAGAACCCTTACAAAATAACAAGACAAACAACCCAATTTAAAAATGGACAAAATGGAATTCCCTGGTGGCTCAGTGGTTAAGAATCCGCCTGCCAATGCAGGGGACACAGGTTTGAGCCCTGGTCCGGGAATATTCCCCATGCCGCGGAGCAACTAAGCCCGTGCACCACGACTACTGAGCCCACACACCACAACTGCTGAGCCCACACGACACAACTACTGAAGCCCACGTGCCTAGAACGCATACTCCGCAACAAGAGAAGCCACCGCAATGAGAAGCCCACACACCGCAACGAAGAGTAGCCCTGCTTGCCGCAACTAGAGAAAGCCCGCGCTCAGCAACGAAGATCCAACTCAGCCAAATAATAAATAAATAACATAAATAAATTTATTTTTAAAAAATGGACGAAAGATTTCAAAAGACACTTTACCAAAGAAAGTATAACAATGGCAAATAAGCCCATGAAAAGATGGCCAGTATCATTAGTCATTATAGCAATGTTTTCAACTGGGTGCAATTTTGCTCCTATACCCCAGAGACATTTGGTAATATCTGGAGACATTTTTGATTGCCACAACTGCGGTGGAGAGTACCACTGGCATGTAGTGAGTAGAGGCCAGGGATGCACATAAACTTCCTACAAAGAACAGAACAGCCCCACACATAAAGAATTATTTGGTCCAAAATGTCATTAGTAATAAGGTTGAAAAATCCTGCATTAGAGAAATGCAAATCAAAAACACCAGTACATGTGGTGGAGTAGGTAAATAAGTAAGTAACAACAACAACAAACAAAAACAAAAATGAGCATACCAACTGTTGTAGAGAATGTGGAGCAACTGGAACCTCATACAAAGCTGGTGGGATTATAAAATCATTCTAATACTTTGGAAAATAATTTGGCAGTTTTTTAAAAAGTCAATCATAAACTTACCCCCAGCTATTCCACTCCTAGGTATTTCACCAAGAGAAATTAAGGTGCATGTTCACATAAAGTCTTATACATGAATATACACAGCAGCTTTATTTGTAATAGCCAAGAACTGGAAACAACCTAAATGTCCATCGATTTGTGAATGGATGAACAAATTGTGGTTTTTGCATCCAATGCAATACTACTCAGCAATGAAAAGAAACAAACTACTAATACATACATTAACGAATATATAAACACACATGGATGAATATCAAAAATTATTATCTTGAGTGAAAGAAGCCAGACACCCCCCTGCGAAAAAAGAGTCCAGTATAATTCCATTTACAAAACTCTTAAAAATGCAAACAGATTCATAGGAACTGAAAGCAGATGGCTGGCTGCGTGGGAATGGAGGTGGCTGGGGAAGGAAGAGGAGAGACGGGATAATTATAAAGGAGTATAAGGAAATTTTGGTGTATGATGGATATGTTTATTACCTTGATTGTCGTGATGGTTTCAAGAGTAGTTTATAAAAACTTATCAAATTATACACTTTAAATATGTGCATCTTATTGTATGTCAATTATCACTCAGCAAACCTGGGGAGGCACGGAGGTTGCAGCTCATGTTCTGTGTCAGTGAGTAAAATCACCCCTTCCCTCCTGGACCACATCTTATTCATAAGCCAAACACAACTCTGCAGTACTGGACTGAAAGGCAGTCAGTAACTCAGAGTATTCTTGCCTTAAAACTCTGCCTAGTAGGAGTGCCCCATATTGGATGCTACCAAAGGACGCAAGATATTGTAGAGCAAATTAGTAAATTTCTCTCCCTTGCTATGTAAAGTTACTGTTTATTTTTATAATAAACTCTCATTTCTAAGGATAAGCCATGCATGTTAAGGAGCCGGAAAAGTACACCCACTTACACCCATCTTCCACATGCTTGCGGAAGCACCCTTCCAGAACTTCTCATCAATGAAATAAGAAAATAAAAGGTTGGTTATACATGTTAGAAAGGAAGAAATAAAATCATAATGTTTATACCATTTGATTGTATACCTGGAAAATTTGGGAGAATCAAACTGAAGAACTATTAGAATTAATAATAGGTTTATGTAATATGACAAGGTACAAAATTAATATACAGAATTCAGTATTTCCCAAATACCACTTAAAATACCAGCAATGTAGGATGCGGAAAAAAATGACTCTATTCAGACAAGAAAGTCTTCACTATCCTGGCCACTTCCTCTGAATATTTTCTAATTCTTCTGTATCCTTTTTAAAGTGTTATCTTGGGAATCAACTAAAATGTATTTATGGTCGTTATGCCTTTCTGGAGTAGCTATCACTGTGGTATCCAAAGTGTCATCATTTCCCCTTGATTCAGTGTAATGCCTTGGTTTCCACTTCATTCAGTGTTCTGCCCTCCACAAGCCATGGCAGGATCCATCTTGCCATTTTGTTGTCTGGGAATTTTCTAATGAGTTGATTTACACAAAATGTAAATACTGGATATTTTTTATACTGGATATTTTTCTATATGATGATAGACATTTAATTCAGGAGAGCTGTGTAGGTAAAACAACATTTGTAATTATAGATTTAAGTCAAATAACAAGAAAGCAAATATTTGTGTACTCAGCAACTTGTACAAATAGAATTTTAAACTTTTGCTGTATGGTATTTTTAAATATATCGCAAAAGTATGAAACAATTAAAATATTTTTGATTATCTAAAACCAAATGCTGTTTATTATTACAAACATCACAACTGTTTACTGTGGGACCCTGACTCCTGAGGGCACTGAGTTCCCTCACTGTGTGTAGATTACTGAAACTTTCTAGATATGAGAGTCTCTTTTATAAAATTAATTAACTGAGAATTGGTTACCTTTAAGGCCTCTTTAGCTAAAAATTTTTGTAATTGCATGTAATCTATATATCTCAAGTGTTTTCATCTTCTTCTTGCTTTTAAAATAGTATGCAGTAAACGTTTCCCTTTAAAGCCAAAAGCCCTGTGCTTTTTCTGTGTGTTGGTATTGTTGAAAATTTGTTTGTAATATCAATATTCTTCTATGTAACCTATTTTTTATAATGTTATTACACAGCACACAGAGAATGTAAAAAGAACCATAATTCTATCTATCTTCACTCAACTAGATTCAAAGTCGAGTTTCTAGTAAATTAATATTGCCAAAATAAAATAGGGATGATGTTTACATTCTTAAATACCAGGTTATTATTTTTATCATTGATGATATGTAAGTAATTAAAGATCAATAATTTAGCAATTATTCAAATAATATTTACTAGGCACTCAAAGTTCTGGTAAAGTCCTTATTGAAATGGAATGATACAGATCATAGAAAGAACAGGCCATGATATTAAGAATCTGTCAGTCTCAACAGAGAAGAAAATATATTTACAGCATATTTCAAGACTGTATGTCACAGTTGACCCTTGAACAGCATAAGTTTGGACTGTTTATGCAGGATTATGCTAATGCAGGACATTCCCAAAGGTAGCTATTACGCTCTTTTCAAAGATTAGGTTCCCAGGGAAGCAGACTCTGAGATATCCATAAGTTGGGACCAATACTTGTGGGAGGGAAGAGAAGAAAAGGGGTGGGGGGGGGGTAGAGAGGAAAAGGAGGCGAGGGAAAGAAACATGATTAGGCAGAGGTAGAAGTTGGGCTAAATTGCAATCTCAACAAAGTCTTCAGCTAACTCTACAGAGAGCTCTGAAGCTGGCATAGCTCTTCAGAGTTTTTCCAAATTGGGGTGAGGGCCTTTATACCCAGCCCAATAGTCAGAGATATAATCTCAGGCCAGGCAGCCCTCTTCAGCTGAGGCACTTCCTAAGACCATTCCTGAAGGGGGAGCTTGGTGGCACATTCCATGAGTTCTGCTTGGTTTTGAATATTATATAAATGTTATCATATAGTATATACTTTTTGGGTGTTGCTTCTTTCATTCAACATTATGTATGTGAGATTAATACATGTTGTTTCATTCCATTTCTTTGTACCATAAAATAGTTACTCATTCTACTGTAGTTGAACATTTGCTTAGTTTTCAGGTCTTGGCTATTATGAATACTGTTGATATAGATATTCTTGCACATGTCTTTTGATGTATATTTGCATGCATTTCCGCTGGGTATATACCTAGAAAAGGGTCATAGAATAAGTATACGTTTAGCTTTATTCAATATTGCCAAATATTTTCTAAAGTAGTCATACAAATTATACTCCCACCAATGAGTATATGTAAGAGATTTAGTTGTTCCAAATTCTCACTAATACTTAACAGTGATTATTAAGTTTTAGTTATTCTGGTGCGTGTAGTGGCTCTATGGTGTTGTAATGCATTTTCCTGATGATTAGTTATGTTTACAATTTTTCACATGCTTATTGGCCATTTAAGTACTCTCTTTTGTAAAGGGTCTTGTGGCCATTTTTTTAATTGGGCTTTCTGTCTTTTTCTTGCTGATTTATAGGAATCCTTTATGTCCTTGGGATACAGGTCCTTTGCTTGATATATATTACAAATATCTTTCCCACTCTGTGGCTCATGTTTCCATTCTTTTATGCACAGAAGGAAAACAACTCTAGGAAAGTTGACTAAGATGTCAACAGTAGTCTTGTCTGGACGTTGTTTTTTCCTTCTTTTTACTTTTTCATATTCTCTAGTTCTTTAAGAAGCACGTAATGAGGAGATAACTTAAAACACAGTAAAAGGAATGAGTTGTCTAAGAAAAATGGCACATTTAAAACATGATGATGTAGTTTAAAGGCGACCCATTGGAAATGGTTAGCAAAGACAAGAACTTTGCTACAATTTTCCTTCACTGTTACCTATGTGCCTGCGCAAATCTGCTAGAGCCACCTGGTGGAGAGTGTTGAGAAGTTTACAGCAAATGTTCGAAGATGCTGAAATGTGCTTAGAATGTTATAGCATAAAAGGCCAGCTTACTTAGCAGGTGAGAAATGTACGTAAAACACACTCTGGTTCTCTTATCACCTCAGTTTCCAAAGAACTGGAAAGACCCTTCAACTCCCAGATGGGGGTAGACCTAGTTCACCAGTGGGCTGGGTTTGACCTTGACCAGCAAACATGACAAAAATCCAGAGAGAACGAAAGACAGTGAGGTTAGGAGTAGAAATGGGACCAGTTCAGGGCTGGCTACATAGCTGGTAGCACCTGGGCAAGATGAAAATATGTAGCCCCCTGTACAGAAAACAGGAGAAAGGCTTCCATTATAGACACTAAAGTAAAAAGAGGTTCCTTCCTTCTACCATCTCTCTCTCTCGACCTGTTGTAATATTATTTGCTATTTAATGTCATTCTGGGTAAAGAAAAAATTTTAATTTAAATTATTACTGTGAATTTTACCATTCATATTTATATTGTACAATGCCAGGTTTCAGTGTAAGTATAAGAGTATTTAACTCATATGTGGAATCACCAAATTACACAATTCATTTTTTATAGTTCGTACACAGATATATATCTTATTCTTCCCAGAAGAGTGGAAAGAGTGCACAAAAGTAACTCAACTGGGTTTTTTTTTTAACATCTTTATTGGAGTATAATTGCTTTACAGTGTTCGCCATGGTTTACAACTTTTGCCATGGTTCTCTGCTAAACACATTCTCTCCTTCAGTTCTAAGGAAAATGAACGTGGAATGCCTTTTTGCCCCTATAATTCTAGATACATAAATGAAATATTAAAATAACTGTTTATGAAGTAGTCAAACAGGATTTTAAGTGTAGGATTTCTTACAGGTTAGTCACAGGTGTTTTTTTTTAACATCCTTATTGGAGTATAATTGCTTTACAATGGTGTGTTAATTTCTGCTGTAAAACAAAGTGAATCAGCTATGTGTATACATATATCTTCATATCACCTCCCTCTTAAGCCTCCCTTACACCCTCCCTATCCCACCCCTCTAGGTGGTCGCAAAGCACCGAGCTGATCTCCCTGTGCTATGCAGCTGCTTCCCACTAGCTATCTACTTTACATTTGGCAGTGTATATATGTCAATGCTACTCTCTCACTTCGTCCCAGCTTACCCTTCCCCCTCCCCGTATCCTCAAGTCCATTCTCTACGTCTGCGTCTTTATTCCTATCCTGCTCCTAGGTTCATCAGAACAATTTTTTTTTTAAGATTCCATATATAAGTGTTAGCATACGGTATTGCTAACACTTATATATTTCACTTCTCGACATGCACACATCGTGCCAATCCTCTCTACCTTCAGCTGTCTGGCAAGGAAGGACAGGAAGAGAAGGAACTATGGGTGGCCCTACCTTTCCCTTTCTTTCCATGCCATCATTTTCAGCCTATGTGATTTGCTGTAATTATACAGGAAAAAAACCAAACAAACACAAATAAGAAAGGGTATGATAGATTTCGTTGGACCTTTATGTTTCTTAGAATGCCATTGTCATCTTTTGGCATTCCAAGGAAATCCTGGTTCTTGGGGGCTGTCATCCCCCCTCCCAATTAGTCATAAATGTAATACACTTACCTTGTGCTTGCTTTCAGTCTCATTGAACCCCCATAATCATGAGTCCACAGGAATTCTGTGCTCACCGGGCACTGTGAACACTATGTGAATGGAATGGTGCTGCAGGGAAAGAGGGTGAATACATGTTGGACATCGCACCTCTGTTCACACGTGTGCTTCACTCTCCTTTCAACTTAACTTACAAGTTCAAAGATAAAATTTTTGAGAATTTCAAGATGGCAATAGCAGAACCCAGCATGGTGCCCTTCTGAGTGAGAAGCCTTCCGCACCTGCAGCAGTCACAAGCCCATGCAGCCAGCCTAAGAATGGTTCTTTCCTCTTTTTCTTTTTAATAGGTGAAGAGAGGAAGCTCTTAATCCTATATGATCGTGGCTCCTTCAGGATCAGGAGCATTGAAAATACAGCTTAGAAAAGAAAGATCATATTTAGAATTGCAGGCATTTTGTACAGAGTCAGAATATAAAACATTTTAAGAAAGATGTCAATGCTAAAAACAGCTACTTCCCCTGGTTGAGTTTCAAAGATCTTTTTGCATACATACCAGGTTTTAATTGAGTCCCCTGCCACGGAGGGGACATTCACAGTTCTTTAGGCTTGCTTTATGAATGTGTGTTACAACCTAAGCACCAAGCCAGGTACAATTAAAGTGTTAACTATGGATGTGAAAGGTTATAACTTACTGTTTCTACTCTGTCTTTGCATTTAGCACTTACAGAAAAAATAAGAACAAAAACAAGACTGGGGGACAAGAAGGAAACTGTTGGAAAATTTTGTTTGCTTTTTCCCCCTTTTGGGAAAACAGCAGATGTGTGCAAATGTGTGGAGTGGGCAGGGCTGTTTTTGTCCGGTAGCTGTGTTTAAGGCTGATGACAGTAACATGCTCTGGGCTGTGGATGCAGGACGAGGGGTTACGAGCAGCTGCTGTGTACTGGGCCGAGCAGACTCTTTCAGTGGATGGCTAAGCAACGTATTGAAAGTTGAAAGCAGAGACCTGACAAAGCTTGTCTGCATGCTGAGCACTCAACAGAGGCAGAAGGTGTGGTCTGATAAGAGGGGGCAGTAGGCTTCTAGGCAAAGTGCCAGGATCAAGAATCCCAGAGATTTCTCACAGGTCTTAAGACAAGAATAACTGTTTATGTTTGTCTTATATTTTCATCCGTGCTTTTACTGGCAGGAAGTTCCCTTTCTTTATCATCTTGATGAATGTATGTATTTATGGCACTTTTCATTCTTTGGAGGATGAAGTGGATAAGTACATCCTAAGTAGGTAAGTGAGTGTAGCTAAGGGTTGGAAAAATCTGGCTATAAATGTCATGAGACCTTAGTAAATAGAACGAGTGATGTGTGATCAGAGGTCAGATGAAGGCAGAAGCCTGGACAGCTCATTTGGACTGGGCGATAGAGATTGCTAGATACCCTCTAATACCTGTTTCCCATCTTCCAGTGTGATAAAATGCCTGTTCTTCAGCTGCGTACACGGTTGCCCAAGATGGAAACTATACATGTAGTCATGTGACTAGGTTCTAGTCAATGATGTGAAAAATCACCTACCCTTCCCTTCTTCTTCGTCTTCTCCTCTATCTTGCTGCCTAAAATGCAGATCCTGTCGTCTTAGACCTGAGAAGAAGGGCCGTGGTCTGGAGCTGGGGAAGCAGCGAGATGGAGGGAGTGTGACTCCTTGAGGACTTAGGGGTCAAGCCTCCTTTCAGCTCTGGACTGCACACCAAACAGCTTTTATCTTATTTAAGCCATTGTTATTTTGGCATTTTGCCACTCACGGTTAAACCTAATGTTACTGATACAAAATATTACTGCAAAGTTATCCTGGCTGCACTTCTTCCAGACAGAAGGGCTATCTTATGGAATTTACACACAGGTGCAAAGTTCTGTTTTTTTATACTCCCATCATTATAACATAGCAGAAAGCCCTTTATAGAATACTTATCCCTTGGCACGTCAAAATCTCATGCAGGGAGCCTATAACTAGGGGGTCAGAAGCCAGGGCAAAAGATTGGCAACAAACAAAGGGCATTAAAAGACAATGATCGTTAGGACACTACTCAACATGGGTGCCAATCCTTAGGAACAGTTGGATTGAGACTGAGGTGACGGTAAGTGGAAGCATGTGGCTAGCATACAGAGTATGCCGGGGAAGGGGAAGGGTAAGCTGGGATGAAGTGAGAGAGTGTCATGGACATATATACACTACCAAATGTAAAATAGATAGCTAGTGGGAAGCAGCCACAAAGCAAAGGGAGATCAGCTTGGTGCTTTGTGTCCACCTAGAGGGGTGGGATAGGGAGGGTGGGAGGGAGACGCAAGAGGGAGGAGATATGGGGATATATGTTTATGTATAGCTGGTTCACTTTGTTACACAGCAGAAACTAACACACCATTGTAAAGCAGTTTTACTCCAATAAAAATGTTAACAAAAAGAAAAACTATTTTAACATCTTTATTGGAGTATAACTGCTTTACACATTGGAGGGTTTTGAACAGAGACATGATCTGATAGATGTTGGAAATGAATCACTCTGGCTTCTGTGTTATGAATAGATGGTATGGAGGCAAGTTAGTTTATTGCAGTAATCCAGGTGAGACATAAAGAGGGCTTGACACAGGGTAAGGGTAGCAGAGTGATGAGGAATGGTTGAATATTGGATATATTTCAAAGGTGGAGCCAAGAGGGCTTCCTTAATGATTGGATGTGGATTGGAGGAGCAAGAGAGGAACAAAGGTTGACTTGGCTTCCCAGAGACTGCTCTTATTGACGTGCAGGGGGAGCTCTCTCTTTATCACCTTCCATGTAAGCGACCTGGCAGATTCACCTCTCTGCCAGTCTCCTGCAAAACACACTGGCTGATGCACAAGACACTTGATCTTCATGACCAACAGGCTACTCTCTGGAACACCCTTCCATCACAATCCCCAACTCCCATTCCCATCAACTGAGGTGTATGTTTACTTGGAGTGGTTGGCTTCTTTGTAAAACTGTATATTCCAATTGTACTTTTAATAATAGATTAAATACAATGTAA
The DNA here is from genome assembly GCF_003676395.1 of Aethalodelphis obliquidens. Classification (NCBI taxonomy): domain Eukaryota; kingdom Metazoa; phylum Chordata; class Mammalia; order Artiodactyla; family Delphinidae; genus Aethalodelphis; species Aethalodelphis obliquidens. The sequence continues at coordinate 43,633,972 of NW_020837946.1, forward strand.
AATGAGTTTTAAAACAGAGAATTGAAGACTTCAGAAAATAACGACGAGTCTTAAAAATTTACCGAGTATGAGACAATTGTAAAAATGGAGAGAAAAAATTTAAATCCAGAACGATTATGTTCTCAGATTACATGGCAAATATTTAAAAATTCTTCCTCTAAAGAAATCAGAAACAGAGTTCATACTCCCATGGGTGTGGTTTATGCAAGAAAAACAGTGCAGACCAATCAGCACACACATGCTTAAGGAAGGGCCTTAGCTTTCCGGCCAAGATTGACAATGGATGTGTATAATAGATGTTCACAGAATATACTGGATTCCCTGTTCTATCCAATTTCCCCCCCAATAAATTGACAAACTTCTTGTTCAGATCACATTGAAGATGACTTTTCACTGCATGTTATTGATCAGTTACATTCTAAAAATGTTTATGTGGACAACAAATGCTTTTTCTTGAACCATATTCTATTTCTCCATTCTGATGACTATCATGCAGCAGGACGAGTTTCTGGGTTTTGGTTTTTAATGTGTTTTGTGAAGAATGAACTCACTTTGACTTAAAAATCAACCTTTAAAATTAGACTGTTAGTGGTTAAGAATAAACTGCTTGAGGACCCACAATCACAAAGCACGTGCGGACTTTAAAAACTATAACCCTGTCACTAAATAAGTCATTGACTCTGCTGTGTGCAATGAAATACGATTACAAAGAGTTTGATTTACTTTCATTTGTTTGTAATTGTAGAAAAACAGGATGCTCCAGAACATATCCTTTGGCCCCCAGAGGGCGCAAGGCCGAAAGAAGTCAGAGGTGAGAGTTTAATCCCTCCAGATGGTGGCGCTACCTCCTCACCAGGGCTGCTAAACAGGATGGGAAAAGTGGTCCCACCCACCTCAGACGACTTTCAACATGGGATTCTAGTAGTCCAAGGACTGTATTTAACTCTACCTCTGGTTTTTGAAGTGCAGTAAATATGCAAAAATTAAAGAAACCTCTTCACCCTATCCCCTTCTGTCTTACCAACAGAAATGGAGTGTGTATGTGAGAGTATTAGAGAGAATTATTAGAGACAGGATTAGAGAGAACTTGAATGAGAGGGCCCATGAGATTATGCATTTGAGAGAGAATATTAGAATGTGTGTGTGAGTATGAGAGGGTATGTGAGTAGGAAGAAGCCCACAGTGCTCCAGGCTTTAATTCTTCTAAGAAACATAATACTGTTGAAAGTACAGAACATGGCTAAATTCACAGTTCTAAACGTTTTGCCAAAGGCTAAAGCTGCAGAGTTTTCCTCCAGAAGGGAAACAAAACTAAGCTCAACCCCCTCTTGGCTCTCCCTAATACTTCAGTGGCATTAACTTAACCCTTAGATGTTTAGAAGAGGTTTACTAATTGAGCAGGAATTTTTCCTGTCTTCAATATTTTATTGAAGTGTTTCAAGCAACATTAATAGCACAAAGTCCACTATTAAGAATCTCACACATTTAACTGTGGCATGAATATCAGTCATTTATTGACATTAACATTATGAACACATAATGGAAAAATGCTCCTCAAAAGAGGAAGGTGAACTTTGACTGTCGACAGGACAAAGCTGTCTTCAAAAGACAGAGGGGTGGAAACTAGGTTCACAGCTGGGTTTCGAGTCCCTGAGGATGGAGCTCGTCTATGTATGTGCATCCACAGGCGCAAGGTGTCGGAGGAGGAGGCTCAGGAATGTCTCCAGCTGCTTCTTTGATCTGTAAGCGATCAGTCCTCCCTTGTTGGCCCACTGGTCCACTCCAGCAGCGCCTCTGTTTCCCACGTGGTACACCAACTGTGGCAAGTCAAGCCCCGAGTTGGGGTTTCTTTCCAAGCACTCCTTTAAGTCCACCATTCCCCCACCCATGGCCCTGAGGATGGCGTGGGCAGCACAAGAGTCCCACTTGAACGTGGTATCTTCTGAGAAGATGTAAATGTCCACAAGGCCGAGGACAACACAGAGGCTCTTGTAACCAGCCCCAGCTGCCCGGAATATGCGCTCTCCACACACACATGACAGTGCGGCCTTGATGGTCTCCTTTTCACTGGTACTAATGACAGCTGAGAACGGGTGGGAGTATTCCGCCTCAGAGCTGGGGTTTTGGGTCACTTGGCTCTGCGTTTCACTGCTGTTTCTTGTAGAGACGGGAGGCAGAAATGAATGGATATTGGTCCCCATGTAAGAAAGGCCCCAGTAGCACTGTCCTTTCCACCTGTGGAAGACAACATTCAGTTTGTGGCCGTAGGTTATCCCATTCGTTTTTCATTGCTCATATGGCTTCCCAACTTGATGATATGAAAAATATATAACATAATGGGTCTCAAGGTCCTTAAGCTTAGAAATGGATACCAAGTAGCTAATTCATTTCTAAAACTTATTCCCGGGCTTCCCTGGTGGCGCGGTGGTTGAGAGTCCGCCTGCCAATGCAGGGGACATGGGTTCGTGCCCTGGTCCAGGAAGATCCCACATGCCGCAGAGCGGCTGGGCCCATGAGCCATGGCCACTGAGCCTGCGCGTCCGGAGCCTGTGCTCCGCAACGGGAGAGGCCACAACAGTGAGAGGCCCGCGTACCGCAAAAAAAAAAAAAAGTTACTCCCTGTGCGTGTTGCTGCCTGTGCTGTTGCAGGTTAGGAAGGCTTTCAGTTTTTCCGTATCATCACACCCATCTAGGACAATGTTAAAATATTTGCTTTGTTCCTGGAGGCCAGAAATCCTGCAAAGTTTCACTGCCACTTTTGGCATTTGAAGTTTAATAGGGGGAAAGATGAACAGATAAATAATCTTTTCAATCTGCAAATCTTTCACAATCCTTAAGTTTTTCTTCAGTTGGTAACGCCTTTTCATTCTCTAATTCACTAGCTCCACTTCGGTTTTAACACCAAGAAAGATGCACTCATTATTTTTGGCAACAACAAAAATAGCACCTATCATTTCTCAATGTTTAACTTACTATATATGCTGGATAGTTTATTTACAGCGATGGAAACAGGCTTAGAGAATGTAAGTGTAAGAATGTAAATCAGTGATAGAATCTGCATTCAAACCCAGGAAGTCTCACTCTAGGATCTATGCTACTAACTACTTTGTCAACCATTTCTAGGTCATGATTATGGCAGCATCCAGTCCCACTTATTTTTAACTTCTTAACGACCCTTTAAAGACAACAAACACTTTCAGTTTGGAAGAAGGCAGGGTTAGAAGAAAACTATCAAAATTCCATAGGTGTAGTTTATGACTATTAAAGAACAAACAATTCTTAGTTGCTTGAAGCAAGTCAAAGTTTAATGCAAATATGTAGTTCTGAGACTTCCCTGGTGGCGCAGTGGTTAAGAATCCGCCTGCCAGTGCAGGGGACACGGGTTTGAACCCTGGTCCAGGAAGATCCCACATGCCACGGAGCAACTAAGCCTGTGCGCCACAACTACTGAGCCTGCGTACCACAACTACTGAGCCCACGTGCCACAACTACTGGGCCTGCGTGCTGCAACTACCGAAGCCTGCGCACCTAGAGCCTGCGCGCCTAGAGCCCATGCTCCGCAACAAGAGAAGCCACCGCAATGAGAGGCCCGCTCACTGCAACCAGAGAAAGCCTGCGCGCAGCAACGAAGACCCAACGCAGCCAAAAAATAATAATAAAAAACAAATAAATTTATAAAAAAATATGCAGTTCTATACAAGGGGAAAAAAATATTATCTATTTCAATAAAATACTGAAATCACAAGAGAAAAGCTGCTTCTTCTTGGCCTCTGCCATGCCCTGGAGCCCTGCAAGCATGGGCCATGGATCAGAGCAACTCTGCCCTGCACAGGAGTTCAGGGGAGCCTGAGGAGGGAGGCAGAAAAGGAAGTGATGCTGGCAGTTCTACCGGGAGAGCACCCCAGAGCCAGGTCCTAACCCTGGCTGTACCTACTCAGCTTTTCATTAGATCATTGTCACATTTTGCTGCGAGACCCAGGGCTGAGAGTAAAAAGAACGTTAATTCAAACATGCAGATTTTTAGTAGGAATACCAAATCTACTGAGTCATGGGAATGTCACGCGGAGAGATCATCTTGACAATAAGCAAAGCTGAGGTTGTAAATTCTAAAAACCATAATATACCAAAAATTTTCATCTTTTACCTGAGGGTGTTTAGGTCTTGTGATACAAAAGGTTGGTTGATGACTCCCATCAGGGGCACCCCTGTCTGTATGTCATAGACACCAATTAAAATAGTGACACACTGAAGTCCACTGGGGAAGATTCCTTGGTTGGATTTAATGTCAGCAGAACCTTTTATATACTGATAAGTTGAATCTGAAAAATGAAGCAAATTTGTTAGGATTATTTGAAATGATTATTTAGAAGACGATGATGAATACATCTACAAACCCTGTACTATATTGTTTCTCTCTTCTAATTTGGTAACTGCTATGGTCTGAATGTTTATGTCCCCCCAAAATTCTTACCCACAAAAGTTGATGGTATTAGTAAGTGGGGCCTTTGGAAGGTACTTAAGTCCTCAGTGTGGAACCCTCATGAATGGAATTAGTGTCTTACAAAAGAGGCTACAGAGAGATCTTTAGTCTCTTCCAGAATGTGAGGACACAGTGAAAAGGTACCAGTTATGAATCAGGAAGAAGGACCTCACCTAATCATGCTGGCACCTTGAGATTGGACTTCCCAGCCTCTGGAACTGTGAGAAACAAATTTCTGTTGTTTAAAAGCTACCTAGTCCATGGCATCCTGTTATAGCAGCCCAAACTGACGAAGATAGTAACCAATCAGTTTTTACCTTTGGGTGCCACTTATATCGAATTATTTTTCGACCTCTTGTACTTCACTTTTAAGCTGCTTGTGTTTCATTTTCCCAACTATATAGTCTTGGAGAGAAAGGACACGTCTATAGTTCCTATGGCAGCTAGCACTGCACCTTGCAAATAACAAGCACTCAAATATCCATCACATGTCAAAATCATTTCAAAGGTAATAGCTCAGGATAACCAAGGGGCTTCCTTAGAGCTCTTACTAATCAGAGGACAAGCCCAAGGTGGATGGGAAAGCCTCCATCCAGGAATCTGTCGGGGTGGAATTACCTTTTTGTTTGTTTGTTTTTGTCCCTCAAATTAGGAGGAAGGAGACAATGATGGTAGTACAAGAGGAAGAAATTGACGGGAGTCCTGAGAAAAAGAAGCCAAGTAGCTAGGTTTCTTCTTATAAGACTGTACATGCCAGCAGCTGACTGCCAACATCTAATGAGTTAATGCCCAGTTAAGGATGTGTCAGGCACAAGATCCAGAGAGCTAGCTAACAGAATCAATTCAGGATAGAACAAGAATACAAGGTTTCTGTCCCTCAAAAACCTTAACTGAGGCTGATTTACCTTCAAGCAATAAAAGATTCTGGAAAACATTCTTAGTTTGCATATACAATCCATAGGCTGAATATTCTCTAATTCTCTGATGACTGAAGGCATTTCTATCATTATTAATGCGCTTGTAGGATGGGGAGGGTGGGGGGAGTTTGCCTGTTCAGTGTGATTGGTCACAGTTGTACTGGGTAGAATATGCCAGGAAGGTTAGGGGAAAAAGGGGGACTTTCGAAGATTAATACCTAGGGCATTATATTAATAGCATCATTGAGAGAGGCCTACACTTTTTAAACAATGAGCTATATGTTATGGTTCTACCATAATCATGACCACAAAATTCATGGTGAGGTTTACACAGGACTCACAAACCGACTGCTAAGAGTCACATTCAGCTGTGTTTTGCTTGGCCTGTATAGTGGTTTTGATTGTTTGCTTGTTTAACTGAATTAGTAGCCAGTGGTTAAATTGTGAGATCTCACATAAAAACCTGGATTTTTATTTTTTTTTAAAAATTTGATGAGCTGGACAGTATTCCCAGATGGCAATAATCCGCTGGTGCTGAATGTTCTTAAAATGGCATGTGTGCTCAGTTAGTTATAGCTGCTATCACTTCATTCTTCTCTCATATTTAGCAGTCTGGCCCCTGAGGTCTTTCAAAAATGAGTTAATTCAGCTTTGTATATGTGCCTGTGTGTGTGTGTGGGTATGTGTGTACACACACACATATGTTATAGATACATGTGATAGATATATGTATATAACACACACCTCAGCTCTTCGTTTCTTTTTTTCTGGCTGCACCGCACGGCTTGTGGGATCTCAGTTCCCTGACCAGGGATTGATCCCGGGCCACGGCAGTGAAAGTCATTTATCATTTTAAAAATAAAACTCCTAGGAGAGTTAAACCATACCCTCAATTTTTATTTTTCTAACCCCCCACCAAAAAAAAAAAAAGGGATTATTAATGAAAGCAAATAAACAAAAGCAAACACTCTCTTTACTTACCTATAGGATCCACCCAGACTCCCAAAGTGTCCTGTGGAATGTTGATCTCTATCGCATCCAGAGCTGGGTCACTAAAGACAACGTCCTGATGTACAACCTTGGCTAACGCTTCAGATGCCAACTTGTTACCATTAAGGACTTTGTTGAGAAGATCTACTGTTTCTTCCTCTGTTGGACACAGTCTCATGATAATCTTTTCCCCTAGAGTAAAGACAAACTAAAGACCATTACATCTCAAGTTTCAGGGGAGAAAGAACAACAGAGGGGTGGGAAGAAACAAAAGCTGTGAGGGCACCTCAGACTAGGTGAGGGAAATATAGCCATACCAGTGTTTCCTAACCTGGCTGATTGCCAGAATCACCCAGTGGCCTTCATAAAGTCATAGCTGCTCAGTGGTCAGTCATGCACCTAACAGTGAGGAATGAATTCCAGGTGTCAAAGGACCTACTCTCCAGAAAAATGTCCACATGGGCACGTGCACACAGTTTTTTGTATCTAGTTTAAGGGAGCTCATGGACCAGTTAAGAACCCTGAGTCCTTGATAACCAATCTTTTATATTTTTTGCCTTTTAATATACTGTGGGTCACCCTATTCACATTTGAATATGTTATTGAAAAGAATGGAGTTCTTATCAGTACAAAGAAGGGCTTCTACCTCCCTAAATTGTTTATGCTCAGTAAAGTAACATAAGATGAAGTACATTAATCTTTAAATGTGGTAAAGCTGTAGGACTCTAAATGACATACATAGAATAGCTCTCTGTGAAACCACTGGAAATCAGCATGTAAGCAAAGCTGTTTCTGCAACTGAAATCCCAAGTTACCGAGTCCAGGTGCTTTACCATCACTTCAAAGACACTTCTTAGACCCTTGCCTAATCTGGTTTCCAGCCCCCGCAAAAGTAAGAAAAGAGGCTGGCAAAAACAGGCAAGTTAATAGCAACAGAAAGTCACAGCAATGCAGACTATAAATTTTTTAAAACTTAAGAAAACATGGCACTTTGGAGATTTTGTGGTATATAGACAAATACTCCTAGCTAACCTAGCCATTCCAAGAACAGCAAGCGGCATTTGCATCACCTGAGAACTTGTTAGAAATTCAGAACCGCAGTCCCCATCCCGGACCTACTGAGTTCTAACAAGATCCCCAGGTGATTCATGTGATCCTTAGAGTTTGGGAAGCACAGTGTGAGTCTATTACAATGATGATGCTGAAACAGCAAGAAACAGTCAATTACATGTAGTTCAATTCAATTAAATGAGACTGTTGAAGTTGGGGAATAATAATGCTAATCACCGCCACCTGCTGAGCACCTACACTAGACTCAGTAAAAGTCATGGGATCATTCAAGGGAGCAAATCATATCACATTTCTCCTTTGCTTAAAATTTGCCACTGAATACCGATCATGCTTAGAGGAAAATCCAAACTCCTTCCTTTGAACTTCCACTGTCTCACCTCACCTCATCCACCAGCCCCTCCCCTTCACCATGGTTCTCTGTTAAACCCATTCTCTACTTCAGTTCTAAGGAAAATGTACGTGGAATGCCTTTTTGCTCCTATAATTCTAGATACATAAATGAAATACTAAAATAACTGTTTATGAAGTAGTCAAACAGGATTTTAAGTGTAGGATTTCTTACTGGTTAGTCACCGGTGTTTTTTTTTAACATCCTTATTGGAGTATGATTGCTTTACAATGGTGTGTTAATTTCTGCTGTATAACAAAGTGAATCAGCTATGTGTATACATATATCCCCATATCTCCTCCCTCTTGCGTCTCCCTCCCACCCTCCCTATCCCACCCCTCTAGGTGGTCACAAAGCACGGAGCTGATCTCCCTGTGCTATGCGGCTGCTTCCCACTAGCTATCTATTTTACATTTGGTAGTGTATATATGTCCATGCTACTCTCTCACTTCATCCCAGCTTACCCTTCCCCCTCTCCATGTCCTCAAGTCCATTCTCTACAACTGCGTCTTTATTCCTGTACAGGTGGCTTTTTTAATCTTAAGTTTAAATGAGATTTTTCTTTCTTCTTACTGAGTGTCATAGAATTAAGTGCATTTTAATACACTGCCCATGAAGAAGACAAATTTTTCTCCAGAGTTAATCCAGAAATTCGTTTTCTTTGTAAACATGCCTCTAGATGTTTAACTATTTGTCACATGATCAGTGTTTAAAGTTCACTATTTTAATCTTCTACCATTAAACAAACAAAAACCCAGACAACTAAAAACAGTTTGTTTCTCTAAAAAGGATCAGCGATTTTGATAGTTTCCTCTCTATCACAAGGGAACTGGTGGTCCATCAAACGAGAATTTGGTCCACAGGAAACTAATTAAATAAGAGTTAAAACTTGGTGGTAAAAGGAACCTTTTTGGTTGTCCAACTCCCTTTACAGAGGTTCTGAGACCAGAGAAGCCATGAGGTGATTTCAGGGACAGGGCCTCCTCTACATTCTCAGCCAAGGTCTATGGACTCCCTAGGAGGTCCACAAATGGGTTTACTTGTACTTGAAATTGCCTGCAAAACTGTGTAGGTGTGCATCTTTCTGGGGGCATCTATAACTTCCATCAGATTCCCAAAGGGCCAGGCAACTTTCCCAAAGGTTAAATCATACGTTATTCAAATGCTACAGATTTATATCTAGAATAATACATGTGGACTTGCTAAATAATCCTAAGATGCCACATCTCCCTATCGTAAATGGCATGATATTCTGAAGTACTGAATGAAGCTTAACATTCAAATATGTATTTACGTGAAAGGCCTCCAAACATCCATTTACTTCATGATGTAAGTTGAAAATAAAAATACCATATGATAATTAAATTATAAAAATACATTAAGACATTTATACTTACCCAAATCATTTGTAAACTCATTGGATTCTTCTCCAAAAATTTTTTTCCCCAAGCCTGGAAACTGAATGATTCAGAGTATGACAAAAATACAACAATAAAGAAAAAAAAAAAATCCCACATTTATGTTCAATTCTGAACAGATTTTCATTTTATACTTCAAATTAAATAGCACAATTAGATCTGAAATTTACAATTCCAGAAATCAATCCAAGTATAACAAGTATGAAAAGTGAAGTCAGCTTGGTTCAGTACTTAGTTTTCTAATATTTTCCTGCTCTTTTGCCCCTTTAGAAAGTCCAAATCATGGTAGAAGTCTGGTTTCCTTATGTTCTGTTGAGTCTGCAGAAGTACTTCTAGAAACTTCATCCTTCTAGTTAAGGGCCATAGAGCTAGAATGTTTACAAAGGAGATGTTTTAACTGTTGCTCCTCAACAGGACCTAAGTAGCTTATACAAGTTAATGTTATTGACCAAGTACCTGAGATGATTACTTGAGACTGGATAGAAGGTATCAGAGGATAACATTTGATTTTGTTTTCATTTTCAGGTGTGTTTTCTGGACCTGTTGGAGGTATCATTAGCCATCAGGCTAGGAAGGTGATATAGCAAAAAAGGGGAAATATTTTATTTGCCAACAATTTATGTGCCAATATAGAATTAAAAAAAAAAAAAGCTAAATAGGAATTTTCTCTCATCTCTGTATGACCAGGAAGCTTTCAGACACATTTTGCTTCTGATTTTCTCTGCAGTAAAGATAATTTCTCTCAAAATATGTGCTGAATTATGATATGAGTATGGTTCTCAAGCAATAAAAGCAAGGAAATGCTTCAAATATTTGAGCTCAGTTATTCACAGATGGCCAGTAGCTTTAATAATGCCCACAACTACTTGTTATTTTTAACTCTTTTAAAGAACAATGCAAGTCGGGACTTCCCTGGTGGCGCAGTGGTTAAGAATCTGCCTGCCAGTGCAGGGGACATGGGTTCAAGCCCTGGTCTGGGAAGATCCCACATGCCTTGGAGCAACGAAGCCCGTGTGCCACAACTACTGAGCCTGCACTCTAGATAGAGCCCACGTGCCACAACTACTGAAGCCCGCGAGCCTAGAGCCCGTGCTCCGCAACAAGAGAAGCCACTGCAATGAGAAGCCCACGCACTGCAATGAAGAGTAGACCCCGCTCACCGCAACTAGAGAAAAGCCCGTGCACAGCAACGAAGACCCAACGCGGCCAAAAATAAATAAATTAAATTAAACTAAAAAAAAAAAAGAACAATGCAAATCAACACGGGCTGGCACTGAGCCGATTCATCAATTCATCCAGGGCTGAAGCTCCAGTCTCCCACAACCTGCCTAGAAACCCTTTCTGAGGCTACAGTATAGGAGAGTCATGAAACTATTTTATACAAGCCAAAAGTGAATATCATTTATGTGTTCATAAGTCCTGGCATATACTTCATGAATGAACAACTGCCTGAACTTGTTATAATGCTCTAGGGCAAATATTAGCCCACAGAACTTAACGTTGATACATTTCTAATCCAGTTGCTCAACCATCCCTTCCACCCAGCTCTTGATCAGTAACAAAAACAAATTTGCTTCCTTTTAGTTTATTGGAGCCAGATATTATAAGACATGAAAAAGTACAGTTTGTAGATATTTCAAGGGGCCATTTATTCTCTCTTCCTGCCTGTGGTCAAGAATTCACTTAAATGATTCTAAATGATTCCTAATATTTTGAGAATTTCATAGAAACGATTCTAATATTTTGTAGGGCTTTCCGACATAAAATTCTATGCTCTCAAACCTAAAAGAAAAGAAATTATTAGATTACCATATAAAAGGCAATATAGTATTGCAAAGAGCACAGACTCGGTCAGCCTGGGTTCAAAAACCAGCCCTGCCATTCACTTGCTGTGCAACCTTAGGCAAGTTATTTAACCTCTCTGTGTCTCCCTTTTCTCATCCATTACAATGAAGTAATTGTTCTTACCTCATAAAATTGTTATGATTAAATTAATATATTTAAAGCCCTTAGAACAGTACCTGGCTCATAGTAAGCATTTATAAGTATCTGCTAATGTTATTGTTTGTTATTACTACTTATGAATATAATTTCTTTTCCCCAGTCACCTTAAAAGACCTAGAATTACAATCATTGTTAGTTTAAACAATGTTTTCCTACTCAAATAAAGGGAGACTTTAAGTCTCCAGGACTCTATGAGCCCATAACTGAGGCAACCATTAGATAAGTGATTATGTCAAAAGGTGGGACTTAATATATCAAGTTAAAAAAAAGTTATAAAACAGTATGTTCTCATTTCTTTTGAAATAAATTGTGTGTGCCATGTACACACACAGAAGGAAAATATTCTAACAATATTTAGCAAAACAGCTGTGGTTTTCTCTAGTGGTAGGATTAAGAGGATTCTTATTTTTCTGTATTTAAAATTTCTTTCTGCAGCACACATTTTGGTAATATTGTAGTCAAAACAAGGGGAAAAACCCAAGTTGTTTATTAGAATCCAAGGTGTTAATAATGGGGGTAGGGGTGGCGAGGAGAAAGGATGCTATTCTATAGAGGGGAAAAACCACAGGGGCAAATATTTTGCAATTACATTGGCTGGGACCTTCTTACCTTGTTCTCCATATTCTGTTTTATAACTTCCTGTACCAGTACATCAGCCAGGGTCTTGAAATCAACTGCAAACTTCTTGTTCTTTTCTCCCCCTTTCTTTTCTTCTATCAGCAGCTGGAAGAGGGCTTCCTGTTGCCTGCACGCCCGGGCAATGTTGGCAGCTTTCTCAGAGACACAGAGCAGCTCCCGGAGGATACCTGACATTTCTGAACCTGGCTTTTCAGTTGCAGCGTCTGGTGGAATCGGCACCCACCCTCCGGGCCGTCAGCTGGAAAAGTACAAGAATGTGAAAGAGAAAGCAGTTCAGAGAGTGATGTCAGGGTGCCTCGGCACTGCTAACAACCCATCTGGCAGTCAACTGGTCAGCATGGCTGAACAGCTACTATAGATCACAGTCGCATCCTCCAGGTGGAAGACTAGATATCATCTAAAAATTGAAACTTATTTTTAAAGATCAAAAGATTTATAGTCTCAAATCCATTATGCAAAGAACTGAATTCTCAGTGAAAGAATTTGAATGAGAATCTACATTATATTTACAAAACCCTAGACCAATAGGCAGGTGGATACACGAGCACAATGTTAAATTAAAGGAAAAGCCAAGTTCACATAATGACCTTCGAATGAGCACACAAGCTTAGCAACAACATTATTAAAGTAGTGCTCTTTCTTTCACCCTTTCCCCCAAAGGAAGAAGGAAGAAGTGAAAGCCCGTTTATCCCATCAGTTTGGGGGCAACTTTCTAAAGTACCAAGCACACCAGCAAGCATGTTTGTGTCCTGCAGGACTCTGGGGTCACACTGGGCTAGCAATCCAGGTGATCTCCCAACCCCAATCACCTTTTTTTTTTTTTCTATTAAAAATGTCCCACTAGCTGCGCTGCTCTTCTAGCAAGTTTAACTAATAAAGTGAATTCAAACATGCAACTTGTTGGGACTTGAAAAGTTCTGGCTTCTAAGAGGCATGCTACCACACCTTGACATACCTATCAGGTAATTAGGAGAGAAACATTTCTCAGTTTCAATAGTAGCTGCATTTTACTGAATGCTTTAATAATTCCTATCTCAGTATTGTGAGAATTATTGTGAGGATTATCAGCCCTGCTTTACAGTCAAGGAAACTGAAGCTCAGAGAAGTTAAGCAACTTGTTTAGGGTTACACAAGACTAACTGGCAGGGCTCACACAGAAGCTCATGCTCTTTATGGGAACATATGTATATGTATAACTGATTCACTTTGTTATAAAGCAGAAACTAACACACCATTGTAAAGCAATTATACTCCAATAAAGATGTAATAAATAAATAAATAAAATAGATCTATAAAATAAAATAAAATGAAATAAAAAAAGAAGTTCCTTTAATGGACTCTAGGAGGCTGAGAATTAGTACAACAATGAAGATGTCAATGCAAAGGAGTTAATTGTGAATTGTCATAGCCGTTTTGTCTTAATCGGGTCTGCTTTAAAAAATATATGCTATTTTCTTAAGATTATGGGTCAACCACCCTAAGAAAATATGTCCAACCTCAATAGTAATAAAAGGAAAGTGAATAAAAACAATGAAACATCCTACTCCACTATTAGATGGACAAAACTGGTTTTAAAGTTAATTTTCATTCTTGCAGATGTGGTGAAACAGGTGCTGATACTCTGCTAATGGGCGTGCAAACAAGTGGGTTTCCACAGGGCAATTTGAGAAAAATGTATCAAGATCCTTAGAAATGTTATTACCTTTAGCCAGTAACTCCAGTCTGGCCCTATTTTGTGTTAAGTCACAGTTGTGTTAAAATATTTCCACAGAAGGATTAGTATTATTGACAGCAGCAAAAAGTTAAAAATAATCTTAAACATTGGTGCAATGTAAGATAGACTACAATGTAGTTCTTAAAATAATATTTTTGAAGAATATTTAATAGGGATATGTTAATGTTATAATATTAAATGTATATATAGTATCATAGTATGTTCCTAAATTGTGTTTATACACACATGCACTCTGTTTATATAGAGAGAGTTTGAAAGGCTAGTAGGTGATGTTTTAATGATAAACAGACGTTTAATGGTAATTATCACTAGGTACTAGAATTGTGGAGGATTTTTTTCATTATGCTTTTCTATAATTTTCAAATATTCTACAATAAATATATACTGCTTTTCTAATAAGAAATTATATTTTAAAATATAATTTTATATTTGGAACAATTGAGCACGAAGGACAAGAATTCCAATTCCTGGAGATAACTGTCCAAACAAAGTGGTACTGTAGTGACAACACAAATATCAGGTCGTAGAGATGATAGAGTTAAAAATTAAACAAAAACACCTGCCTACCTAAATGCCTTTTCCCCCCAAGGATTGAATAATATGTTAAAAAAATTCACTTTGGTTGACTTAAACCTCAACATTAAGAAAAACGGTTATATTAATACAGCTGAGGCACTTTGACTTAGAAACAATTTATGGTATCTGCATGCTCTAAATTATAAGTTATATATAATGTATACACACATGGATACATACATATCAGTAGAATACAGAAGCTCCAAGTGTATAAATTCAATAACTTTGATTATTTTGATATCTTGGTACATGTTATGAGGTTACTGTAAGTAAAGGAAAAAGAATCAATGAACTAACCGTACCTAAGCAGCTTTTTATCTTAAAAGCACCATGAAGATTTTAAGGAGTCCAGTTTGAAAACTTTCTAAATTAACAATACCAGTATTGTCTATTTTACTCAACTTTGTTAAATTTTTTTTTTTTTTTTTTTTTGGTAAAAGAAACACCGTACCACCACACCATTGGATAACCAAGAATCTCTCCCTATGACGCCCTCAGAACACTCAGGTGAGTTACTCACACAGGCTACAATCGCCAGGCACCGCCACCACCCTTCTCACACGGAAAACTCACCAACTTAGTCCTGATAAGTTTCTATACAGCTGCCCAGAGATCTGGAGTTTCTCACCTTTGAACCTGACCTTTATTTCCTCAATAATGACCATTCTCACTTCACCTGAGCACAGCAACTTGACCAATGGGGGAAAAAATAGCAGCTCTAAACTTTAGTCCTGTAATTAACAGGTGCACAGATTTTAAGAATTCATCATAACACAGTAAATCAGATTTTTCAGTTCCAAAGTTATCCCAGCACTCAACCTTAATCACCTTTTATTCTGAACCTAGAAAACACTACGGTGTCTTGTCAAGCTCCAGGTTGAACACGCAGTTTCAGTTTAGGACTAGGCTTTCTCCAGCCATCCTATAGAACCCAGAACTTCTTTAGCTCCAGGGTCCTAACCCCCTAAAAAGAAAATCTCTCACAGCTATCAACATGTACATGCAAGACTTTCTAACTAATTTGCATAGCTAGCCTGCTACTTTCTGGCTGAATGGACTATTTCCTCCAAATGAATGAGCCACGGTCCTCTGTGCTTCTCTCTGTAAGCTGCTTCCGTATCTCTTTCTCCATCTGTCCTCAATTCAATTCACTCAGCCAGGCCACAACACTCAAGGGCATAATGGACAATTTGCCCTCACTTTGAAGGACTCAACTTGAGAGAAACTGAGGGCTACATCCAATACAGAATTTCTTCGAGTTTATTAATAGCTTGTATTAACACTCATGGAAATTATCATTCAGATGATTTTTAAAAGCAAGTTTATATATGCGTTACTGGGCTTCCCTGGTGGCACAGTGGTTAAGAATCTGCCTGCCAATGCAAGGGACACGGGTTCGAGCCCTGGTCCGGGACGATCCCACATGTGCGGGAGCAACTAAGCCTGTGAGCCACAACTACTGAGCCTGCACTCTAGAGCCCATGCGCCACATCTACTGAAGCCCGTGTGCTCTAGAGCCCGTGCTCCGCAACGAGAGAAGCCACAGCAATGAGAAGCCCACGCTCGCTGCAACTAGAGAAAGCCGTGCACAGCAGTGAAGATCCAACACAGCCAAAAATAATAATAAATAAATATAAATAAATAAAATTTTTAAAAAATTTATATATGCGTTATTGACCTAAGTTGGCTTTATTTAAACATTTCAAATAGTTTAAATGAAAATTATTATAGATTCATGATTAGTAAGTTATGACATTTACCATAATTTAATAGCTTTGAATATAGAAGAAATTCCTTTGGATTAGTATTTAATAGGTATTCTGGCAACCACGTGTTAGAATTACCTAAGGCGCCTATTAAAAAGACAGATTTCTGGGGCTCCATCCCAACTTAGTGAATCAGAATTGCTGGGGACAGGGTCCAGGAATCTGTAGTTTTGTCAGCCTCCTAGATAATGCTAAACACTGAGATTTAGTAGCTACTGTTCTTTAGGCTGTTCATTCATCTTTAATACTATGCTGGTAATTTCAGGGGGGCTGGCACCTGGTGGCCAGATATCTTGGTGAAACCATGTGCTAACAGTTATTCATATGCAGAGAAAAAGCCCAAGTTAAAATAATAATTGCTAACATTTATTAGGTACTTACTATATGGCAGGCATCCTTCCAAGCACTTTACATATGTTTTTACATATGTTAATTTGTTTAATTCTCACACAACCCTACGGAGAAGGTACTATTACCTCTATTTTACTGATAAAGAAACTGAGGCACAGGAGGGTAAATAATTTGCCCAAAATCACACAGCTAGGAAGTGGCTGGGACAAGATTCAAGCCCAGATGAAACAGCAGAAACCCAGTTTTATTGACTAGAGCACACTGTTAGCCAGTGCTCTAGCCAATAAAATCCTTTCATAAATTGTTAGCTGTTAACTAAGGGAAGAAATGAGCAATCACTGGATAAATAATCGCAAGAATATTATTATTATAAGGTATATTATATAGCAAAAAGGAGAGAAACACACACACCTCCCTGATAGCTGTCAGTAGTTTGATTATTAAAAAATCACTATTTGATACTCACTTTTCTTCTGCTCTCAGGAAAACCTTTCCCCTAGCTGATCCTCAGTCTCAGTGTAAACCATCTTTGCTGGATAATAAAAGCTCATCTATGTTCTACTGATATCTCTCTTAACTGGCTGTCTTGGCATGAGGGGCGGGGAGGGGGTCAGCTCATGCCGAATACCTAATTCCTCTTGTATTTGTTTGCTAGGGCTGCCATAACTAAGTGCCACAGTCTGGGTGGCTTAAACAACAAATTTATTTTCTCACAGTTCTGCAGACTGGAAGTCCAAGACCAAGGTGTCAGCAGGGCTGGTTTCTCCTTGGCTTGCAGACAGACTTTCCTCTGTGGACGAGGATCCGTGGGAGTCTCTCCCTCTTTTATAAAGACTCCATTCAGATTGGATTAGGGCCCACCCATATGACCTCACTTAACCTTGAACTGAGTTAAGTTAAAGGCCCTATCTCCAATACAGTCACATTATGAGGTACTGGAGAGTTAGGGCTTCAACGTACAAATTTAGAGAGAATACAATTTAGCCCAAAGAGACCTTGCTAATCTTAGCAAATGCCAACCCAATCTATTCCTTTGTTTTCTTTTTTTCTGGCCAAACAGGGAACTGGGGTAGGGTTCTCTTTCCTGTTTATGTGGTCAATAAGTTTAATTCTGTAAGACAATCTTTCCCACTAGGAGCTACTCACTTTAACAGCCAAATCATTAATGATCAGTGAACATTGAAATACTCTTATAAGCCTTATTTTGTGACAACCCATTTCAAGTCACATTTGAGCAGAACAGGTTTAAAGAAGTTACATTCCTCACCATCTCAGACCAAATGTATATCTACATGTTTACATAAGATCGTGTCACAGTGTCAGATAGAAACAGTCTCTTTAGCTTTTAGGGAATTTTCACATCTATTAGAGAAACACTGAGTAAACTGAAGTAGGCCAATTAGAAAAAAAAAAAGCTTTTAAGACTTTTACTGGAAGCCCAAATCTCTCTACAAAGACAAAACTCAATTTTAATTTCTGACCATCTTATCATCTCATCAGAACACCAGATATTAAAAATCATATCTGAATAATATACACATATTTCAGACGTGATAAACAGTAAAATGGGAAAGACATAGGCTTCAGAATCAGATAGACCTGGGTTGAAAACCAGGGCTCTGCCATCAACTAGCTGTGTGGCATCTGGTAATTTACCTACCCTCTCTGAGCCTCTCTCTTCATCTGTAATATGAAGATAATACAAATCTTGCAGGGACATTGTGAAGATCAAAAGAGGTATTTCTGGAAAAGTACCAAGCACAGAGCCTTGCGTATAGTAGATGACAAATGACAGCTATGACTATTAAATACAACTTCACAGAACCCACAATCACAGTCCTTACTTGAAAAATAAGAAGTTGGCAACTTTATAGGGGTCGCTGAAATCTTTTCTGAAAATTTACTACTCCATTAAATCTAAAAGCCTGGAAACTACTTGTAATTCTTTGAATGACCCAGAAAAAAGTTCCTTTATGCAGGCCAGATCTGATTGCTTCAGTTTCTGGGTGTCTGGGTGGAAACTTTGGCTCCCGGAGGCTGAAGACTACTCTGGCTTCATGGTAGACCATCTACAGGTGGCTCAGGAGGGTCACTATTCTGTCAAGGGGGATATTTTGTCGGGAAATTTGTGGAGATTCTAGAGCCAAGGGTGTCTGTTTTTGTGTGATGAGCCTGCTTGTACCAGAACCTGGCCATGCCCTTGTGTTGCTCACGGTGACAGAAATGTGACAACATAGATAAGGGCCCTCAACAAAACAGAACTGCTCACTAATGAATAGGCAAGTAGGTCAAAGCACTTCTGTTGACATTCATTTCTTCCTGCAGATAACCTACTACTTTTACAGAGCCCACATTTTTGCCCATTAGACAATGACTCCACCCCATCCTCACAATTCATAAACTGAATTCAGTCTGTCATTCATCCTCTGAAGACTGGCAATTTGAAATTACTGTGTGGTGGTGCTGCCTGACTGCTATTGCTGTTGGGGTCCAACTTCCATGAAATACCTGGGTGCTTTACAAGAAGTGTTTTTGGTGACCTCTCTCAAAGGGGTGCAGCTGGCCAGGACTCTCCGTAGGTGGGCACATGCTGCAGGGCTGGCCAAGGCTCTAAATTAGCTCACATTGCTATTGTAGGGGAAACAGAGACCTTGTTCCTCTTCCCCTTCCAGGTTAGGGCTGCTTTAGGGAGTAGTTTAAAGAATGGAAGCTGCCAGAAAGGATGAGGAACAGAAGTGGGCCCACACAAAGTATGTAATGGGCTCAACTGGAGTAACCAACGATGGCTAAAGTGCAACTTGCTAACAATAGCCTCCCCGACATCCCTAGGAGACACTCATCTACCCACTTGGTTACCTAGGCCAGCAGGAAAACTGTACCACAAGCATTAACAGGCATTTACAAACACTACCTTTTAGGTCATTGGAAACTGAATTGTCCTTCCAGTGTATGAGCTTTGCTCAACTTTCAGATATTTGATCATCACACATTTCTCAGAATCCACTAAGTAGTATAGCATGGGACTGCCTGTACTTCTTTAGTGCTGTTTCACTTTGATCTCTGCTGTCATCACTTCATAGTCTCTGATTAAGTTTAGCATTTTAGTGGCTGATTTCCCACCATCTGTCCATTTACTCCCATGCTCTGGGCAGATCATTAATTTGCACATGCTGTTCCCTCTGGCTGACATGCCCTTCCTCCTGCCTTATGCCTAATGTCTACTCACCTTCTCAGAATCAGTTCAAGGGCAAGAAACTTGAACAGATACTTCATAAAAGAAGATGTTCAAATGGCCAATAAATACATGGAAAGATAGTGTAACTTGTTAATAATCAGGAAAATGCAACTTAAAAGTTGCAACAGGGTATCACTGCATGTCCAACCGAATAGCTAAAAGTAAAGATTGAAAATGTCAAGGTTTGAAGAGGATGCAGAGCAATGAGACTCATACTGCTGGTGTGAATGAAATTGGTACAACCCTGTTGGAAAATTGTTTATAATTTGTTGAATATAAGCATAACCTCTGACCTAGCAATTTCTCTTATAGACTTGTACTCAACAGAAATTCCTGCACATACATATTAAAAGACATGTACAAGAATATTTATGATCAGCATAATTTGTTGCAGTAACCTCACACTAGAAATAACCCGAGTGACCATCAACACTAAAACGAAATAAACTGTGGCATACTTGCAAAAGAAAATACTATACAGCAGTGAGAATTAATGAATTATTGCTATAGGCAGCAACGTGGATGCATCTCACAAAAACATACTGTTGAGTGAAAGAAGTCAGACACAAAAAATATACGTGGAGCAATTTAATTTAGTTGAAGTTCAAAAAAAGGCAAAACTAACTTATGGTGTTAGAAGTTGCAGTGGTGGTTACCCTTGGAGAAGGAGGTATTATTGATGGGGGTAAATGATGGGGCTTTTAGGCACTGGGAATGTTCTAGATCTGAGTGATGGTTACATGGGTGGGTTGACTTTGTGTACATTCATCAAGCTACACCCTTAGGACTTGCATACTTTTCTGTATGTATTTCTATTTAGATAGAAAGGTTTTTAAAGGGTGTGTGTGTGGAGAGAGAGTTGGCTCCTCCAGGAGCCATGCCTGACCCTCCATCTTGGGTACCTGGACCATAGGAGAACGGAGGCAGGACAAATCTCTATCCCAGCTCTCCAACACACTGTACATTGGTTTGCTTATCTATGCCCTTGTCTGGCAGGAGATTTAAACGTGCATGGTTTCTTATGACTCTTAGCGCATACCTCAGGGGTGTTCAATAAATGTTGGCTTATGAATTTTCTCTTAGCTTTGTAAATATAGAATTCATCTTTGTCATATTGTTTATTATACGTGTATTTTATCAGCATTACCCAGGTGCCATTAGGCACGTGGGCCCATATTTATTTATATCAAAGTCTACATATATTCTACATTCATTTACAAAAAAAAAGCTGTATCTGGATGACTAGCAACTGAACCACATTTTTGAGCACCAAATTGGAATCTGATATTATGCTCTGACATCTGGAGGTGACCTATCTTGATTAACTTTGTTGATTAAATAGCCAAAAATGGTAAGTTTAATTTGGTTTTGTTAGAGAAGACATTATATATGGGTATGTAAATCCATCTATTTAACCTTCACAGTTCTCCCTCCCTTCTTCCCATTCTTCAAACAGTGTTGACATAACATGCCCATTTCTAAGCTGATCAGTCTACCTCACCCTAGTAAGGCTACTGTTGTACCACATTAGCCCACATTTTTGCTCACTGCTGCTGCTCAAAGCAATAGACCACAAAGAAGTCCTCTATCCTCAAATGTTGTTCTGGTAGCTTGTAAATGGGAGCTTGTGCTAGAGTAGTGTCCCCCAAATTAGTAAGATCAAGAATCAATAGAAACACTCATTAAAAATACAGATTTTTAGACTTTTCCCCTGGAGATATTGATCCAGTAAATCTGGGTTGAGGACAGGCAACGTCACTCATCTAATTTTTATCTGACAATTTAAGGGAACACCAGGTGCAACAGTCAGCTCTGTCTCTCACTAGTTATTCAGGAGCAGAACAGGGAAAGCTATAGCTACTGCGCCTAAGAATAATGGCCTTGGTCGGCTAAGGGTCAACTATATTGTCTTTTTTGTAACAAAAATTAAATGCTGGAAAAAAAATGCAAGTTGACCTATATAATAAGTATTCCACATTAGCATAATACTTGCCTAAAGTGTACATTTCAATGTCTTCCCACAATGCATTTGAAAAGTATGAAAAAATATTCCATTTAGAAATACTTTTAAATTTGTTAGTGGCCCTTTTTTATCCTCTTCTCGGGAGTGAGAAACACTTTCACTAAATAGAAACTCTTTTCTATCTGCTGTCTTCCAACTATATGCTTAAACTTTTATATGCTAAGAGATATTTTTTAGCATACAACCGAGGTGTCACAAACTAAACCTGAAATCACATAGAATATAAAAAAATGGAAGAAGATTCAGTGTAGCTATCTTAACTGTGGGAAAGAATAAATATTTTTAAAAATACAGATTTAATGCCTAATTCAAGGCAAAAAGAAAGATGTATGGCTTGTAGAAACTTTTCCAGAAGAATATTATTTATAGCTTTGATAATTGTTAATCTTATCGTTAATTGTATTAGTCTTCAAATCCATTTTGAACGTTTCCTTTTGCATGTAACGTTTTTCAGTCATTTTATCTTTTCTTTTGAACTTTTGCAACACTTACTTTCCGTACCAACTCATTTAACACTTGCCTTTTATGGTCTACATGGGCCACCGTGGGTGTGTGGTAGAAAGAGCCTTGTTTAGGCCACAGGGGAGCTGGTTCTTAGGCTCTGCTTGGCCTTTAACCAACCAGGTGTAAAACCCTGGCCACATGTGTAAGCTCTCAGGGACTTGTTTTCCTCATTTCTGTAAACATAAAAAAGGAAAAGAAAGAAGGGACAGAGAGGTTGGAGGGAATGATTTCTATGGTCTGTCCCAGTTCAAAACTTCTCTATTTTTTTATATCCACTTTCCATATAAAAGAGGTTGGGGGGCTTCCCTGGTGGTGCAGTGGTTGAGAGTCCACCTGCCAATGCAGGGGACACGGGTTCGTGCCCCAGTCCGGGAGGATCCCACATGCCGCAGAGCGGCTGGGCCCGTGAGCCATGGCATTGAGCCTGCACGTCTGGAGACTGTGCTCCGCAATGGGAGAGGCCACGACGGTGAGAGGCCCGCATTCAGCAAAAAAGAAAAAAAAGAAAAAAAAAAGAGGTTGGGGACTATTATTCAGCCTTAAAAAGGAATGAGATTCCGGTACATGCCTCAACATGGATCAACCTTGGAAACATTATGCTAAGTGAAAGAAGCCAGACTTAAAAGAACAAATATTGTATAATTCCACTTATATGGGGTACTCAGAATAGTCAAATTCATAGAGACAGAAGGTAGGACGGTGGTTACCAGGGCTGGGAGGAGATTATGGGGAGTTATTGTTTAAGGGATCCAGAGTTTCAGTTTGGGATGATAAAAAAGCTCTGGAGATGGATAGTGGTGATGGTTGCATAACAATGGTAACGTACTTAATGCAAGTGAATTGCACACTTGGAAATGGTCAAAATGGTAAATTTTATGTCATATATATATTATTTACTACAATTTTTTAAAGAGTAAAATACAAATAAAATTACAGGTTCAAAAAAATGTACATTTTTAAGGCTTTTGATGTTTATCATCTACCTAATTTGTTGGTTGAATGAAAAAAAAAAAAGTTGGGGCGGGGTCATGAAAATTAAGTTGAAAGAGGGCACTAGGCTCTTTGCCTTGTAGTTGATTTTGCACTGCAATCAGGCTGGTTTTTATACTTAGTGTGTTTATAGGCTACAGCAGTTTGGGTTAATGAACATTATTAGGAAGGCCTAAGCCCCACCCCCCCATGCCTGCCCTTGGGGCACCATTGTTCTCTCTCTAATAGGCTGTAGGTTCCCTGGGAGCAGGATACACAATTTTTCCATCTCCTCATGATACACAGTGGGAGTTCTGTAACTTAACTGACTGATTTTCATTCCATTAGAGATAAACATGTTTAAAAGGATTTTCTTGCACTAAAATTAATCTGTAAGGGATTATTCATTATGCAAATTTTAGGATGATAACTGTTAGGAAACATGATTCAAACGAGTTCTTTACAGAACTTCTTAGAAGATGGTTATTATTATTTATTTCTGCAGTGATAAATTACATGACCTAAAATATATTCTCTGAATATTATAGCAAGAAAGTAAAGGCCAGCGATCACATTGTGTATCATTTTGGCAGGCTGGGTTTATGGCAGCATATCTTTTATCATTCTACTTCCATTTTGTAGAGGTAAATGTTTATTTTTAACAGATATTGACAAATGTTGAATACAACAATACATAATACTGAATGTAGCATATGCCTTCAAAGGAACATAAAGTGATAGAAAAATATTTATAGTACCTTTTACTTGAAAAGGTCTAAGTACTAAAACGATATAAATGGCTCATTAAAGCCACTTCAATATACAAATATACTCAATGCTCTTGCATTCTTGCTAATGCTGCAACCATAGATTAATGTCTAAGCTAGTTACTATTTACCTTTTTGATCTGAGTTTTCATTTCTATTTCCCCCATTCTTTGCTATTCATGAAGCTTACAATCAACCAATTTTTAAAACAGACCTTTCATGATTCCCAGATCAAACTGGGATTATATGTGGTTATATGTGATTCTTGCAAATTCTCAGGAATTAACTAGAGGGGTTTTCTAGAACTTGGAAGATAAGATCCTATTTTTAAAACTACTGATGATAAAAAAAATCTTTTTAAGTACATTAGGATTACCTTAAGCAATATTAAATAACATTTTCCTTTAGTCATTTGAATTTAATCCTGTGCAATTTGTTACAACTCTCATTTGCATCGAGGGAAACCTAACCATCATCACTCTGTAAAGAAGACAAATTTAAGTATCTATTTAAAAAGTTAGTAAATATTTACATTAATTTAAACTTGGATAATTAAGTTAAAATTTTTTTTAACATTTAGTTGATTAAAAATAAAAACAAGAAAGCAAAACAACCTTCTCCACCCCTAAAACAAAAGAAAAGAAAAAAAAAAAGAAAAGCAAAAGAAAAGAGAAAGAAAAGGAAGGGAGAAAGAAACTGATACTTTCCATTGTGGTAATTCATCTTAATGAATTATTTTATAGATTAATACTTTATTTTGTTAATTTGTTTTTATATATAATTGACCACATTTAATGCTGAAATAAAGTTTTTTCTTTTTTAGATGGTGTTGGGTCATTTTAATAAAAGTTATAAATAAGTTACTGAAATTTGCATTCTGGTCTTCCCTGATTAGGAACACAGAAAAAGTAACAAATAAGTCTGTTACATGAAAGAGAAATGATCAGGCACAATATTTTGCTGTAGATTATTATCACAGTAATCTGCACTAAAAATCCATTAATCAAATGCTCTTATAACGTTAAAGGACTTGAATTAAGATTGCCTACCACAAAAAAGAGACTGAACATGTAAAAATGTTTGCTGGGCTTCCCTGATGGCGCAGTGGTTGAGAATCCGCCTGCTAATGCAGGGGACATACATGGGTTTGAGCCCTGGTCTGGGAAGATCCCACACACTGCGGAGCAACTAAGCCCGCGCACCACAACTACTGAGCCTGCGCACTAGAGCCCTTGAGCCACAACTGCTGAGCCCACGAGCCACAACTACTGAAGCCCGCATGCCCAGAGCCTGTGCTCCACAACGAGAAGCCACCGCAATGAGAAGCCAGCGCACCGCAACGAAGAGTAGCCCCCGCTCGCCACAACTAGAGAAAAGCCCGTGCACAGCAACGAAGACCCAATGCAGCCACAAAAAAAAGCAGAAGTAAATATATAATGAATAACTTTATAACTTTTGTTTCACAGGCCTTATACGTCAAATAAGACATGATCATTTTTTTTCAGAACTACCACAAGTATAGCTGTAATTTAAATCTGTAATAAGATATTCCACATTAAATGGCATGAGTCCAAGCTGCAGTTTCCAACCAGGTGGTGATTTAGTCCAATAACTTGAAAAGAAACGGTAGCTTTCTCTATGAAAAAGTAAAATGTAACTTTATGCCTTTTACATAATTTTCTTCATGACTAAGAACTAACTGCAAGAGTAGTATAAAAATCCACAAAAGCTTAGAAATAGATTCTAAATAAGAATGCAAACAAATATCTGCCTTGAAAAAATGAACTCTTCTATTGCCCCTTTTCCCCCCTTCTATAACCTATTTTAAAAGGTTAAAAATGAGGTCACTTAGCTAATTCATCAGTCAATAGTAGTTCGGTGGATTATTTTCATCATTAGACTATTATCAGGCTGAGCAGGGCTGATCCTTACCAACTTCTTTGGTTTCAAAGCTAGGAATCACAGCAAAACGGCCAAAAAATGTTTTATTCAACATGTGGGATGCACTCAAGTGGTCTATCCACACAGCCTTAACCCACTGTTCTTTTGAAGTGAACGCCATTCACACAGTGGTCAAACTTCTGCTTATTCAACACCTTAAAATTTGCTTTAAAACGGAAAATCTCCAAAGTACACACCTTGATTGTTTATATGTATTCTTCATGAACGTACTAAATAATCTAGGGATTTTTTTCAAGCTCTTCGTGTCTAACGGTATACACGATTCGGCCAAACCCTGCATCCCCCAGCCCCACTACTCGACTCTGGCCACACCAACTAACTCTGCACGTCTCACCAGACCGCCTTTCAAAATGCAGTGAATTAAAAGCAAGGAGGCAAAGACTTTTCTAAATATAGTCCCTTCATGTTATTTTACGCTCATCTAGTAGGTCACTAGTGGCAGCCAGCAGCAATGGACACTAACAAGCATCTCTCAAAGCAAAAACCAAGGGGCGCTTGACAGCTATGCCATCTACACTTTGTACCCGGGCCACTGCTCTCGACAACTGTCAGATCAGCTTCTTCGACCTAAAAATGCTGATCGAATTTTTTTAAAAAAGTGTTTGCCAATCTTTCTTCCCACCGTCTACTTCTTTCGGGTCGTTTCTGCGGAGCCCAGAGAGCCGCAGGACTCGAGAGCTCCTCCGCCCGGCTGGTTGCAGCAACGATGTGGGCCGGGCCGGGTGGCAGCCTCGCTGCAGCGGACAGAGGTCATCACAGGCCGGGCGGAGAGGCAACGAGCCCTGCTGGCCCAGATTTACTCACTTACCTTCCGGAGAGGCGATGGGTGCGTGCTGGTCGCCCAGCCCGGGAACCCGGATCCGAGCAAGAAGGGAGACTGTGGCGCCGAGGAGAGGGGGGCGTAAAGAGGAAAGCGTATTACCTAAGCCGGGATGCGGAGCCCAGAAGGAGGCTGCAGCCTTTCCCTCCAGAAAACGGAAGAGGCGGGGGAGGAGGAGGAGGAAAAGGCGGAGGAGGAGGTGGCCGGGCGTGGGAGGTTAACCGAGGGGCGCCGGGCGTCTGGCCGCAGGCTCAACCAGAGGGCGAGGGGCTGGGAGCAGGGCGGTGGTCATCGGAGGGCGAGGCGCAGCCGTGCGGCGCGCGGCCACGCTCTCCCGGGATCGCAGACCGCAGCATTCGCCAGGCCGCCGCCCTCTTGTTTCCCCCCGGACCACTGCGTGGAAACGCGCGGTGACGCCTCGAGGCTCCCGGGGCGAACGGGGGCATCCCACGCCTGCCTGCAGGAGCCCGGAGTCTGCAGCGTCGCAAGTGGAGCGTGATGATTCAGAGGGGAGTGCCGGGAAGCAAAGGGTTCCAAGGTCACCTCATCCACTGTTTTTGTTTTCTTCTTGTAGCCGCCCGCAAATTCGCTTTTAATATCTTCCTCCTCCATTCTTCCGTACTCTTTTTTGAGGATTATGGTTTTGATACACGGGTTGGCAGCTGTGACGATGGACTTCCTGCCGGTGGCAATCGGGTCCCATTGCCCTAATAGAAATGTCAAGCGTGCTGGTTGTGCTGCAAACCCTAGCAGTGTCTCCTGGGAGCTTGACTTACAAGGTGTGGGCCTAGAGCCACCTTGACCGGAAACACACCGTGGGTAGTGCTTCAACCCTCTAAACTGTGGGATTCAGTATATCTTAAAGATGGCTTTGAATGGGGTGGGTAGTGATAGGAATGGGTGATGATGGGGGGATAGGTAGACATTTTTAAAGGGTAACAGAGTGTTGAACAGGAGGGGTCTGGCCGGTGACCCAGTAGGCTGGATGTTGTTTGTGAGCACACCGGGCCTTCTAAAGTCCTCCACACATCCTTTCACTTCATGGCACACCTAGGAAATAATCTTGTCTGCAGGACCCCAAGTGGGGCAAACAGAGGAGGCTGCTCATGCAGGAGGGACTGGGCCCCTCCACCTTGGAGGGCAGAGGAGACCACTATGTACATATCTATAACTCATTCCGTGGTGTGAAATTAGGAAGCTCTGTTTTAATGTTCTAGCTAGCAGGTTTTCTTATCTACATTTCCCCAAACCTCCTGAGTTGTCAAGTCTTGCTCCTCAGGGCAGTGGGGAGCCACCAGGACAGGGGCCTGGGGGTAATACTCAACTTGTCATAGTCCAGGAAATGATGCTTAAAACTTTGCATCTCCCGGGCAGAACTCATCTTTCTGCTCCCAGCCTGCTTCTATGGTCTCTGACTGAGACAATGCCTCCTTCACAACCCACCCCACCCCATTATCGGGCTTTCACTCACTAGCAAGTCCAGCTGATCCATTCTGTCTTCTCTCTCAGATTCATTTTTTTGGTCCATCCCCTGTATTATTGTTTATTAATCAGTCTAATAATTGTATCTAGTCTCATTTCTATCTATGATGGAAAGATCAGGAAATAGTTTGAACATAATCAACTATACTCCAATATAAAATTAAAAAGTTAAAAAAAAAAAAACAAAAAGAAGCAGTTTGATATTTGGAAGTAAAGAGATAGCAGATACCAGAAGAGTTAGAACGCACAAAGAATTTGCCCCTAGGGAGCAGGAATTGGGCGAGAGGGGGGTGGCACAAGAGACCGCTGTTTTTGTGACACAGCAATATGCCTCTACGGGCTATATCTGGTCCACTTTCCACTTTGCTGCCACGGAGATGATCCTACATCACACCTCTCAATAGGTTGCTTGCTTAAAAGCTTTCACTGGCTCCCGGGTCCTATCGAGAGCAAGCTCCTGGGCATGGCTTTCAAGGCCTCTCTCCCCCTCGCATCTGTCAATCCTGCCCTCTCACACGTGACATGCCATTTTACCACACCACGTCTAGTTTCCTAAATGCACAAACTAGTTTCATTCCTTTGTGCCTTTATACATGTTATTTCTTTTGCCTGGAGTATTCTCATGCTGCTGTGATGATAGCTAATGGCATGAGGCTAAGTGCTTTTTGTGTTTTATAGCTGTTCATTCTTATATCAACCCTGTGGTAGGATTACTGGTATCTCAATAAAGAATAAAACTGTGACTTAGAGAGGTTAAGTAATTTACTCAAATACGTAGCATATGGTGAGGCCAAATTTGAACCCAGCTATATGACTTCAGGACTCACATTATTTTACCTGTTCATACTTTAAAAACTTTTCTCAGACACTAAATTTGAGCAGGATTTAAATTGTAAAATGTTTTAAAAGTCTTCAAAGTACAAGGAGAACATATAAGTGAATTGCTTTTCATCTCAGAGTAAGCATGGAACAAAGGACAAAATTACAAAGGAAAAGTGACAGATTTGACTATAGAATTTTTAACTGCTTTCATCAAAAAGGCCCATAGAGTAAAATTAAAAGACAAGTAAAAATTATCCAAAAATGTGCAATATATATGAAAGATAAGAGAGTAACATCCTCATTTAATAAAAAGGTCTTACAAAGAAAATATAAATACCTTGTTTTTAAAAATGGGCAAAAATGTAAATTAGTTAAATCATGAAAGTAGAATGCAAATGGCCAACCATATTTGTAAGGGAAGTGAAAATGTAAAATGATAATGCACCTTCAAGTTGACTGAGAATAAAAGAATAGAGCTAGTGATTTGGGCCAGCGACCCTTGAGGCAGGATGTATGGCAGATGAGCAAGCTCAGTGCTGAGAAGGGCATAAATTGCTTCAGTGTTTCTGGAGGGCAATTTGGCAGAATGCAGTAAAAGCCTCAAAAATGCTCACACCCTTTGACTCAAAAATTACATTTCTGGGAATTCATAATGCAGGGATTGACAAATATTTTCTATAAAAGTCCAGATAGTAAATACTTTAGGCTTTGCAGGCCACATATGTCTTTCTTGCTTTTCTTCTTCGTGTGTGTGCTTTTTTTCTTTAACCCTGAAAAAATGTGAAAGCTATTAGCTTGAGGGCTGTAGAAAAACTGGTTGTGGCCTGAAATTGGCCTGAGGTTAGTAATGTGTGCAATGTTGACTGCAAGAAAGTTCATCACAGTGGATTTGGTAATAGTCAAAAGGATAAAGCAACTAAATGTCTGAGGATAGAAATTAGTTACAACCAGGTGTGAAACAAGTTTTTTTAAAGTTTTAAATGTTTAAAAAATTTTCAGAATGATATTTATTGCATGAGATAGTATTCATGATTTGTTAAGTGGAAAAATAAGTTTACCAAAGAATATCTATGTTATCCCCAATACAACATAATTATGTGTATATATGCATAGAAGAAGAGCTGGAAAGATATAAACACCCTAAGATGTTGATAGTGGTCTTGGGGTGGGAGTGAGATTGTAGATATTTGGGTTTTTTTGGTTGTATGTATGTGTTTCCAATAGTGAGTATGTATTGTTTTTGTAATAAGTAAAAATACAAGAAATTTTGCTTGGGCAGCAACAAGGCCCTTAGTTGTCAGTTTGAGAAAATCTTCCCCAAATTCACTTCCCCTCTCTCTGTGTGCTCCCTGAACACATCATGATCCTTCTTTTTTTCCTAACAAAATGATTCTTTTATTGCTATTTTTTTTCATAACGATCTTTTGACTACCATTATTTACTTAATTGAAGAATGGTTAATACCTTCGTTTAGTTATGCATTCCTCTATTATTGGACATCTGGGTTCCCAGCATTTCACTATTGTAAGTATGCTGGTTATTTTCTACTTGCTGTCTGCTAGATCCATTTTCCTTCCTTCTCTGCCGGACTCTGTGCCTCAGAAGGCAGCACTTTCACAGACTATTTTCTCTGGGTTCTCTTGCCGGCTGGCTTCCGTTAGATTGACCAGTGGGTGATACCAAAAGCAGGTTGGAGAGTGGAAAATGGAAAAAGGTTGGGGTATTTCTTCCCACCTCTTTTGCTGCTGTGGGCCTCTAAGGCTCCGTAAGGCAGCCCCTACCGCTTTGCTAATTTGATCTCTTCCCCTTATCCCTTCAGTCCTAGCAGTGGTAACAGCTTCTTACTGTTGCAAGAGGCTGAGTACCTTCACATCGAATTGTTTCCCTTCACCCAGCCCTAAACCTAACCCAAAACTTATGTAAATAGTCAGTTCAATAAAATCTCTTCTGTCGAAACACCTAAGTGAAAGTTGGTTCCTGTTAGGACAGACTGATGTATTAAAAAACACTGGTGAGGGACTTTCCTGGTGGTCCAGTGATAAAGAATCCGTCTTCCAATGCAGGGGATGCAGGTCCCATCCCTGATTGGGGACCTAAGATCCCACATGCAGCGGGGCAACTAAGCCCCTGTGCCTCAACTAGAGAGTCCGAGTGCTGCAAACTACAGAGCCCACGTGCTCTGGAGCCTGTGCACCACAACTAGAGAGAGAAAACCCGCACCAACTAGAGAGCTCGCGTGCCACAACGAAAGATCCTGCATGCCGCAAAGAAGACCCAACGCAGACAAAAAAAAAAAAACAACGCTGGTGAACATCATGGATCACAAATCTTTTATTTCTTATGCAACAGGCCCTGTATTCTCACATTTTACATCTGAGCTTTTGACTATTTGCAAGGTAATTATAGAATGATTTACAAGTTTCCTGAAGCAGGAATTTGAATTATGGTGAGGCCAGTGTTTGGGAATGTAACATTTTGACTATTGTTCTCCACTTCTCCAGACACGTTTTGAGAAGTAAGACTCCATTGCATTTTATTGAAGAAATCATATACTACAATATAGTGGTGTTCAAATTTTGATGTTTTCAGTGGAATCCATAAGAAAATATTCGTAAATATCAAGCCTAACATATAAATGAGATAAAAGTCACATACAGATTTGGGGGAACCTTCTTTCTCATCTTTGAGGCAGACTTAGGACATCCCTGCAGAATTCCTGGGCCCCTTGGACCACATTTTGAAAATACAGATTTGGAGAGTCCAAGAGTCTGGAAGATATATCCTTCATAAATATCAAGTGTCTATTATATTTCTCTAGGTTAGATTCCTAGAATTACATGGTCAACCATATGACTTTGCCAATTGCCCTTCAAAACACTCTTCACTGTGAATGATGTTGCTTTCCTCATTACTGCATCTATTATCAAATACACACAAACAAAAAACATTTCCTAATTTCTCATCATAGTTTTAATTGCATTTTTATTATTTTTGAGAGTTTTTCTTTCCTCGTCTATTTGTCATTTGTATTTCCTTTTCTCCTCTTCCTTCCCACCTTTTTTTAAGCTGCCTTTTCATGTTCGACCACTCCTCTATTCATTCAATACATATTAATTCCTTATATCTGGGTATTATGCTAATAAATTTAAATGACAAACAATACAGTTATGCCTCTGCCCTCACGGAGCTCACAAACTAGCAATATTTGAGACTTACTATTTATCTTGTTTAATTCAATTAACAGTATAGTAGTATGGCAGCCCTTTGTCACTTTTGTTATGAATAATTTTCTTAGTTTGCCTTTTATTGAAGGGTGTTTATTATTTACAAATTTAAAAATTTTTAATGTAGTCAAATCTATGGATCTTTGTTTTTATGCCTGGAAAATCCTTTTAAAACCAAAGATCAGATCAATATTCACTTACATTTCTCCTGATATTTTTTACTATTTGAATTTTTAGATTTAAGTCTTTAATAATCTGGAAGTTATTTTGAGAAGCTCTAAACTGATTTCCCCCCACCCAAATACCTAAATTTTTTTTCTAATATCCAAATAGCCAATTTTCCTGACATCATTACTGAACAGATATCCTTTTCCCACTAATCTCTGATGACAAATACATCATGTATTAAGCTCTTTTATAACCTAGGCTATATTGGGTCCTCTGTTTTCTTTCATTCATCTGCCTTTGGATTACTGTGCCAATGGCAAAGTTTTTAATAGCAAATGGGTAATTCTCCACCAAAATTCACTCTTTCCAAATATTCAAAATATTTATGTTTTCAGATGAAATTTATTAACTAACTTCTTATTATAAAAGTAATGCATTATGAAGACAAGTTGTGGAAACTTTGAGCAAACATGAAAAAATATAAAGAATGAAACAAAACCCATACCAAATTCTATGACCATTAACATTTTGGAGTATAACTTCCCATCTTCTCTGTGTGTTTATGTATATGTTATTTCTACAAATGTTACTAAGCATACTGTTTTGTAAACTGCTGTTTAATCATCATATATGAGCATTTCACCATGTCATTAAATATTCCTTTGAAATATGATTTTTAATGACACATTAGCCGAGGCTTCTAGCATAAGGGTCGATGGCAGAGTGTCAGCAGGCAGCTCTCACAACCTCCTAGACTCAGTCATATCCTTTACTCAGTCATAGCAAACTAGCATTGAGGTCACCAATTGTTGTCACATGGATCAACATTGCATGCCTGCCACTGTCATACCTCACAGCTTGAAATCAGCTGGTGGAAACTTGAAATTGGTTTTGACTGTAATTCACTGGATTATGAGTTTTGGAGCATTTGCCACCTATACCTCATCTATTAAGCATGTGTAAAAATGACTCAACCATAAGATATTAGGTAGCTAACAGATAGGCAAAAATGTAGGTTACTCACACAAGAACTAAATTTGAATTGATTTAGTTGTAAGAGATTCCTAGCACCATATTGCACAATCTTATTTTTGTGTTCCTTTAAAACTCACTAACTAGGAGTGGCGCAGTGGTTAAGAACCTGCCTGCTAATGCAGGAGACACGAGTTCGAGCCCTCGTCCGGGAAGATCCTACATGCTGTGGAGCAACTAAGCCCGTGCGCCACAACTACTGAGCCCACATGCCCTAGAGCCCGTGCTCTGCAAAAAGAGAAGCCACCACAATAAATGCGTGCACCGCAACGAAGAGTAGCCCCAGCTTGACACAACTAGAGAAAGCCTGCGTGCAGCAACAAAGACCCAATGCAGCCAAAAATAAATAAATAAAACAAATAAATTTTTAAAAATCATTAACTAATATAACTCGTTTATACTTTCCTTAGAAAAGGCTGAACAAGTCTCATGAAAACAAAGCATATCCATGATTTTCTTAAAGATTTGGGGGAAGAATCCTTAACATTTGTGATAGAATATTTAAAACTCCTTGAGTTTTTCTTAAATTGCAGTGCAAATTTACGAAACTATATAAACTAGGGAGCTTTGAGCGTGGTATTGAGGGCTACATGTAGCTGAGATCCCAAGAAAGCAAAGGGTAAATTTCTAGAACAAGTCATGCAGATATATTTATAAGCACTTTCCAATGTATGGGAACATAGGCTTATCTCTAACAAAGTTTCACCAGGCCTGAGTGTTTATCTTTACTCTCTCACACCCTATACACACAAACACATACACACATAGTACATATACTTAAAACTTCATAAAATAGGAATTATCTTTTTTTTTTCACTTACCTTTCCACAGAAGCGTTGCTTACTGAATTCCAAGATGTAAAATATAATAAATGCCAAAGCCTTGAAGTATATGGTTACTTAGGATCTGAGTTTCCCTCTGTTTCAAGGGAATTAAAAGCTGGAATCTGAGAGCAAAAAGCGCAGGGAAGGGACTCTGGATGGACTTCCCCTGTGCTTCATCTGAACACTTTTTTAGTAAACTGCCCAGCCCAGCCCCTACTGATTAGGTGTAGAATTCTCTGCCATTCAGTACAAAGTTTTTCCTCTGGAACAAGCGTATTATCAATGAGTCACTTCCTCCAATTGTTAGACTTTCCTGAATATTTTCTTGTTTACTTAAGCCATCCATGGAAGACCCTAAAATCAACTTATGTTGGAGACTCCCTGATACTCTTTAGTTTGTAAAACAATTTCCTGCATATTTTGTTATCTTGAATATTTATATCCTCATTGCTTATTCCTTTTGTGTATTTTGCTTTGGAATACATTTGCCTAGTTTATTTTTAGAACTGCTAATTTTGTAATCTATCTTTTGGATATTACATGGTAAGTGTGAATATGACACTAATTTCATAGGGAAAAGTGCATTAAAATTCTTTAAACTTCTTAGGCATTCAAAAATAGAACTTTAAGAAGCTTGTTTAAAACATCTAATATGCAGAATCAAATTCTTTCCCCAAACCACACCCTCCATACCTCATGTTACCAAATTATTCTGGTAAAAACTTAAGCCAGGGCTTCCCTGGTGGCGCAGTGGTTAGGAATCTCCTGCCAATGCAGGGGACACGGGTTCGAGCCCTGGTCGGGGAAGATCCCATGTGCCGTGGAGCAACTAAGCCCGTGCGCCACAACTACTGAGCCTGCGCTCTAGAGCCCACGTGCCACAACTACTGAAGCCCACGTGCCTAGAGTCCATGCTCTGCAACAAGAGAAGCCACCACAATGAGAAACCCGCACACTGCAACGAAGAGTAGCCCCTGCTCGCCACAACTAGAGAAAGGCCACGTGCAGCAACAAAGATCCAACGCAGCCAAAAATAAATAAATAAATATAAAAAACCCCACAAAACTTAAGCCAGCAAGAGACTGGAAAGGCAAGAGGAGACAAGAAGTAGATCTCTCATATGCAAATTATACTGTGTTTTTATTTTGTTAAGTAACTTCCTTCTATGATACATAAAGTTCATCATTATTTAGGTAATCTTAGGAGACAAATATATTTTGCCAATGGGGTTGTACTATTACTCCTAACACCTCACAACTTAAAAATAATTTTAGCTTTCATAATGTCTTCACAGATATTGAACTTTTGATCCTAAATGCTTTTCACAAATTTTTTCTTACAGAATGTACTGACACTGAAATGTTTACTGAAATGTTTGCTTATTGTGATTAATTTCGAGTTTCCACAAATGAAATGTTATAAATGGGAAGAAAACATTGGAAAATTAGAAAGAACATATACTTGTCT
Organism: Aethalodelphis obliquidens; assembly: GCF_003676395.1. Classification (NCBI taxonomy): domain Eukaryota; kingdom Metazoa; phylum Chordata; class Mammalia; order Artiodactyla; family Delphinidae; genus Aethalodelphis; species Aethalodelphis obliquidens. The sequence continues at coordinate 43,669,606 of NW_020837946.1, forward strand.
CCTGTTTTTGTTGTTGTTGTTCACATAGTTCTTTTTTTTTTAAAACACTTAAAAAAAATACATATTTATTTATTTATTTTGGCTGCCCAGGTCTTTGTTGTGGCATGCGGACTTCTTAATTTCGGCATGCTTGCAGGATCTAGTTCCCTGACCATGGATCGAACCCGGGTCCCCTGCATTGGGAGTGAGGGGTCTTAACTACTGGACCACCAGGGAAGTCCCAGTTCTTTTCGTCATAGATATTTTTCCTCTCCTTTTTTCACAAGAAAAGTTAAATATATTACCTGACATATACAGTTAAATTTTATCTTGGAAATAGCAACAAATGTGGTTCAGCTGATGCTTCTGTGAGGACCAATGAGTTAAATGAAAGTTGCAGACTATTGCTTGACACCAAGATGAGGAAAAGGATGCTAATTCCCAGTCACCATGCACTTCTCCACTGACATTTCTGGTCTCCTGCCCACCATCCCTTTAGATAGTCTTATCTCCTGGGTGATTACGGAGGTTTTGTCCGCAACATACTCCAGGGTCTAGGAGGAGATGAGTGTACAGCAGCAGCTGTCTCTCATTTGTTGTTGTTGAAGTCACAACTTAAAACTTGAAAAAAAGCAATCTTTGATGTTACCATTTACCATAAATTTTTCATCAGCTGCAAATTATTTCCTACCTCATCCCTGAATCTTAAAAACACATATGAAACATTGTTGGCTTGACTTGCACTGTCTTTTCGTTTTAAGTGAGTATTTTGCTCCTAAATATAGGCAGAAATTTTACAAATTTCGATTGATCTTACCACTAATAACATAGGATGTGTTGTTTTGGTTTTTTAATTTAGGATTTGGAGGCCAGGGTCTCAAAGGAGGGTTACTGAGCATTGCAGCTGCACAGAACACTGATATTCACATTTTCTCTTTCCTTACCCTCTATCTTTATCTTCCATTGGGAAAGCGAACATAGCATTAAGCATAGTAGCAAGCCTCACCAACCAAACACCAGAACAATACAAAAGTGACTCTGAAAAGGACTCAAAGTCTTCCCATATGAGTGGAAAAGCATACTATTTCGACAGTCATTTGATTTTATTTCTCCTCCTCCAAAGAAATAGACATGCAAATAGACATTTGTACTATTATTATGTACCAAGGTTTACATTTTTTGAAAATACAGAGCTTTATAATATCAGTGTTATATCTTATGCTGTGTATGTAAGAGTTATGCATGTATTTTAATTTTAATTATTAAGGACACAGTTTTGCATGCAAAATCAAGCAATGTATGAAAGTTTTTTTGTAAGAAATCTGTTTTGGAGGCACTACCTTATGGAAAACGTAAGCCTTTCAATCTTCTTTGATGCAATACATTCATCACCTAGTGGCAACTTACTAGAAACCCAGTGCATGTAGTAAAGAAAAAACTCACCCCAAAAGTATTTTGAGAATTATCTATAAAGAAAAATGTGGTAGGTTTTGTGTAATTTTTTTAAAAATAAAGTTATTTTATTTATTTATTTTTGGCTGCGTTGGGTCTTTGTTGCTATGCGCAGGATTTCTCTAGTTGTGGCGAGCGGGGGCTACTCTTTGTTGCGGTGCGTGGGCTTCTCAATGCGGTGGCTTCTCTTGTTGTGGAGCACAGGCTGTAGGTACACAGGCTTCAGTAGTTGTGGCACGCAGGCTCAGTAGTTGTGGTGCGTGGGCTTAGTTGCTCCGCAGCATGTGTGATCTTCCCTGACCAGGGATCGAACCTGTGTCCCCTGCATTGGCAGGCAATTCTTAACCACTGCGCCACCAGGGAAGCCCTGTAATATTTTTTATGTCCTTAAAAATCACTTTTATTTTTGTTACAAAACAATTATTTACTCTCAAGAGAAACAATAGAAAATATAAATAATAATAGAGAAGTAATGAGTCTCCCCTATTTCCACCACCAGCCAAGGATAACTGCTGCTAACATTTTGGGTATATATTCTTCTAGAATGTTTCTATGCATACACATACACATTTTTTTCTAACAGAAACCATCTTTGTTTTTGAAATTTCCTATTTTATTAATGCTCCTATCTTTATCAGCTGTTCTTTGAATCAGTACACTGGGCATGGATACTGGTTGATGATCTGAGAAAGAACCCATCATTGCCTGCCAAACCCACCTAATCTTGGAACTCATAAACATCCCCAGTATCCAAATAGATGGTTAAACCCCAGGACCTCATGATCCAAGGTGACCCATTTATAGCTCAAAAAAGTTAAACCAGGCTAATCAGATTGTTATGCTGAGTTCAGAAAATGAGAAACAGATGGGCCAGTTAGTAAGTTTGACAAAAGCAAAATGAATAAGTAAATAAATAATGATTTAAAAGCGATATTGTGAGATGCTGTCACGAAGTAGAGCTGGGCTCAAACAAACCAAGGCAAGTCAAAACCTCTTAAAAGTCAAGTTAGTATGAAGGTGTAGAAAAGATATAGGAAAGGATGTGGGGAGCCAGACAAACTGGCCATGTTTCAAAGTGATACTGATAGAATTAAAATCTGATTTTGTCATGTTTCTGCTTAAATACCCGTAAGGTAGCTTCATAGACCCTTTGTGATCTGATACCATCCTGTCACTCCTTGCCACTATCAGAATGCTGGAGTCATGTTTTGTTTCATCTGTGCAGAGTTTTCCTATATCTAGAACAGTCAGTTCTTCTGAGTGGCCTTCTCTGATTCTTAGACGATGACAGGTGGTCCTGCTATGTGCTTCCACAGCACCATGTAACCTCCAAGGCTGCAGGGCCCAACACCTAACATAGCACCTGGATCATAATAGGCCTTCAGTGACTATATAAAGCACCAAGAGAGAAGCAGACATTCCACAAGTCTGTGTGAGATTCCATGTGACCAAAGAAAGAAGGCAATGAAAAGAAAGAGCACCCAGATGTGGCTCATATGTAATCAATATTTAAAAGAAAATTTTTTTAAAAGTACTGGTTCAGTTGTTAAATTTAAATTAAAAATAATTCAGTTCCTCAGTTGTACTAGACACATTTGAAGTGCTCGATGGTCACTTGTGTCTGAGGTTGAACAATATAGCTATAGACAACTGTGAGAGTTTTTAGCAGCTAAATAAAAAGTCAAAAGTGGCATCCTAGGAAGATTTGTTATCAGTGAAATACAGAGTGAATTGAAGGATGTGAGAGAGAAGAGAGAGGCTAGATCTGGAATGAATTACATGTGGGTACTAGAATGGTAGCAGCGGGGTGTTAAGAGGAGTGGGCAAATCTGAGAGATGTTTCAAAGAAATAATTGGTATGCCTCGATGACTGATTGTCAATGAGAGAAGAAAAAACTATTCAGGAGTGGTAGCCAGGGACTTCCCTGGTGGCACAGTGGTTGAGAATCCGTGTGCCAATGCAGGGGACACAGGTTCAATCCCTGGTCTGGGAAGATCCCACATGCTGCGGAGCAACAAAGCCCACACACCACAACTTCTGAGCCTGCACTCTAGAGCCCACGAGCTACAACTACTGAGCCCGCTTACCCTAGAGCCCGTGCTCCACAAAAAGAGAAGCCACTGCAATAAACCCACGCACCACAATGAAGAGTAGCCCCCGCTTGCCTCAACGAGAGAAAGCCCGTGTGCAGCAACGAAGACCCAATGCAGCCAAAAAAAAAAAAAAAAAAGAGTGGTAGCCAGCCTCCAAACTGCCCTCAATGATCCTTGCCTCCTAGTATTCACACCCTGGTGGGTGTAGTCCCCTCCCACACTGTACTGGGGTAGTATGTGTGACCTATAGAATAAGGCAGTAGTGATGGTACATCACTTCCAAGATTAAGTATAAGAGATATGGTGGCTTCCATCTTGGTGGTTCTCTCTTTTGGATCACTTACTCTGGAAGAAGCCAGCTGCTATATTGTGAGCAGCCCTATGGAGAAGCCCCTATGGCGAGGGACTGAAGGCTGCCAACAAGCTTGTCAGTGAGTTTGGAACTGGGTCCTTCTGCCCCAGTTGAGCATTCAGATGACTGCGGTCCCAGCCAACACCTTGACTGCAACCTCAGCAAAGACTCTAAGCCAGAACCACCAAGCTAAGCCTCTCTCTGATTCCTGAGTCTCAGAATCAGAGAGATAAGAAATGTTTGTTGCTTTAAGCTGCTAAACTTGGGGTAATTTGTAACAGCAATTGATAATTATTGCATCAAACCTTAATAAAAAGATGACCCAATTTAAAAATGAGCAAGAGATTTGAACAGCCACTTTACAAAAGAAGATAATAAGTATACGAAAAAGTGCTCAATATCATTAGATACAAGGGAAATGTAAATGAAAACCACAATGAGATAATACTATACACACACCAGCAGGATAAAATTAAAAAGACTGACAGCACAAAACTGTCTCTATACATTTGCTTATTCTAGACACTCATATTAATGGAATCATACAAAATATGGTCGATTGTGGCTAGCTTCTTTTCACTTTGCAGGGTTTTCAAAGTTCATCCATGTGGAAGCTTGTATCAGCAATTCATTTCTTTTTATTGTCAAATAATATTTTATTGTGTGGCTATATCACTTAAAAAAATCCACCAGTTAGACATATGGGCCAAATTTTTAGTGATTATGAATATTGCTCCTATAAAGATTTGTGTGGATTATGTTTTCATTTCTCTTGGGTATATATCCAGGAGAGGAAATGCTAGGTCTCATGGTAACTCTATGTTTAACCATTTGAGGGACTGTCAGACTTTTTTTCTGAAATGGCCATAGCATTTTACATTCCTACCAGCAGTGTATTCAGGATTCCAAATTCTCCACCAACACCTGTTATTCTCTGTCTTTTTGATAGCCATCCTAGTAGGTGCGAAGTCGTATCTTATCTTGGTCTTGATTTGCACTTCCCTGATGGCCAGGCATGTTGAGCACCTTGTCATATGATTATCGATCATTTGTACATCTTCTTTGGAGAACTGCCTTTTTTTTTCCATAAATTTATTTATTTATTTTTGGCTGTGTTGGGTCTTTGTTGCTGCACATGGGCTTTCTCTAGTTGTGGCGAGTGGGGGCTACTCTTCGTTGCGGTGCACGGGCTTCTCGTTGCGGTGGCTTCTCTTGCTGCGGAGCACAGGCTCTAGGCGCACGGGCTTCAGTAGTTGTGGTGCAGGGGCTTAGTTGCTCTGCAGCATGTGGGATCTTCCCAGACCAGGGATTGAACACGTGCCCCAGCATTGGCAGGCAGATTCTTACCCAATGTGCCACCAGGGAAGTCCCAGGAGAACTGTCTTTTCAATCCATCGTCCATCTAAGAAATAGGGCTATTTGCCGTTTTTTATTATTGAGTTGTAATAGTACTTTACATATTGTAGATACTGGCTCCTTATCAAATATATTATTTGCAGATTTGTTTCCCATTCTATGGATTGTCTGCAACTAGAATTCTTCGTCCAAAATAATACAAACATTTTTGAGAAAGGTCCTGGGTTACATAATTTGCCCAAATTCACTAAACTAGCACACTAAATGAGTGTGCTAAAGGCAGGTCAGGACCGACATAACTTGTGGGGCTTAGTGCAAAATGAAAATGCAGAGTCCCTTGTTCAAAATTTATTACAAGCAGAGCATTAAACCAAAGGCAGATTCCGCCTAAGTATGGGGCCTTGTGAGACACAGGTTACACACACATGAAGCTAGGGGGACAGGGAAGAGTTTAATCTTGGGCTTGCAGGAAAGCCCTTGGTCTTTCCAGTAAACCATGCTGATGATTGTTCATTTTTTGTGCACGCTGAATGAGGGTGATGTCAAAAAGCAATTTCCCACAGCAGGTTAAAAACTGAATTGTAGGTCAGGAGTTCTTTCTGTGATGCCAGTTTGCCCTCTGTTCAATGGGTATTTGGATAATTATATTTGACTAGGTATAAAGGTAATTTTTGACCAAAGGCTTGACAGTATATTCTCAGATGTTAACTTGCTAAGGCTAACTCCTTTAAATTCCCTCTCTCTGAAATTCTTCCCTGAATTCCTCCTTCCTGATAAATGTGTCAGTGGTTCAGTGGTGATGAAATGTTTGCTGCTGGACATCTGGGTGTATCTGGATGCAGAGGAACATTCTTCTGTATCTACATAATAGTTGATACTAGTGGTTGAGTTAAATTTGTTTCATTAAAGAGTAGGCTACTTTCTAGATGCAATTTTATGCTTTTGCTGATAACAGTAATTTTTAATTTAGTTGAAGACATATATATCACCTCTTAAGGAGACAATTCTTGTCTGTCATTAAGGAAGATTGGGGAACTATAACTTTTCCAAAAAACCGGAAATATCTCAATCCTAATATGAAAGAAATTCTGCTATGTTAGGCTAGGAATAAATTACAGTAAATGTCCTCCTCTTATCACATGTATTTCATCTGCTTGATTCTCAGAATAGAATACTAATCTTAGGGACTTCCCTGGCGGTCCAGTGGTTCGATCCCTGGTTGGGGAACTAAGATCCCGCAAGCCGCACACCACAGCCAAAAAAAAAAAAGAATACTAAGTTTACTTTTTAAATGTTGTTTGGCCGCACCGTAGGGCATGCGGGATCTTAGTTCCTCAACCAGGGATGCAACCCCTGCCCCTTGCAGTGGAAGAGCGGAGTCTTAACCACTGGACCGCCAGGGAAGTCCCAAGTTTACATTTTTAGTTTAAAAAAAATCTTAAGATTCCAGAAAAGTATTTCCTGTCAGTCTCTGCTAGTCAAACTAAGCTGTCTAGGTCACTTGGGTTTTTCCCAGGAGAGCCCCAAGCGAGTAAACTCTTCCCTCCGGTTCAGCCCGCCTCTGCTCTCTGATCTCTCCTTCAGCCCTGCCCCGCCTCGCCCACCGCCTGCACCCCGGCTCCGCCCCTCCCCAGGCCACGCCCCTTCCCACCTCCCATCTCCCTCAACCATTTCCTCAGTAGGTGGCTCTCGCCCCGCCTCTCAGCGACGCGCCGCGGTAAAGTCGTGCCCTAGGCCTCTCTAGCCCTCTGGAGGACTTGCAGTCTGTGTCTGGCGGCGCCGGGCGGCGGTGGGCGGGTCTGACGTGTGGCGTGAAGAGCCAAGCGAGCGGGCTGCCGGGTCGGGGTTGTTTTAGGTTCGAGTGTTTTGGCGATGGGGCTGCGGGAGATGTGGAGACTCATGTCGAGGTGAGTGAGCGAGCGGTCTAAGGGCAGGTTCATCGGCTGCGCTCGCCTGGGTGGAAAAGGTCAGGGCGGTGGGGACTGGCTGGCCTTGACGTTTCGAGTCGCCCTTGGAGGCGCAGCTCTCAGACCCGAGTCCCGACCCGCCTGGACCACCCTCAGCCCTCTTCTGGGTCTCGGTGTCACTCCTTCTAGCACCTTCTTTGCAGCATCACCTTCGTTTTCTGCCTCTCTGGCCCTTAATGCAGACTTGACCCCCGTTTCTTTCCTTTTTCAAAGTTGAGTAAGTTTGGGGGACACGCAGGGTTTCACCTTGGGGGAATTTTGTGGCATGTTTTGTGCTGCTAACAAACGCTCGTGCTTTGCCAGTTGTTATCTGTGCTTGTGGTGTGATTGTTGTTCAGCTGTGTCGCGTAGTTCCAGCGTTAGTGCAGCTGCCTGGAACTTTGAGGCGAGTGTTGCGGCCGCACAGCTTGGCTTGGGGGAGTATGTGTGCAAACGTGTTTAACTTTTGAAAGTGCTACTCAATGCAGCTTGAGCTCAGCTGAGGAAATTTGGTAGCAATCACTGTAGGAAGTTAGGCTGGAGCAGTCTTGAGGCCTACCGCCTGCCCCCATGCATTACCAGGTTTCAGCTCAGGCTGCTTGAAGGGAGAACCGGCTAATTGCCTCACAGCTGAAATTCCTGGGGGGTTTTAGTCTTGGATTTTGCTTTAGGGCAAAGGGATGGGAGTGGTTTTTTGATTTAAGAATACTTTCAGTTTTAGGGCAATGTGTCTAGTTGTTTTAACCTTGTATCCATGCACTTGGTTATTCAGTATTTGAAGAAAAATCGAAGAGTTGCTTTCCTTCTTCGTTTTTTTTTTTTAATACCTTGAAATTAGTTGTCTCTGTGCCTCTAACCAGCTCACAGAGGAACTTGGCAGACATAAAGAAAATCGGTACATATAATCAGTGCTGATGCTTTTTTGAAGCTGCGAGCAAATACCGCGTTAATTGAGAAACAAATTGGGAAGACATGTTAACTTTGTTAACAAAGTTAACAAAATTAACTGACTTGGGAAAGAATCTGTCATTCCCAGAGTTCAGATTGGCTTTGTTGCACGCGCAGTTGCAAGGTGCAGACTGATTAGGCGAGTCCTGGACTGGTTTGGGGGCTTTGATCGGAGATGCCTTTTCCAGGGCCAGCTCTGGAGTGGGTATTACCCTGGCAAAGCAGAGACCTGAGGCCAGTATCATCCAGTCTTGACAGCCTAATTACAAATGTACTAAGGAACAGGGTGCCACAGTTTTCTGAGAGGAACTAGGGCCCCTGTGCTGTGGTTGACATTGTTGGGCAGTCCTTGAACCCTGGCTTCCCTTGGCTTTTCTGTCACTGTCTTGCTTTCCTACTACCACTCCCCACTACTTATCTTGCCCTAGTGCCAATACAGCCCTTGGAATTTTTTGTTATTGTTGTAGTTCCCCAGTAAAGTACCTCTCTCTGAAGATAGCTCTCAAATTTGTATGTCTAACCTTGATTTATCCTGAGCTCTAGTACTAGTCACAACCACCTGAATGTCTCTTTTGCACCTCAAATATACATTTGCACATGAGTGCAACCCTTATTCCTCCTCTGCACTTTCAACTTCATAGCACTATCTATTCTTCTAGATTCCTAAAGTTATCTAAGTTCTCCCACACTCCCAATCCTTATCTCTTCCTGCTGATTTGAATTTGAACATTCCTCTCATTTATCACTTGTTCTTTTTGCAGAAACTTGATTAATGGACTTATCTCTTCCCAATTTGAATAGGTTCTGCACATGACTGCCAGATTAATCTTGCTGAAGTTTACTTCAGTGCCTTCCATTCCTCTGCTCAAAAGCTCTTAGAGGTGTTCTCCTACCTATGGAATTAAATAAAAAGTTCCCAGCCTGGGTTTCAAAGATTAGGCCCCAGTTTAGTTCATGAATTCAACAATATTTACTGTCCTGTTATAGCTCCTGGGAGATAGTGTTCTAGGCACGTCTGTTATCCTGTAGCCAGCCTGGACTACTTGTTCTTTTTTTTTTTAAAGATTTTTTTGATGTAGACCATTTTTAAAGTCTTTATTGAATTTGTTACAATATTGCTTCTGTTTTATGTTTTGATTTTTTGGCTGTGAGGCATGTGGGATCTTAGCTCCCCCACCAGGGATCCCAAGGGTCGAACCCACACCCCCTGCATTGGAAGGCGAATTATTAACCACTGGACTGCCAGGGAAGTCCCTGGACTACTTGTTCTTATTGTTTTTAACTTCAGGTCATTGAAGTTTGAGGAGATCAGATGAGAAACAAATATTTAAACAAAAGTAATACCTAGTTATCAAGTCTGTTAAGTGTCTTAAAGGAAAACAGAGCCAGGTTTAGAAAGGAAGAGGGGCTCAGGGAGCCTCTTCAAAGAGACTGATCTTTAAGCTGTTAATAGTGTTTATTCCCTTCTTCATCTCCTCTGTGTTGTGCTGAACTATATTGTTTTGGTTTGCTTCTTGGGCTGCCTGTCTTCTCTTTCTTTTACTTCTGTGTAGTTGTTTCTGAAGGCTCAATATTTGATTCTCTGTTATTTTTATTATTTTTTAGTCGAACAGTCACAAACCCAAATGCAGATGCCCAGAAGGAATGGTGCTGGCTAGGTGGCAGCAGTGGGGATTAGTGGGGAGCTAGTGAGCAATAGAGAACGCTCTCTCTAAAGGCAGCTTTTCAGCCTGTGTGTCGTTGCCGAGTGTAGACCCAGGGTTTCCAGAACTACCAGTTTGTCTGGAAATGCTGGAAAGCTGCGTTTTTAAGTGAAATCTCTTGATTTTAAAGTGTCTGTCATTTTAAAACACTGCTAACCAAACACATTTGTAGGCTCAAGCAGCCTTCAGGCCATAGTTTTCAACTGTAGCTTTCTCACTTATTCCTCATAGAGAGCTTAGAGGTTCTCAGGCCTCAGTGATTGTCTATACATGTGACTTCCTGAAATGTCTTTAGTTCTAACTTTTCTTTCAAACTCCAGTCTTTCTTCTCCACTCACTGTTGAATATTTCTACTTAGGTCTCATTACAACCTCAAATTCAAAATGGAATTCATATTTCATCCTACAAACCAGCTAGTTTCCTTCCCAAGCTTTTCAGTACCTATTTCTCCTAGCTCTCCTGGCATGAAATCTTGTAGTCGTTTTTGGCATAATTCTTTTTCTTTTCCATTGAATTTTTACTTCTTAATAACTCAGTAAATCATTGCCTTGTTTCCACAGCTGGTGTTCATCAGTTCATGCCTGAGTTACTTGGCCTTGGACTTGATTTTCTGTTCTATTCACATTCTACCATGCCTAGTTCTGCTGTAATAATCTTCATTAAGTACTATTTTTATTATATCATCATCTGAAACAGTTTCATGAAAAGTTAATTTTGTAAGCCCATGTATGCTTTATTGGATAATCAGAAATCTTCTAAACGATAAGGTTCTCATCCTTCTAAGACAGTCGTTTTTAGCAAGTATGAGGATCACCTGGAGGGTTTGTTAAAAATAGATTTGTGAGCCTTACCCCACAGTGTCTGATTCAGTAGGTGTGGAATGGGGCGAAGCATTTGCATTTCTGACAGGTTCCCAGGTAAACTGATTGTGTAGGTCCAGAAACCACACTTTCAGAACAACTACTGCAAGCAGCCAAGTTGATCATCACCTGAAGGAAATAAGCCTGATAAAGTGAATTAGTAAATTAGTAGTAGCTGTAATGTGCATGTCTCTTCCCTTCCACCAGATGGCACTTTGGGAGTCAAAAGGAAGGAAAGAGACCATAAATTCAGAATTACTTGGAGACTCTGAACATGCAAATACATTTCTGAGATATAAAAGTTAATACCAGATTTTAAATAATAGCTGAGCATAAATCGGAACATATAGAAGGAATATGATTTATAGAATCTGGCAGGGAACTTAGTTGTACTTAGGTTTGTTTTCTATTTTGCTTTATAGTAACTGGTCCAGAGATTTTTTTTGACCTGTAAATGCCATACACAGTGGTTCAAACTTGCGTTTGGTAGGTTTACATTAACTTTTCTGAGTGAAATAAAATTCTATCTCATATATAAAACTGGGACTTGAAGCCAGGCCTTGTGTTTCTCTTTGTTTATTCTTTATGCTGCAGGTAGTACTTAAACTGTTACATGAAACCTGCCAATCTGGCAGCATCCTCATTAGCCTTGAACTGGCATTTGGGTATTGGCCATTAAGGAATTCAAAGTTATTCTGGATCTAAAGAAATTAGTGCTTAAATTTTTTGATACCTAATTTTTCTTTTAGGAAGTTTTTTGAGTTAAGTTGAAAAAAATTTTAGAAGTGGTGCTTTAGGGTAAGTATAGTTCAGATTTTAAAAGTCTATATGAAATCTCTATTTTAAAAATACCCCTAAATAAGAATCTGTCACTTCAGGTTAACTTTTTTTTTTTTTGAAGTGGATCATTTTTAAAGTCTTTATTGAATTTGTTACAATATTGCTTCTGTTTTATGTTTTGGTTTTTTGGCCGAGAAGCATGTGGCATCTTAGCTCCCCGACCAGAAATTGAACCCGCACCCGCTGCTTTGGAAGGCGAAGTCTTAACCACTGGACCACCAGGGAAGACCCCCAGGTTAATTTTTATAAAGTATTGATTTTAATGACAACTTGTCTGAACTTTGGAATCTTTTGGGGAGCTTCAAACAAAATATCTATGTCTGTGTCCCATCGCCAGAGTTTGATAATTGGTCTTGGATGTGACTGGGGCTTTGGAATGTTTACAGTAGTCCCAAGTGATTCTACTGTGCAGACTAGTTGTGGAATTACTAGCTTAGGATAAGAATATTTTACTCGTGGTAAGGCAAATTCAAAATACGCTAGTCCAGGAATGTGAAGTGTGACTGACTTAAATTAGTGATTTTCCTCTTTTTTTGTAGTAGTATTCAATTTGAATGTAATAGAAAATGAAAGTAATACAAATTCTGAAAAGTAAGTTAGATTACAAATATTTTTATGAATTCAGTCAACTAGAATGTGGTTACAAGTGGTAACACTGGTCATATTGCCCTTTTTCTTAATGTCTCAGCTAAACTTTTGCCCTTCAAATAATCTCAAGGTATCCTTGAAAAATTAATAAAATTAATAAGTTGGCAGTTTATCAGGTCCATCAGATAGTATCTGTGTCTTTGCATATGTACAGCTCCTGTCAGGCTGCTGCTGCTACTACTGATCTCAGCTTTGACCTCTCTCCATATATCTTAAATCTAACTTCTTGTATCCCAGTACAGGTTTCCCCTGCTATCTGAAAGTAGAGCATTTCTGTGAAACCTCGCATAAGCCGAAATGGTGTAAAGTGAAAAGCAGTTATCTTATGACACATCTTGCTAATGGATGTACAAAACAAATTGAGATAAAGCACAGAGACTCCCACAGTTCAAGTCTTTGGTCACTTGGTGCTGAGATGCAGAGTGCAGTTACTGCGGAAGGAGCTCAGTGGTGCCACTCTCACTGCTCGGGGTGCATGCTGCCTCTATAACATCTCGCTTCAAAACAAACACTGAACGCTCTTTTTACTCTTCACCTTTTTTCATACAAGTGATAATCCTCTTTGGATTTCATTGGATTAGTGAAAACAGGTGCTAATGTAGGTCTTTGGAAAAAGCAAAGTGGTGTAAAGCGAACTTTTTTTTTTTTCCTGTATGTGGGCCTCTCACTGTTGCGCCCTCTCCCGCTGCGGAGCACAGGCTCCGGACGCGCAGGCCCAGTGGCCATGGCTCACGGGCCCAGCCGCCCCGCGGCATGTGGGATCTTCCCGGACTGGGGCACGAACCCACGTCCCCTGCATTGGCAGGTGGACTCGCAACCACTGCACCACCAGGGAAGCCCTGTAAAGCGAACTTTTGAAAAGCAGGAGATGCCTATATCTTCCTAATTATGGTATTTTTATATGCATCTCTCTCACTAAACTTTGAGTTTCTCAAAGGCAAGAACGATGACTTTTGGGGAACTTTTTTAAAGACCCAAAGCTTAAAGATACAATTTGATGGATTTTCATGAACATACTCATTTCAGTGGCACCTGGATCAAGAAACAAGATAGTACCAGCATCTAGAAGCCCTCTTTATGCCCTCTCCAGTCACTACCCTCCCCCATGTTGCTTTGCTTTTACTTTTACTTTAATTAGAAAGTATCAATACACGAAGTACTTAAATGTACTATATTTTGAAGTCTATAGTGAACTTTTATATATGTGAACAGTCCTGTAACCATCATGATAGAGACAACTTCCAACACTCCATGTTTCCTCATGCCCCTTCCCAGTTTCCCCCACCCTCCACCATTCTTACTTCTGTTATTATCGATCACGTTTGTTAAGTTTTATCTTAAGCTTTTTATTCCTAGCCTAGCAAACACTTTTAAAATAAAAGACTTAGAGTTGTTGTATTGTATTTGTTTTGTAGCCAGTTTTCTTTTCGTAACTTCTGTCATGACTGTTTTTCTATGTCATAACTATTATTTAAATATTTTTAAATACATATTTTTTTTGGCTATGTAATGGCTTTGTATAGATGACAGTTTTAAAAATATTACTAAATTGTTAGATACTTTGTTTCCAGTTTTTTCCTTATGTAAATAATTGTTGCAGACATCTTTGTAAATCAAACTTTGATCGCGTCTGAAGTTTCCTTAATACAAATGCCTGTGAAATTACTAGGTCTAAGGGTTTGATCATTTTAAAGATTGTGGGTCCGTATTTCCAGTGTGTCTACTGGAAAGGCATTACCGATTTATATGTCTCACAGCAATGTCTGAGAATGCCTATTGCATCCTTATCAAACTTTTTTTAAACTAGCAGTTTTCTTTAACTTCTTTTATTTTTATTTTTTTTAATTATTTATTTTATTTTTGGCTGCGTTGGGTCTTCATTGCTGCACGTGGGCTTTCTCTAGTTGCGGCGAGCAGGGCCTACTGTTCGTTGTGGTGTGCGGGCTTCTCATTGCGGTGGCTTCTCTTGTTGTGGAGCACAGGCTCTAGGTGCACAGGCTTCAGTAGTTGTGGCTCGCGGGTTCTAGAGTGCAGGCTCAGTATTTGTGGCACACGGGCTTAGTTGCTCTGCGGCATGTGAGATCTTCCCGGACCAGGGCTTGAACCCATGTCCCCTGCATTGGCAGGCGGATTCTTAACCACTGCGCCACCAGGGAAGCCCTTAACTTTTTTAAAAAAAAGGAGTTTTAGGTTTACAGAGAAAATTAGCAGAAAATTTTGACCAATGTATAATGACAAGTCTCTACCATTACGACTGTACAGACTAGTTTCACTGCCCTAAACATCCCATGTGCTCCACTTGTACTTTCCTTTCTTCCTCCCTCCCCTAACCCTATGATATCCACTGATCTTTTTCCTGCCTCCATAGTTTTCAGAATGTTCTGTGGTTGGAAGCATACAGTATATAGCCTTTTCAGATTGACTGCTTTTGCTTAGCAGTGTGCATTTAAGGTTCCTCTTTTTTTTTTTTTTTTTTTGTGGAAAGAAAGCTTGTTTCTTTTTATTGCTGAGTAATATTTCATTGTATAGATGTACCACAGTTTGTTTATCCATTCAGCTATTGAAGGACCTCTTGGTTACTTCCACATTTGGTATTGCTGAGTAATATTTCATTGTATAGATGTACCACAGTTTGTTTATCCATTCAGCTATTGAAGGACCTCTTGGTTACTTCCACATTTGGGCTATTATGAATAAAGCTACCATAAACATTCATGTGTAGGTGGACTTAAGTTTTCAACTACTTTGGGTAAATACCAAGGAGTGCAGTTGCTGGGTCATATGGTAGAAGCGTATGTTTAGTTTTGTAAGAAACTGCCAGATTTTCTTTCAAAGTGGCTGTACCATTTTGTGTTCCTACCACAACGCATGAGAATTAAACTTTTTTAAAAAATAATTTTTGTTTTAATAACTTTTCAAAGAAGCTAAAGCAAACAAAAGGGAATGTAGTATTTATACATTGAAACATGACTACCCACATTACTGTGTTCATTGTATTCTACATTTGTTTCAGGTTTAATTCATCCAAAAGGACTAATATCATACTGCAGCATTTGGTAAGTTTGGACTTTGTTTTGCTGGCATTATTAGATTATAATGTGCAATTTAAAATGTTGTTCTTAGGGAAGTAGAGAAATACTGGCAGATTTCATTGATCTTGGTACACTTTGGTTTCCAATTTTATAGTGTCAAAACTTGACTCATATAACTTGTTGGAGGTGGCATAGGTTATGGATAAGAGGATGGATCTTCAGGTCAGAATGCCTGGGTTTAAATAATGGGTCCGCTACTTAATCTTGGGCAGATTACTTGGTCTCTTTCAGCCTCCTTTTTTGATATATAAAAAATGGGGATAATAGTATCCATCTTAGAGTGCTTATGAATAATAAATAATTCATTAAAAAATCTAGCATAGTGCTTGGCATATAATAATCATTTTATACATGTTAGCCACTATTGTACTAGTAGTACCATTCCAAAGCTTAGATGGTATTAGTTGATCACACTGCAAGGAAGAAATGATTTTTATTCATTTTTCTGTATCTTTGCTATAGATTGAATGTGTCCCCCTGAAATTCATATGTTGAAATCTAATTGCCAGTGTGTTGATATTTGGAGGTGGGGCCTTTAAGAGGTGATTAGGTCAGGAAGGCAGAGCTCTCATGAGTGGGATCAGTGCCTTTATAAAAGAGACACCAGAGAAATCCCTCACCTTTTCTGCCTTCTGAGGGAGGATGCAGCGAGTAGACAGCCATCTATGAACTGGGAAATTGGACTTAACCAGACACTGAATCTGCAGATGTCTTTTTTTCTTTTCTTTTTTTTTTTGCGGTACGCGGGCCTCTCACTGTTGTGGCCTCTCCCGTTGTGGAGCACAGGCTCCAGACGCGCAGGCCCAGCGGCCATGGCTCACAGGCCTAGCCGCTCCGCGGCATGTGGGATCCTCCCGGACCGGGGCACAAACCCACGTCCCCTGCATCGGCAGGTGGACTCTCAACCACTGCGCCACCAGGGAAGCCCTCTGCAGACGTCTTGATCTTGACTTCCCAGCCTCCAGAATTGTGAGAATTAAATGTCGTATAAGTTACCCAGTCTGTGGTATTTTAGTTATAGCAGCCTGAACGGACTAAGACACCCTCATCTATGCAGTAGGTCCTTATTACTTATCTAGTTTATATATAGTGGTGTATATGTGTCAATCCCAATCTCCCCATCTATCCCTCCCCACTTACCCCCTGGTAACCATAAGTTTGCCAAACAACTTAGTTTTATTTCAAAACTTCAGTAAAGTCAGAGCAAAATATTAACGTAAAGTCTAAAATTTTTCATTCCTATGGTCAGAAAAATTGTATTTTACCCATAGATGGTAATAATGTCAGTAACGGCATAAGTCTCTCTCTGTCTCTTCTTACATATTTTAGGATTCAAGTCTACAATACTAAAAATTTGTAAGCATTTACCTGCATCTCTTACTCCCTGGACAAATTTCTGAGACAGTAGACTTAAAGTCTGATACCGAGATGTGAATGTGGTCCCTAAAGGATTAGAACAATGGCCTGGATATCATTATAGAATCATGTTATTGTACGATAATTCAGAAATTTCTTGGTTCAGCGTTTCTCAACAGTGTTTCTGTTAAGTGCTTTCAATAAAAGAGTTGTATAGTCAAAGAAAAAGACACCCTCATGCAGCCTGACAAGTACCTTGCATGTAAAAAGGATAAGTCACTCAGATGTAGCACTTATGGTATTATGCCAGGTGCTATTCTAAGTATTAGCTCAGTTGATTCTCATAGTCTTACAGAGCAGATACCACAGGTCCTTTATCTGCAATTCTGAAACCTCAAAATCATAAGTTTGTGTTTGGTTTGGGGTTAGTTTGTGGTAAATGCATTTGATGGCAAAATATGATCTGAACATACTTGTGAAACTCTTTTTGTCCATATCCTAACTAGTGTTTAATACTCATGGTTTGGTGCAGAAGTAGTAAAGCATTTGGTTACAGTGTACTGAACCAGCCTCCACTTAGGATGTTTTATATACTATGTAATATGTACTGTGTTACCTTTCCAAAATCTAGAAACTTTTCTGAATTCTGAAATGCATCTGGACCCAAGGGGTTTGGGTAAGGGGGTTATGATCTTATCCCTATTTAATGGATCAGAATTTAAGGGACAGAGAGGCTAAGTAGTATGCCCTAGTGTCACACATCTGGTAAACAGGAGGTGGGATTTGAATCCAGTTATCTGGCTCCATAGACTACCTACTGCACTCTACAGCCTGTGGCAGAGTGAACACTAAGTAACTATTGCATAGTGTTTCTCAGTTCAGCCTACACGGAGATGAGCATATGAAAACTGGAATATCTTACCCTTATTTATTTTAGTCAGCTGATATACATGGGAGCTGAGGAATTTCCTAGAAAAAGAACTTAGAGCAATGTTATTGTTCATATTTAGATTCATATTTAGATATGCGCACAAGTGGAATAGAAAGACGTGACAGTCCAGATTCCATGGGGCTGTGTGACCTGGGGCATAAACCACATTGAAGAAAGGAAGGTAAACTGGACTCTCATCAGGGCCTGAAGACTGAATGGTTCTAGCTCCCAATGTTGGCTTTTACATGTGCTTCAGAGATTGAAAAGCTGTACCCCAAGAATTCCTCCTGTGACCCTTCTAAGAGAGCTGATAGAGCAAGAGCCTTTTTTACTTCATAGCGGAGTGATGGAAATATGCCATTGATGGCAGAACTGTAGGCAGCGTTATGAGAAATGGATAGGACTGACTTGTGATAGTAGTGTGACATTCCTTGTGACCCTTCAAAGATATTAGATGGACCTGAACCTGGAAAGGAGGCAAAGGTTCTGCATTTCTGCAGATAGTTTGTCAAGCCTAATGCAAGCTAGTAGGACCTATTAATGAAGTCTCCTTTATATTCATAGGCTGATTTGGACATATTTTTACAACAAAAATATTCATAGAAAAATTTTTTTTCTTTTTCCATAATGTTTAAAACTCTTACACAGCGTTTAATTTAATATGCAGAAGCTCATTTTTTCCATATAATTTTGACCTGGACATGGAGAAGACTTTTTTCCATCAGAAAGTAGTTCTTTTCAGTATGAAGGTATACTGGTTGGACTGCATGAACTGAAACTGCACATGTCATTTCATGACAGCAATCATGTTCATATTCTGTATGTGCAGCTGATCTAGAATCAGTATCAACCAATTTATAATCTATGCCTTTTGAACAGACATACATTAAGTGCTTGCTTTGTATATGCAAAGAACTTGACTGATGTCGACTTTGTAACCAGTGAAAGCTTACTGGAGCACAGTCATTTATTTGATCTGGGCCTTGAAGCATGACTAGGGTTTCAGTAGGTAGAGATGGGAAGTAGTGAGAGTTCATATAGTAACACTAAATGTGATTCTGTTATTTCCCTTTTGTAAACACAGTAGTTGAGGCTCTGAGACTAGCTTGTCTGAGGGTGTATAGTAGTAGTGAGTGGCAAAACTAATGTTTGAGTCCATCTGACTCCAAAATCTGTCTTCTTTCTATTATGGAATATGTTTATTCCTGTGGCAAGAGCTGTGAGATAGGAGAATGGAAGCTACACTCGGCTTTCTGAGTCTCCATTGTAAGGAGTGCTGTGCAATGGTGGATCTGGAGAGTTTACCTGGGATCAGATGTGGAGAGACTTGAAGGCCATGTCAAGTAAAGTTGGATGTTTTTGAAATTAATGGCGAGTCATGGAACATTTTTGAATGGGATTAACAAGATTAGAATTGGGCTTTAGCAAAATTTCTCTGAACGCAGTGTGAAGGATAGACCATCTGGCAAAAATTCCAGAAATCTGCCGAAAAGGAAAATTATAATAATGCTGTATGGCTAGGGCAATGAGAGTAGAAAGTAATAGATAGAATCATTTTAGAACTAGTTTCTCTGGTATTTGGTAACTACTTCAAGTTGTTGGCAGAGAGGGGAGGAGAACAGTTAGGAATCAACACCAACATTTTGTGCTTGGTTGACTGAGAAAATGGTGATACCTTTACCTGATGTAGGGAACACAGGAGGAGAGACAGATTTGTTGGAGAGTAATTTCTTGGTAAATTTGGTTTTTAACAAGTTGAGTTTGGGGTGCCACGTAGGTACTCCGGTAATTGTAGCAGGCATTTGGAATAAGGGCCTGGGCTTCTGGAAAATAAAGGTAAAGATGCAGGTTTGAGCCAGCTGTTTAGAGGTAATAATTGAAGATGGGAAGTAGCTGATATCACAGAAGGTGAGAGCTAGAGCACAGCTGAGGACAGTTTGAGAGATTCTCTATAAACCATTTCCATATGGAGGAATTTACTGACCCAGTTTGAAGTCAGGAAGGATTGAGTGAGGCTTGAGTAATCAGCATTTATTAAATGGTTTTTGATTCTATGAATCGTACTTATATTGTGCTTTGGTGTCATATTTGTGTTATAATAATTTAAATATAATGGCATTCTTTAATATTGGCTGGAAATGGATGACATGTCAAAATAAATCATATTCTGCAAAAGTTAGGATATTTCCCTGGGTATGTCTTTCAGTTGTTACTTAGTTCAGTGGCAGTGAATGTTACATATAGTGAAAGGTATGTGCTTGAGATTGGGATTTGGGTATCCACAGTGTGAAGCTTATTTTAGGCTTGTGTTACAGCAGGACTGCATTAGTAGAACGGAGGATTATTCATTCAGCTTATTAAACATTTTTTGGATACCTGCTATGTGTCACACACTTGATTTTCCTCAGAGGAAAGGCTCATTTCTCTCAATGTTTGTGAAGTCTCTGACTGTGTTTTCCAAAATGTAACCTGAAAAATACAAGTCCCAAGAGATAGCTGTTCCATGAAAAATAAAAAGTTCTTTAATCAAGTGAGAACTATGCTGCTCATTGTATTTTAAAAGTTTACATTGCGTATTTGCCTATTAAAGACTGAAAAGTCTTATAGGAATTAAACTTTATATTGGTTTAAGTTTTTCCCAAGCTTATTTGACCATGGGCCATTTTCTCCTTCAACATAGATGCAATAAACATCTCTTTGCACACTTTAGGAAATATTGCTACTATGGATTTTGCCAGAATAGTTCCATATTCCAGCAGAGTGGATGTTCTAAGTTATTTTATTTATTTATTTTTAAAATTTATTTATTTTTGGCTGTGTTGGGTCTTCGTTGCTGCGCGCGGGCTTTCTCTAGTTGCGGTGAGTGGGGGCTACTCTTTGTTGCAGTGTGTGGGCTTCTCATTGCGGTGGCTTCTGTTGCAGAGCACAGGCCCTAGAGCATGTGGGCTTCAGTAGTTGTGGCTCACGGGCTCAGTAGTTGTGGCTCATGGAGTCTAGAGGGCAGGCTCAGTAGTTGTGGCGCATGGGCTTAGTTGCTCTGTGGCATGTGGGATCTTCCCGGATCAGGGCTCGAACCCGTGTCCCCTGCATTGGCAGGTGGATTCTTAACCACTGCACCACCAGGGAAGTCCTCTAAGTTATTTTTGTCTCAGGGATATTATTTTGGCAGACTTCATGCATTCAATTCAGCACAGGGCTGTGTGTTGATGGTGTCCATGCATTTTAGCAAGTTTCCTTCACATATATGCATTGAATGGATGTTCTCCTTACCCCTTCTGTCCCACCCCCCCACCTCCAAATTTGGGTTGTATGAGAAGTTCATTTCTGACTCTAGTCTCTGTAATCTTTCCTAATATGAGAAATTTCTCTTCATAGAAGCCTTTTCTAGGTTTTAACTAAAATTTAATGATATTTTTGGAAAAGAGATTTTTTTCTGCAGAATTAATTAACATACATAAATGACACTAATAATGCAGACTTCATCTTTTTCCCTTCTGCTCTTTTGCGTGAATTTTTTTTTTTTTTTTGCGGTACGCGGGCCTCTCACTGCTGCGGCCTCTCCCGCCGCAGAGCACAGGCCCCGGACGCGCAGGCCCAGCGACCGTGGCTCACGGGCCCAGCCGCTCCGTGGCACGTGGGATCCTCCCAGACCGGGGCACGAACCCGTGCCCCCCGCATTGGCAGGCGGACTCCCAACCACTGCGCCACCAGGGAAGCCCTGCGTGAATGTTTTTGATTAATGCACCAATAGTTTTCAGGTTTTAAGAAGGCCATGAACTTTTCAGGTGGGGGAAAAAAGATCCTTTGTTCATTAATTTTACCATTCTAGTGGCTTTTTTTTTGGCCATGCTGGGTGGCATGAAGGATCCTAGTTCCACACCAGGGATGGAACCCGCACCCCTTGCAGTGGAAGCGTGGCATCTTAACCACTGAACTGCCGGGGTAGTCCCTCTAGTGGCTTTTAACAGACGATTATGTAATATTCTTTGCTCAAAGTCTGACCCTCTGTAAATGTCCTGCAAAAATACTTCACCTAAGTGCTGGAAAGTCGATGCTTAAAGATATTCCTGCATCCATTGTAATAGCAAAAATTGTAAATTACCCAGTACTAATCAGTAGGGGACTGATTAAATTGATATCTAAGAATGAACAGCTGTTAAAAATAAGTGGGTAGGATGAGTGTGCAATCGGCAAAATCCGTACTAGGAAACTCTATAGGTTAAAAGGCCTGGTTTTTTTCAACGAATTGTGAAGAAAATAAAGGAATGGAGGCAGAACCTTTAGATTTTAAAAGACTTGAAAGATATATCCATTTAAAAAAAATGGATAGATGATGTTTATGGATGTACACTTTGTGTTTATCATAAAAACCAAGACAGTTGTTACTTTTGAAGGGAGGGTGAGGCCTATGATCGGAATGGGGCAAGTGGAGGGCTTTCGGTCTGGCTAGACAACGTTGGGTCTGGGATAGGATTTTACCCCAATAACAAGTTAGTAGTTAGCTTGTTACTATTCCATGGTTGCTGGCAAAAGATATGCAACCCTTGAGTTAGAGACAAAGGACGTCGTTATTAGTTACCCAATTAGCAGCATTGAGCTTCAGGTTTGTATTGGTTCCCTTGCTCCCCAAGTCCCACAGGGGTGACAGAAGGCCCAAATGAATGCATTCATATGCAGTGGGTTGCACTACAGGACAGCAGTACTGAATTTGGGGAACCTGCCGGTTTGTAACACACTGTAAGCAAGCCTGCTCTCTGTCCCGGAGGGAGACTTTACATTTTCTTCAAAGTTTCTCGCAGCAAATACAGTCCTGAAAAATGACCCAGGTGAAGAGCCTTCAGGCCCTTGGATCCATGAAATACACAGCAGTAAAGTGCAGGGAAGCCTCAGGACCCATGGTAGATGGTTTCTCCCTACAGCCAATCAGCTCATTGCAGGTGTAATTAGTTAAGATGAGGTCATACTGAAGTAGGAATGACTGGGGTAATTCAATATAATTTATCCTTATATAAAGGGAAAATTTGGAGACATATATACACGGAGAATGCCGTGTGAATATTGCAGTTATGCTGCAAGCCAAGGAATTATCAGAAGCTAGGAGCGAGGCCTGGAACAGAACCCTCCCCTAGCGCCTTCAGAGAGAGTGTGGTCCTGCTGACACCTTGATCTCAGACTTCTAGCCTCCAGAACTGAGACAATAACTTTCTGTTTAAGCCTAAGCATAGTTTGTGGTACTTTGTTATGATAGCCCTAGCAAAGAAATACAGTTATCATGTTACATTTGTCAAAATTAAGAACATTGCTATATTAGTATTAACTTTATACTTTTTGGATTTCACCAGTTTTTCCATCAATTTTCTGTTCCAAAATCCAGTCCAGGATACCACATGGCATTTCTTTGTCATGTCTTCTTAGTTTCTTCTGGTCTGTGACAGTTTATCAGTCTTTCCTTATTTTTCATGACCTTGGCAGTTTGGAGGAACACTGGCCAAGTAGCCTGTAGAATAGCCTCTAATCTGGGCTTGTGTCTGTTTTTTGTTGTTGTTGTTCTGTTTTTTCTTTTTTTTTTTTGATGACTAGCCTGTAGTTAAAAGGTTTCTGGAGAGAATATCACAAAGGAAAAGCCCCTTCTCATCACATATCAGGGAGTATCTGTGGGTTTTGACATATGCCTTAAGGAGTACATGACATCCTCATGACACAGCTGGTGATGCTGACCTTTATCACGTGGTTAAGGTGGTGTTTGTTGGGTTTCTCCTCTCTAAAGTTACCATTTTTCCCTTTTCTACTCTGTTCTTTGGAAGCATGTCAGTAAGTTCAGCCCACAGTCAGACGGTGAGGGGGCTAAGCTTTACGTCCTGGAAGGGGGATTTCTACATAAATTATTTTGAATTCTTTTGTGGGTAAGATCATCTCATCTCCCCCATTGATTTATTCAGCTATATATATCAGTGTGGACTCGTGGATATTTATTTTATTCTTTGGGTTATAATTGAACAGCACATTACTTATTCTGTTACTCACATTGTTTCAACTTTGGCCATTAGGAATTCCTTCATTTTGGCTTCTTGTGTCCCTTTGATATGACCTTTTCCTTTTAATTTTCAATTTTTTATAAATTGAAAATTACTACTTTCTGATACTGGAAGATGATCTCTGGCTCTGGAATCAGCCATTTCTCCAAGGAGCTCTGGTTGCCTTTATTGGAAAATTGCATTTAGAAATCAAGATCTGAGTCTGGGAATGCCCGTTGCTACTGGAGTGTCACGGTTTTCTCTTGGGGATAGAACTAGAGTAATGTATAATATCTGTAGTAGAATACATATGCTGTATACTGTTTACTGTCCCATGTATACATAAATAGCAATAATGTATACATAAATAGCGGTGTGTTTCTGTGTTTATCCTCTGTTATATTAATATATATCCTCTTAATATATATTAAGAAAACATGTTCATACTGCTGTCTCTGACTTTAATCCAGTACCACAGGGCAGGCTTCATTCTAGCCTTCCCTTCTTGCTTGTCTCTAACTCTCCTCCTGACCAGTGAGAGCCTGGTTCTCACTGACCACCCTCCATTACTTTTTTTTTTTTTAAATTTTTAAAATACAGTATGTACCTTTTTTAAAAAAAATTATTTTGGGCCGTGTTGGGTCTTCATTGCTGCGCGTGGGCTTTCTCTAGTTGCGGCGAGTGGGGGCTACTCTTTGTTGCGGTGCACGGGCTTCATTGTGGTGGCTTCTCTTGTTGTGGAGCACGGGGTTCTAGGTGCATGGGCTTCGGTAGTTGCAGCACACGGGCTCGGTAGTTGCAGCACATGGGCTCGGTAGTTGCAGCACACGGGCTCAGTAGTTGCGGCATGCGGGCCCTAGAGGGCATGGGCTTAAGTAGTTGCGGAGCGTGGGCTCAGTAGTTGCAGTGCATGGGCTCTAGGGCACACGGGCTTCAGTAGTTGTGGCACGCGGGCATCAGTAGCTGTGGCTCGTGGGCTCTAGAGTACAGGGTCAGTAGTTGTGGCACACAGGCTTAGTTGCTCCACGGCATGTGGGATCTTCCCAGACCAGGGCTTGAACCTGTGTCCCCTGCATTGGCAGGCGGATTCTCAACCACTGGACCACCAGGGAAGTCCATATTACTTGCTTAACCTCAGTATACATGCAAAGCAGTTTCAAACAAATTTACTAACTAGAGCATTGGTTGACATACAGGTTTTTTTGTATATTTCCTTACAGCTTGCAATCAAATGACTGTTTTCTAAAGTTACTTAGGTCAGCTTTCCTGCCACCATCCTCACAATTTCACTTCAGTGTGCTTGTCATACATGTGTGGTTTGGTTACATTTATTTGCCACAGTCTGCATTCCATGTTGGAATCCCCTGACACTGGGTGATTTTTAAAAAATATATATAGTTTGTATACATTCAGATTCACTCTCTGTACATTTCTTTGGGTTTTGACAGATGCATAAATCATGCATTCATTACCCAAAGTCCATGCAGAACAGCCCCATCCCCCTAAAACTTCTGCTGTCCTTCCCCTCTGTAGGCAGTCACTTCGCCTGCTCCCCAACACTGACCTTTGTTATGCCCCTATAGTTTTGTTTTCTACAGAACATCATATGAATGGAATCATACAATATATAGGCTTTTGTGTCTGCATTCTTTCACTTGGCAAAACGCATTTAAGATTCACCTGTGTTGTTGCATGAACTGATAACGTAGTCCTTATCACTGAATAGTATTCCATTGTTTGGATATACCACAGTTTATTCATTTCCCTGTTGAAGAGCATCTTGGTTGCCTTCAGGTTTTAGTGAGTAAGAATAAAACTGCTACACCTCTTTGTGTACAGGTTTTTGTGTGAACATAAGTTTTTAATTCACTTGGGTAAATATCTAAGGGTATGATAGCTGGGTTTTATGGTAAGTCCATGTGTAACTTTATACAAGTTTGCCAAATTATTTTCTGTAGTGGCTGTACCACTTTGCAATTCCACCAACAAAGAACGAGTGTTCCTGTTGTTCTGCATCCTTGGCAACATGTTATTGTCTGTTTTTGGATTTTAGCCATTTTAATATGTATGTAGTGGTAGCTTATTGTGGTTTTAAATTGCATTTTCCTAATGAGAAATGATGTTGAGCATTTCATGTGTTTTTTTTGCCATCGCTATATTTTCCTTGAAGCTCTTCAGTTTTTTTTTTGCCCATTTTAATATTGGGTTGTTTGTTTTCTTATTGAGTTTTAAGAGTTTTTTATACAGTTGACCCTTGAGCAAGGTGGGGGTTAGGGTCACTGATTCTCTGTGGAGTCGAAAAATCCGAGTATAATTTTACAGTCAGCCCTCTACAACTGAGGTGCCTTCTCTGCACCTGTGGATTTAACCAGCTGGGGATCATGTAGTACTATAGTATTTACGATTGAAAAACATTTGAGTGTAAGTGGACCTGCACAGTTCAAATCTGTGTTGTTCAAGGGTCAGCTGTATATTTTGTATGCAAATTCTTTATCAGATATGTGATAGGCAAGTATTTTCTTCTAATTTCTGGTTTGTCTTTTCGTTCACTTTATCTTTTGCAGAGCAGAAGTTTTAAATTTGATGAAATTCAGTTTATCAATGTTTTCTTTTGTGGATCATGCTTTTGGTGTTGTATGCCATTAATCCTTAATGTTTGGAAGGCACTGTGAACCAGAGTCCAGGGGTGTGGCCCTCATAAGTGTTCCTGTCCCTTCTCTGGGGGTGGGCTGCCTTTTTTCCCCCCTTTTCCTTTGTCCCCTGTTCCTTTTCTCCAGCTGTGATTGGTAAACACTAAGGTCAGTAGGCTATGGTTTTGAAGTGCTTCTCCCTTGGGATTAAGGGTCTTATTTTATAGGCCTCCATCCCATTTCCCCACTGTGTTGGGCCTCCACCAGAACCCTATGCTACCAGCTTTGAAGGCTCTCTCTCCCGTGAAGATTTAGCCTTTTGTTCTGTGTGGAAGATAAGGGGAAAGGATTTAGTTGTGCCTGCTGTTTCCCTCCCCCAGCCAGCACCACACGGGGGAGCTTTCTCCAGTCTTCCCTGGGAGAACCTGCTTGGGTTCCAGGAGGAAAAACCAGCAAGAATGGGAGCTCCCCCCATGACTGTGACACCCGCCACCCCCAGGAGCTCCATACTATCACACTTGCCCACGCTTGACCTCTAGCAAGTCATTAAAAATTCTAGTTAATCTTCCTTAGGGCTTCTGCCTGAGCTAAGCAAATATACTGGTCCTGCATCTCCCTGAAGGCACCTGTCTCTCCAGATTTTATTACGGGGCTGTTTGCCCTGTGACCTCCTGTCTCTGACTGAGTTCACCAAAGCCATTAATTTTCAGTCTGTTCACCTTTTTTTCTTGTTACAAGGTCAGGAGACGCATCTTTTCAGCTCTCAACATCTCTGAGCTGAAACCAAATAATAGAGTTTTAAAGGATTGTCTCTGATATTAGGTGATAATTTATGTGAAGTTGTTCAGTGGAAACAGTCACGAAACTTTTTGTGGTTTTTTTTTGGGGGGGGCTGGCAAATCTGACTTGGTTCAAGCAAAAAAGAAATTTAGTTAGTATGGAGAGAGATGAAAGTTTATTAATACTTGTGTGTAACATGTTTGTATAATATGAAATCTGTTTTACTTTAAAATTTAGAATGATGTAGGTATCTGAAAAGTACAGCTTTTTAGTCTATCATCTGTCTTTTCATACGAGTAAGGGTTTAATCAAGGAAGTAGAACCACTGAGTATTGAAGGGGAGCAAAATAAGCCACTCCAAAATGTGCCCCTTGCCTCACTCACCATGGTGCGTGAGGCCCTAAGAACTGTATAGACAAGTTCTTCACAAGTATATGCTTTTGTAAGCTCATTCTATAATCTGGCCTTAAACTACTTATTCTGCCTACTTTCCTATCACTCATTTTCTCAATCAGCCTTTATTCCACTCACGTTTAACATCTTAACATTTCCAGATATTTGCTGTTCATGTTTTAGAATGTGTTACTCTCCAGGATTTTCACCCCTCTTTTTCTTGGCATATATCAAGGCCTAGCTCAAATATCACCTTTCTTTCCCCCAAGTTGTTGGTAGCTATTGTAGTCAGAATTATTTGCCCTCTCTATTCATCTTTGATTTCCAAGTACCTAACATATTGCTTGGTATACAGTCATAAAGATTTGAGTATTTCATAGTCCAAGAAATTCTAAGACTGGGTTCTATTTTATTTTTATTTTTTTAGAAACAAATTTTTAAATTAATTAATTTATTTTTGGCTGCGTTGGGTCTGTTGCTGCGCGAGGGCCTTCTCTAGTTGTGGCGAGCGAGGGCTACTCTTTGTTGCAGTGTGCGGGCTTCTCATTGCGGTGGCTTTACTTGTAGAGGAGCACGGGTTCTAGGCACGCCCGGGCTTCAGTAGTTGTGGCACACGGGCTCAGTAGTTGTGGCATACGGGCTTAGTTGCTCCGTGGCATGTGGGATCTTCCCAGACCAGGGATCGAACCCATGTCCCCTGCATTGGCAGATGGATTCTGAACCACTGCGCCACCAGGGAAGTCCCATGGGCTGGGTTCTATTTTAAATCAGTTGACTAAGTTCACTCAGAAATAAAAATTAAGAGATTTAAGAGGTATATGTAGTTTGCTTTGGAATTGTCTATGTACAGAGTCCAAATAACTTTAGAAAACTTTGTCAGATGTACTGAGTTATCCATTCGATTAGCTAACCTTAACATTGTGTGAAAGATTTGCATTTAATATATGTTTTGGTGTTGACTTGTGACAAAAACTTAATGAATTTTATCCTAAAGTTATTCTTTGTTTACACAGAGAATGTCTAAGCACACAGATGCAGCAGCAGAAGTCCTATTGGAAAGAAAAGGTTGTGCAGGAGTGATAACACTAAACAGACCAAAGTTCCTAAATGCACTGAATCTTAGTATGATTCGGCAGATTTATCCACAGCTGAAGGTTTGTAATTTTCTTAAAGCAATCATATGGATCCTTCTGAAAGTATGTCCTTAGAGAATATTTCTGATATTCTCTCCCATAGAATCACTTGACTGTCTGGGATCAGCGCCCAAGCCCCATCGCTTATAGAGTCCTCAGCGCTTTCCTAAGTGGTTTTCCTGGAGCACCCCTACTGACAGGGAGTTCAGTGCCTCAGAAGACAGCCTCTTCCACTTTCACAAGGCTCCAAGTTTCTTCTTATGTTCTGCCCCTTTTTATTTTATTTTTCCAACCTGACGATGTATTAGGCCCATATTTTTTTCACCTTGGTCTCAAAGTTGTCGTGGCAAAGATTTCAGTTGCCATCATCAAACTTGGATCACAGAATGCACTCATCTAGCAACTTTGTTGGGATAGCCTCTAATTTATGTCAGAAAAGAAAATGAAGTTGGGATCCATTCTTCTGGATATGTTTTATAAAGCTTATGCCTTATGCTTTGTATATATCCACATACGTCTATATATACACATGTGTTTATGTGCATGTGGATATATAATTAATGAGTTTGTATTTATGATATGCTTATACCATCTTCTTTTACATTTGGATAGAAATGGGAACAAGATCCGGAAACTTTCCTGATCATCATAAAGGGAGCTGGTGGAAAGGCGTTCTGTGCTGGAGGTGATATCAGAGGTAAAAACTTTTTTCCCTTCTTACCTAAATGCTTTTTTCCCCCAATAAAACTGATAAGGTATTAGCAAATTTTTGTGGTACTTTGTAATTTGCTTTACTTTCTGGAATTGTTTTTTGTTAAACTGTTAATACATTTTTAGTGTGGTTAACTTAGAAAGAGAAAACATTTAAAGACTTACCTCTTGTAGTTAATAGAAAAATGAGAATAGCAGCTGTTTTTTTTTTAACTACATACGTGCCCTTCAGGTATCTTGTCTCTTTCCCTGAATCATCCTGAACAAAATGTCCAGTTATGGTATGTGATTCTGCTTTTTATTTTAGAATAGCTGTTATTAAGCAATTGTTTATCACATAAGCCTGACAACCTGGCCATGTTGAGTGACTTGCCATTCTCCAAACATGACATGCTCTCACATATTTCCATGACTTTGTGCTTTCCCATTGTTCATGATCCCAAAGCAAGAATGCACTTAATTGTAGTATTTATCCTATTATATTATCAATATTTTTTTGTGTTTAAATTAACATTCTGAGATAAATAAAAAGATTAATTCTCCTTATCTTTCTAATTATTTAGGTCAATCTGTACATATTTATTAAAAACAAAAGGTAAAAGAGAGAAGAAATGTTTTTACCACTGGTTGTCAGTATTTTATATATACTGAAAACTTTTCAGTATTTATATATACTGAAAACATTTTGAGTTTTCTTTCTTATGGAATTGGTAGGTTCCTGGGATGGTTTTTTTCTTTGTTTTATTTTTTTATATTTTTTGTACTGTGTTAAGATGATAATGTTCAGGTTGATCTATTTACCATATTTATAATCTTATGTAAACCATTACATTTGAAATAGGAAGAAACAAGCTTGATTCAGGACATAATTTCAAATATTTACTAAATTTAAAATAACTGAGTTAAAATTTCACTTTAAAATTTTCAGTTGCTTCGACTGACTTGTTAACTGAATCGTTTTTTGAATTTGTTTTGCCCACTACTTAAATATTTTTAAAACATTGTTTTTCAGCCTGAAATTAATCTTTCCTCAAGAGCTGGGCTTTTGATCTTGTCAGTTTACAGATGGGCAGAGCCTTATGTATTGATTTTAGCTTCTTCTGACTGTGAGCTATTTTTGCATATAGGCCTAACTTTACATTGCTGTTTGGAAATACAGTTAAAAATTCTAGAATTATTCTAGTTCACATGTATAAGCAACAGATTTCAATTCTAGGAAATTTAGTTTCTTTTAAACATGATAGTCCAAGACAGTAAGTGGGCACTCTGAAAAATAAAATTTTTTTTGTAATTTATGTAATTTTGTAATTTATTTATTTATTTATTTTATTTTTGGCTGTCTTGGGTCTTCAGTGCTGCCCACGGGCTTTCTCTAGTTGTGGTGAGCGGGGGCTACTCTTCGTTGCAGTGCATGGGCTCCTCATTGTGGTGGCTTCCCTTGTTGCAGAGTACAGGCTCTAGGCTCACGGGCTTCAGTAATTGTGGCTCACGGGCTCCAGTAATTGTGGTTCGCGGGCTCTAGAGCACAGGCTCAGTAGTTGTGGCACATGGGATTAGCTGCTCTGAGGCGTGTGGGATCTTCCCAGACCACGGCCCAAACCCATGTCCCCTGCATTGCCAGGCGGATTCCCAACCGCTGCGCCACCAGGGAAGCCCTGACAAAAAATTTTTAAATGATGTTACTAAACATCATTTAATTTATATGGAACTGATTGGTTAGAATAAGATTAGAAGGAAATCTCAGAAGATTTCTGAGATAAAAGAGCTTTATTCCACAGGCAATGCAATTTACACTCCTTTTCTTTTAGTATTGGGGAGAAATGATGAAAGATAATAGATGAGGGTTTTAGGGGTTTTATTGGTGAAAGCCTCAGAATGACAAAACTAGATATCAAACCTTTTTTTATTTTTAAAATATTTATTTATTTGGCCACCCCATGTGGCTTGCAGGATCTTAGTTCCCCAACCAGGGCCTGAACCTGGGCCACGGCAGTGAAAGCACTGAGTCCTAACCACTGGACCACCCGGGAATTCCCCAAACCTTTTTTTTTTAAAAAACCAAGAAAAAAAGTCAATATTTGGTTGGAACATTTTGAAGGAAGCTATATCAGAGTTCTGAAGTTAGTCTAAAAGTCTATTAATAGTCAACGATTTTTATGTAACTCTTTCCCATAAAAGAAGTAAATGTATATATTATATATTTAATTTGTATTTTAGTAGGTAATTCTCATAGGACTTAGACAAGAAAAGCATATGAACTTGAAGTGTATGGAAGAGAGGTTTGATGGTGGTTTTGACATTGACTGTAGTAGGAGTATAGTAGATTGGACTATGGAACTCTGGATAATAGAAAATTGCAATAGAAATGAAACCATTTGATATTTATTATTAAGATATTTACTGAGCACCTGCTTATTAAGACAGGCATTTGTATGCTGTAACAGTATCTTTGAGAGGTTATATTTCCATTGATATTAATAAATAAGGATATTACTGTTTCATTTACCTTCTTAGCCTCACCTTTTACCATTCTCCTTTAGTCTTTTAAAACTACTTATTTCTTGATTTTATTCTTTCTTGCCTGTGTGCCTTTGTAGGTACTCCTTTCTCTACTCAGAACTTTTCACTTTTCAGAACTTTTCACATTTAGGAAATCCTTACCTGTTGTTCACATTTGGCACAGAGTTCTCTCTTCTGGGAAGCCTTTTTTTAAATTATTTTTTTTTTTGGGGGGTGCATCGTGTGCCATGCAGGATCTTAGTTCCCTGACCAGAGATCGAACCTGTGGCCCCTGCAGTGGAAGCATGGAGTCCTAACCACTGGACTGCCAGGGAAGTCCCTGGGAAGGCTTCTTTTAATTACATCTCTTATGCTCACATTCCCACGGCACCCAACCTTAGAGTGGGCATGACACAAGGAGTGTAGCTCAGTAGTCTGTCTTATAGTCTGAACTCCAGGGCAGCCGTCTTATATTGCTGTCTTGTTATCTACAGCACTGAAAACAGTGTGTGGTACCTGGTAGATGCTCAGCAAATGTTCCATGGTGAAATGAATGTGACAGAAGTATTTAACTAGATGGAATATATAGAACTCTGTGTGTGTGTGCATGCACATGTGCATATATTTCTTTGTGTGTATATGTATAACGTACTTTGTGTTAAGATATATTACCAAAGGAAACATGTATCCAGCAAACATTCATTTAGGTGCTACAGAAAATAGTCAAAAGAAAATGCATTTTGTACCAATATGTAACTTATAATTTAAGTATAACACTTTGTTAGAAGTTCTGAATAAGAATTTTTGCCTTGAAGTTTTGACATTGGACTATGGATTTGGGGCTAACTATAGTATGTCCGTGGAATAGGTGACTTCAGAACCTTAACAAACCATTCTAGACTTTCCCCCTGGTACTTACTATCACATTATTTAAAATTTTTCTATTTGACTGTATTGACTGGAAAACACTTTTTGTAATTTGTAATCCTTCTTTTTTCTTTTTTTATTGTAGTGATCTCAGAAGCTAGAAAGTCAAATCAGAAGATAGCTCAGGATTTCTTCAGAGAAGAATATATGCTGAACAATGCTATTGGTATGTGTGCTCTGCTGAGAGCTTTGAAAATGGAATCAAGGCATAAGCTGCACAGTATGAATTGTTAAAATGTAATCAACAGACACTCTTGTTTAATCTTTTATATACTTTGTGCCAGGAATAAACTTGATTAAAGTAGTCTGACTGCTCATTCCAGAACAATTCATACTTGATTATTAAATAGGGTATACTTAACTACTATTTGCCATATAATCAATATGGAAACATGGATTCTGATCATATGGTTGGCTTTCTTGGAAAACAAAAAGCTTGGGTGCCAGTTTTCTCTATAAAATGAAGTGTCATTTTTCTGAATTCTTGAGGAACTCTGGGATGAAATTTCTTTATAGTCATCATTCCAGATTTCATTGGAAGTGACACAGTAGTTACATTTATCAAGCATGTGTTTCAAATGTTAAATTACAGGGAATAATATAATAAATACTTGTGTACCCACCAGCCCAGAATGAATAGACCACTATATTTTATTTTTGCTTGATGTTTTGAAATTTATTTATATTAAATAGAATACTATGAGTTTTAAAATTATTGTTCAGTCTACTTCATTGCTTGCTTCAGTGCCATTTCTTTCTCTCTCCAGAAGCAACCAGTATCCCTCCTCAGAAGCAACCACTGTCATTAGTTTTTAGCACATCCAGTTAGACTGTACTTTATATTTTTACTACATATTTATGAACAAAAGTAGTATTACTTTATGTTTTTGAAATTTGCATAAGTACTTTCTTACTGTATATACCATTCCATAAGTTTTTGATAACATGGAATGTAACTGTTCTTATATTATTCAATTATCCCATATTACTTAATCTGTTCTATATTAGTGGTTATTTTAGATTATTTCAGCTTTTTACTAATACAGATTGTTACACCCTTATATGTATACCCTTAGTGCCCATGTGCAAAAATTTCTAGAAATAATAGAAGTCGAATGGATGGATCATAGAGTTTATGTATCTTCAGTGTGTTTCCAAATTCTTCTCTAAAGTATAAGACTTTATTTTCTACATGTCCTTTCTATCATTTTTTGTTTTTAAACTTTGCATGCTTTATATCTTATTGTGGTTTTAATTTGTACTTCATTGGATGCAGGTAAAGTAGAAGGTGTTTATGTTAATCATTTATATTTTCTTTTCAGTTTCATCCTTTGTTTATCTTTCTTTTGGATTGTCTTTTTCTTACTGATTTTATAGGTCTTTATGTATTCTGATTCTTCACTTTTGTAGATCATATATATTATAAATACACGTCTCTCAGTCTTCTACTTTATCTTTTGGTATATACAAGTTTTTGTTTGAGATGAAATGTATTCTTTTCCTTTATGATTTCTGCTATTTGCATTTTAAAAATGCTTAATAACATGAAGGGTTTTAAGATGTTCTTTTATATTTTCTTTTAATAGTTTGTTTCTTTATGCTCTACGTCTTTAAAGTGCTTGGAATTTTTTTGCATGTGACATCATCTAACTTTTACTTTTCAGCTAGAAAGCCAGAAGTTGTAATGCCTTTGATTGAATAGTCCTTGTTTTCCTCACTGGTTTTAATGATACTTCTATCATATATCAAGTTCTTATATGTGACCGGGTCTGTTTCTGGGCAACTTTGTTCATTGGCCTATTTGTCTGTACATATGGTAAAACTACAGTGTCAAAATTATTATAGCTTTAAGATATGTCTCTCTCTGATAGGACAAGTTACCCTTGTTTTCTTTCAAGATTTTCTTGGCTACTCTTGGACTTTTGATTTTTCAAATGAATTTTTTTTTTGGTTTTTAAAAATTCAAATGAATTTTAAAATTATTTTGATATTTAATAAGCTTATGCAGTCATCGCCATTAATCTGTTTTAGAACATTTTCATCAGATTGACTTTCATGTCCTTTCATAATGTTTTATAATTTTCTCCATAAAGAAAAAGAAAGATTTTTTAAGTGTTATTTTTAGACAGCTTATTTTTTTTGTTACTACATTTAATAGTAATTTTTCTTATTACATTTTCTAATTGACTATTTCTAGCATGTAGAAATGCTTTTGATTTTAGTATTTTGTTCTTACATCCAGCAACCCTGCTGAAATTTATTATCAGTTCTAATGATGTTTCTGTAGGTTCTCTTGGCTTTTCTACATTGGTAATTCTACCATCTACACGTAATTTTTTTCATCTCTTTCCAGTCTGTATACTTATGACTTTTCTTGTTATATTTTGGCTAGGACCTCTATTATAATGCTGAATGATTGTGGTGTTGTCTTATTTCTGATGTCCATGGGAGCTTTTAAAATTTCATTCTTTAGTATATAATCATTTTATAGACACTTTTTACCAAGTTACAGATGTTACTTCTATTCCAAATTTGTTAGGGGTATTTTCTTTTGTTTGTTCAGTTGTAGTGGTCCAGTGCTTAAGCATCCACTTTTCTGACTTTTTCTCTTCCTCTCATGGGTAGGAGCTTACTGAGTTTTAGGATCAGCAGATAGAGTTTTTCTAGCTATGTTTTACAAATCATATAGCTCTTCCTACTGTGAGGCTTTATGCAGGTATTAACTCATAGCATGTTATGTGTGGCCCATGTTATTCCTGACTCAGAACAGATAAACACACACACACTCACTCATAATCTTTGGCTGTAGCTTCCACACAGCTATTACCTCTGAGTTTATTTGTTTCTGGCACCTGAGGATTTCCCTTGTTTGGCTTTGAACTTGGATATACGTTGACAAAAAAATTTTTCTCTAGAATTTTTATGTCTTTGAGGTAGGAGTGGGGAGACGAGGCTGTTTCCCAGTTTAACTCAGTGAGCCACATTGAATGGAGAGCTCTCATTTCTTTGAGTCCATAATTCTACAGATCAGGTTTTACTTAGGATGTTTTATTCATTCTAAAAATTCATACCAGCGCTGTCCAATAGTACTTTCTGTAATGATAAAAGTATTCTGTTTCTGTGCTGTGCAATATGATCACTACTAGCCACACATGGCTCATGAGCACTTGAAATGGGGCTACTGTGATCAGTAAACTGAATTTTACCTTTGTTTAATGGTAATTAATTGTAATCTAAATAACTACATTTGGCTATTGGCTACTATATTAGTGCAGTTCTATACTAAATAAAAAGAGAGGGGCGAAAACCTCTAAGCAGTTTGAGAAGAGTTTGGTAAAATGTTAATATACAGAGAGAAAGCCTTCCAGATATAATCTCTATACATTGTAATGACATATTTTAGTCGTTAAGGAATTTGACAGATTCTGGCTTTGTGTTCCTGCATCAATTAGCTTCTGATATTTCATATCTAAAATATATGTATCTGTAGCTGAAATGGTATATTTGTATGCATGTCTACTCCAATCAATAGAGATATTTGTTTCCATTGTTTCTAGGGAATTATAGTTAAAAATTGAGGGCTGTGGAAGTCCTTGTGAATGTTAAATTAGAATTGTACTTCAGTGGCTCATTTGGCAGATTGGGAATATTTATAGAATTGCTAGATGGATCAAAACTGTACTTTTATATTGGTTTTTGGTAAGGAAGTTATATTTGCAACAAGCTGTAATAGAAGTACAGTGATTTATGTTATGTTGTGCGCAACTTCCTCTTCAGAGGGAAAGGAACTGAGTAAAAGTTTACAGGATTTTTGAGCTGGAAGGAACTTCTGAGGCAAGGCTCATCATTTAGTAGATAGGGAAACTTATCTATATATTATATACATGATATACACATGTATGATAGGCATATATACGTATAACTTACATGCGTATATGTGTATACACGTATATGTATTGAATTGCCAGTATATAAGCATCTAATGCCAGTATATATATTAAATATAGTTGAATTGCCAGTTAATGACAAACCTGAGACTAAAATTTGGGTCTTTTAACTCCCAGTCCTTGCTTTTTCCTGTATGCTGCACTTCTCTTTGTATCCAGATACTTCCTTAGATGTATAGAAGACAAATTATGTTCTTTAAAATACAACTGTGTTACATAAACATCAGTGGCTTATAAGGCAAATATTGTTTTTCTCAATAGTTGAGTTATATAGGCTTTCATCTGTTTCAAATTGAGGTGTTGAGTTTTTCATAATAATGAATAGATGATCAGGATTGTGTATGGACTGATGTTTTAAAAAGAACATATTTTATAAGCCATATGTTTAGTCTACTTTGATATTTCTTGCAAAAATTTCTTAGGGAAAATACTCAGAGTTCATGTAACATGTGATTTTTGGAAAAATAAAATGTATTTTAAGCATTGTAACTAATTACAGCTCTGTTTCTTTTAGATTCTTGCCAGAAACCATATATTGCACTTATTCATGGAATTACAATGGGTGGGGTAAGTA
The DNA here is from genome assembly GCF_003676395.1 of Aethalodelphis obliquidens. Taxonomy (NCBI): domain Eukaryota; kingdom Metazoa; phylum Chordata; class Mammalia; order Artiodactyla; family Delphinidae; genus Aethalodelphis; species Aethalodelphis obliquidens. The sequence goes on from NW_020837946.1 coordinate 43,706,771, forward strand.
GACTGTTTACTCTTATCATTGTTATGTGAGCTATATTAAAAATAAGTTAATTATTAAACAGAAGTGAGACAATGAATGTAATACAATAGAAGTTGAAATGAATCATGTTTGGAGCTTTGCAGGTTTGGGATATAATATTTGCTTCACCCAAAAAAATACGTTCTTAATTATGTTCTATGCTATTTCAGCTTCTTGAATTAGTAAGCTTTCTTAACTAACAAAATTGATTCTTTTTTTTCTTATGTAGAGGCCTTTTTCTACTTATAAGTAAACAGATTGCTTTCAACAGCTTCAGAAAAGAAACTGGAATGTTGAGGGTTTTTTAGACTCTGAATAGTGGAGATGTGGTTCCTAAGTTGTATCTACTGCACAAAATCTCACTTTAGTGAAAGTGTTTGGATACTTTTTGAAGTTCTCTGAAAGTGCATTTCTATCAGTTGACAAATCTTTGTAATAGCACAGATGCAAAATAAATAAATCTTAGATTTCACTGGCTTTGAATAGTTTTATAGGGAGTTGGAGAGAACATGAAATAATTACAGAAAAAGTGTTCCAATGTGTGGCACTGGCTACAACAAAGACAAGCCTTTAAAGAAGTGAGAGGTCAGAATAGGTCTTCATGGCAGGAAGAGGTAGGATTGAAGAAGGTAGTAGGAAGCTGAAGGGTGGAATTTCAAAGATTGAACTTGTTAAGTATTTCAAACATTTAGTCATTGGGAGATGTCCCCCTCTTTCTAGGAAAACCACACACTAGATGAAGTCTCTTGGGAACTTGGAATTGCTTAGATCTTTCTTTTTTGCGTTTGTTTTATTGAAGTATAGTTGATTTACAATATTGTGTTAATTTCTGCTATACAGCCAAGTGATTCAGTTATACATATATATATATTCTTTTTCATATTCTTTTCCCTTACGGTTTATGACAGGATATTGAATACAGTTCCCTGTGCTATACAGTGGGACCTTGTTGTTTATCCATTCTGCACATAATAGTTTGCATCTGTTAATCCCACACACCCTATCCATCAGAACTGCTTAGATCCTGCACATCATTTTGGGAAAGGGCTTCCATTAGCACCTGTGGTTAGGAGCAGGATCAAGGGCAGTCTGTACCTCTCAGCTTGTGGCAGATACTGAGCGTGAGTTGATTGTGCTTTCTTTGTCAATAAAGTGCTAAGATGGGAAAAATAAGAGCTCCCTGAAAAAATTCTGCAGAACAAAAGGAAGGAACATAATCTGAAGCTTTGAAGGAAGAGCCCCCTGTGAATGTGAAAGGAACCAGAAAAAAATGAAAACAAACAAAAAAACATTGGGCATACTTAATAAACATGTAAAATGATGTGGCTCCAATGAAATAGGAAAGACAGCCCATAATTAGACAACAAACTTAGATGAAAGGGCAGCAGGTTACAAGGGGGAACAGGCAACATAGGAAGGATGACTGGAAACGAAAATGCAATAGCAGAACCTGACATTCCACTTTGAAGGTCATAGATAAGAAGGAGTTGAATTTCATATTACAGTTAATGAACTTGTGTCTGTGGAGGACAAACTTGAGAAGCTCTCACCAAGAAAGGACAAGGATAAAAATGATGAGAACAAACATTAGTCAAACTCTAAGGGTGGAGCCCAGTAGTATGTGTTTTAATAAGTCCTCCAAGTGATTGAGTCATGTTAAGTGGGAACTAGTGCCCAAGACATCGATTGTATGTAATGAATTAACTGCATTCATATTTCTGCCCTGTGATTCTAGAATGGTATCAGTTATATACCATGCTTGGAAAAACTGAGAAAATAGTTAAGTCTTTTGCAGTGATCTCTGGTTCAGATGACGAGCCCCTCAGTGAGAAAGGTTCTTTTATATTACATATTGTCAGCCCTGCCCCTAAAAAAAAAAAAAACAAACCTATGTGTCTTTTCTTCTGTCAGGTCTGCCACCTACAACTCCCCATATATAGTCTACATCTAATTCATCTTTAAAGACTGAAAGTTCTACCCTATATTTTTTAACAGTCTTAAATACCACTATGATTAGGTGTGATTTTTTTTCCTTCATTGACTCAGTGCATTCAATCTTTACTCCAAATTTGGCATTTATTCTTTATTGTCAGTTATTATGAAATATGCCCAAGTATATTAGATGGTCTATAAAGGTGAGGACTACTCTTTTTTTTTTAGCATGCTCATAACAACTAGGGAATGCACAGTATATATTTAATAAATTGTTTATTTAAAAAACTCTGCTTTAAAAAACATTTTTGTAGCCTTTGAAGGAGTAAAATTTACAGACTGGAAGTGAATCAGTTCTTTTTTCTTGTAATGGGATTTTATATGTATCTTGGTTTTGAAGACTAACTTTTCATGTCTCATTTACAAACGTTGCTTAATATAAGACTCAGTGAACTCTAGCTTTTGAAAATGTAAGCCTCTAGATCTTTAGCTCTCAACCTTGGCTGCATTTTCAATCACTTGAGAGTCTTTCAGAAATCCTGGTGCCCAGGCTTTACTTACCTCCTGAACCATTAACCACATATTAGAGCAGGACTCGGGTATTTTTAAAGCTCCCTTGTAATCCCAATATGAAACTAAGGTTAGGAACTGCTGAACTTACTAGCAATTCCCAACTAGTGTATAGTTCAGTGTTAGCTGTGGACCTTTTTCAAAAAGGCAGTGGTTCTCACAGGTTAGCTCATATCAAAATCCAAGAGCTGGAAGGCAGTGGTTCTCCCAGGTTAGTTTGTATCAGAATCCAAGAGCTTGTTAAAAGGCAGACTCGGGACTTCGCTGGTGGTGCAGTGGTTAAGAATCCGCTTGCTAATGCTGGGGACACGGGTTCGATCCCTGGTCTGGGAAGATCACACATGCCACAGAGCAACTAAGCACGTGCACCACAACTACGGAGCCTGCGCTCTAGAGCCCACGCGCTGCAACTACTGAAGCCTGTGTGCTCTAGGGCCCACATGCTGCAACTACTGAAGCCCGCGCGCCTAGAGCCCATGCTCCACAACAAGAGAAGACACTTCAATGAGAACCCTGCACACCACAATGAAGAGTAGCTCTTGCTCACCGCAACTAGAGAAAGCCCGTGCGCAGCAACAAAGACCCAACACAGCCAAAAATAAATATAATAAAAAAAAAAATAAATAAAGATGGACTTAAAAAAAAAAAAGGCTGACTCCTCTCACCCCCCCAGTTCCAGTTTAGTCAGTTTGAAGTGTGGCCTAAGAATTTGCATTTCTAAAAGTTCCCAGATGATGTTGATGATGCTCGTGATAGTGGGGGTGCCTCACTTTAGGAACCACTGCCATAAAGTGTTGAGAACATGCAGTTTGTTAATTCAAAAGGCCTTTATTTTCAGAATTTTTAGTAGAATTTTAGTATTATAGGTAATTGTTTTATGGATACGTTTTAAATCCTAATATAAAAGTATGAGACTAAGATAGGGCAAATATAGCTTACGAAAAGGTAGCCAAATAGTTTTGTCTCTGTCTTTATCTTGATTCTGATCAATGAATTGTTTCTTATAAGAAAGAATTATAAGAAAACTTGAACAATCCAAAAGATGGCGCCATAGAGCTTGATTTTTATTTAATTTCATGTTTTCTTTTTTACTATGGAAAAAAATATTTTTCCAGCAATGAAAATGACAGTTTTACTGTCTCTTGTTGTTTACCATGAAGAGTAACACAGCACTTTGTAGAGGGGATAACTAAATTCTATTATGTTTTAGATTTCAGAAATTCAAATGTTTACTTGATATTTTGGTATACAGTAAAATAAAAATGTTTCTGAGTTGTTGTCCACTTGGTTAATTAAAAATATGTAAGATTATGTCATTACAATGTTTTTGAAAGAAACGAAAAATTTTTTGAATAGCAATTTGAAAGAATAGTTCATTGTTTCCTAAAAAGGAAGAATTTTAATTTCCTTTACCCTTTATTTTAAAAATCTAGTCATATTTTCTCAAGTTAATATATAACGGAAAGGCAAATTTGCTTTAAAAGTTAAAATTAATTTTAAGTAGATATAGAACAGAAAAAATCCTTATTTTTATTCTGTATGTGTAGTACTGCCTACATTTCCCTCCCAATTGAATTGGATTTAAAAAACTTTTACGTTTCTTTCCTTTTCCTTCTTCCCTTTCTTTGTCCCTTCCTCTCTCCCTTCCTCCCTTTTCTCTTCCCACCAATGCATTTTACAGTAGAAACAAAATTAGCTCCCCCAAGCCAACTCAAAATACGTTTACAATATGGTATTGTTTTTGTGTTTCTCAAAGTGTCCTAAAGATGCTGCAAGCAAAAGGGTTTTGTGATCAATATAATGGAAAATTAAAAGTTTTAAGGCATACTTTAGAAGGGGTATACTCTAATGAATAGAGAAGGAGTGGGAACTGGATTGGAAACAGTGAGCATATACAATCTCCAAACGACTTTTTGGGATACAAACCAGCCACGTGGAAAACTGACTAGTGCTCAGTTAGATGGGAGCTACTGAATCAGATTGAGTTTAGCCACAATTAATGTCACTGAGACATGTTCTTATGAGAAGAATTACTACAAAATGATGTAGTATTTGCATATAACCTATGCACATCCTCCTATATACTTTAAATCATCTCTAGGTTACTTATACGGTGTAAATGCTGTGAAAATACAACGTAAATAGTTGCTGTTGCACAGCAAAATTCAAATCTTGCTTTTCGGAACTTTCTGGAGTTTTTTTCTCAATATTTTGAATTCACAGTTGGTTAAATCTGTGGGTATGGAGGGCTGAGTGTATTTTGGATATTAACCCCTGATCAGTTATATGGTTTGCAGATATTTTCTCCCATGTCATAGGTTGCCTTTTCATTTGTTGATGATTTCCTTTGCTGTGTAGAAGCTTCTATTTGATACAGTTCACGTTTATTTTTGCTTTTTTGCCTTTGCATTTGGTGTCAATCCCCCAAATCATTGCCAAGACCAGTATGAAGGAGCTTATTCCTTATGTTTTCTTCTAGGAGTTTTATGATTTCAGGTCTTACATTCAAGTCTAATCCATTTTGAGCTGGTTTTTGTGTATAAAGTGAGGTTTAGTTTCATTTTTTTCCGTGTGGATATCTGGTTTTCCCAACACCATTTATTGAAGAGATAGTCCTTTCCCCATTGTATATTCTTGACTCCTTTGTTGAAAATTAATTGACTGTATTGTGTAGTTTTATTTTGGGGTGCATTCTCTCTCTCTCTATTTTTTTTTTTTTGGTTCCACTGGTCTATGTGTCTGTTTTTATGCCAATACCATAGTGTTTTGATGACTGTAGCTTTATAATATGATTTGAAGTCAGGAAGTGTGATGCTTCCAGCTTTGTTTTTCTTTCTCAAAGTTCCTTTGGCTATTTGAGGTCTTGATTATTCTGTATCTGTGAAAAATGCCATTGGAATTTTGACAGAGATTACATTGAGTTTGTAGATTGCTTTGGGTAATATGGACATTTAAACAATATTCATCCGATCAGTGAGCACAGAATATCTTTCCATAATATGTGTCTTCTTCAGTTTCTTTCATCAATGTCTTAGAGTTGTGAGTGTATAGCTCTTTCACCTCCTTGGTTAAATTTATTCTTAGGTATTTTATTCTTTTTGATCCAGTTGTAAATGGGATTGTTTTCTTAATTTCTCTCTCTGAAAGTTATTTGTGTACAGAAACACAACTGATTTTTGTGTATTAATTTTGTATCCTGCAACTTTACTGAATTCGTTTACTAGTTTTTAACATTTTTTTTGTGGCATCTTTAGGGTTTCCTATATATAATATCATGTCATCTTCAGATAGTTTTACTTCCTTTCTGATTTTGATCCTTTTATTTATTCTTCTTGCCAAATTGCTCTGGCTAGGACTTTCTGTGGTGAATAAAAGTGGTGAGAGTGGGCATCCTTGTCTTCTGATCATAGAGGAAAAGCATTCAGCTTTTCACTGTTGAGTATGATGTTAGCTGTGGGCTTGTCATATATGGACTTTATTATGTTGAGGTACATTCCATTTTTACCTAGTTTGTTGAGGATTTTTATCATAAAAGAATGTTGAATTTCATCAAATGCTTTTTCTGCATCTATTGAGATGATCATATGATTTTTATCCTTCATTTTGTTAATGTGGTGCATCACATTGATTTCACATACGTTGAACCATTCTTGCATCTCAGGAGTAAATCCTACTTGATCATGGTATATGATCCTTTTAATGTATTGTTGAATTCAGTTTCCTGATATGTTGTTAAGGATTTTTCCATCTGTGTTCATCAGGAATATTGTCCTGTAATTTTCTTTCCTTACAGTGTTTTTGTCTAATAAGAATGGTAGACATTCTTACTGCTAAGGCTGCTTGTGTAGATCAAGGTTACTTGATTTCAGATACATGAATATGAGACAGGTATGCATTGAACCTCTGATTCTTATTTGTTCTTTGTCGGTTTAAGGTGGAAGCAGCCAGTTGTTAACTGTGATGAAACTAGACCTGAAGCAAATGTGCAAAGATAAAGGATGATCAGTCAGGGACTTCCCTGGCAGTCTAGTGATTAAGAATTTGCCTTCCAATGCAGGGGGTGCGGGTTTGATCCCTGGTCGGGGAGCTAGGATCCCACGTGCCACCCAGTCAAAAAACCAAAACGTAAAACAGAAGCAATATTGCAACAAATTCAATGAAGACTTTAAAAATGATCCACATCAAAAAAATCTTAAAAAAAAAAAAGAAAATAAAAAGGTTGATCCGTCAGAGACTAAAGGAAGGTACTGCAGTGCAGTTGCCCTGGGAACTAAAAATAAAAGGACTATACTGACAGGCAAAGTTGTGTTGTGGAGAAAGCAATAAAATATATTAAGAGAGGAAGAATAATCAAATAAAAAAGGATATGGGGAATTCCCTGGCGGTTACAGTGGTTAGGACTTGGTGCTTTCACTGCCAGGGTCCAGGTTAGATCCCTGGTCAGGGAACTAAGATCCCGTGGCATGGCCAAAAAATAAGATATGAAAAAGAGCCTCCTTTAAGACTGAAGATTAATAACACGGCAGGATCTGTGAAAGGAAGAATAGAGAAGAAATTTCCCTTGGATTTCTAAGTGTTCAGAATATGTACTTATGTGCATTCATTTTCAGTTGTGTTCACTGTTGGCATTTCTCCAAGCCTGGATGGAGATCTTTTTCTTGATAGAGAAGGGAAGGTGCCTCCCTTTCCCCCATGGGATTCTCTCTACTTAGATTTCCTTCTGCTTTATTAGGGGAGAGTAAGGGTTGCTTTTAGTTGCAGAATTTCTCATAATAGATTTTTAGGGTTATTTAGTTTCTCAGTGAGCCTTTTTCATAGGTAAGCATTGGGTTCTATTTTTCAATACACAATGGATTACCCTCTAACAAATGTTCCTATGCTGTTTAACTCCATCTCATCTCTTGTCTGTCTTATTAGATAGAGCCCTTTATTCTCTCCTTGCCTCTACTCTTTTAACCCTGGCTTTTAGCCCAAACATATCCAAGTAGAGAATCGGAAAGTGCTTCCATTTACTAACCAGGAACTTGGCTTTACTGCCTGCCCCTGCCCCACCTCCATCCCCATTTTAAGGTATTGATTTCTGGGAAGTAGAACTTTTACTTTCCAGGAGTGTGGGTATTCTTGGCAACTTTCACAGACTTGCAGATTCTCAGATCTACAGGGAGTTCTTTTCCATTTCCTTGGCCATTTCCTGTGGGCATATTGGTCAGGTTTTTGGTTCATTTCCTTTTTAAATGTGAAAGCACCCTAGGTTCTTGGTCAAGTGACAGGCACCTTTCCTCTGTGCCATTCTCATCCTGCCTCCATTTTATCCCCACTATGTTGGGTTGGATGATTTGTGGTCTAGAGGGCTCTGTGTCTTATTGAGGAGGCATCAGATTATTTCACAGAGAAGAAAGGGGCAGAGGAGCTCCTTTTGCCCATAAAATGAGCTCATTCTCCTAAGGATATATGGAGGTAGGAGATTTGAGACTAACTAGACGTTCATTATGATTTTAGCAATAATATGAGGTTGTTTCAGCTATTTCACCCAACCAGCAAAAATTACTGGATGTCTGCTATGTACTAGATACTGGTTAGGCTCTAGGGGTAGAATAGTGAGCAAGATAGATATATTTTCTTTCCTTATGGACCTTACTGTCTTGTGAGGCAGGTACAGAGTTGTCTGGGAATACATAAGAGTACCGGCCTCAACTGTGTGTGTATGTCTGAGTACTTTAGTGATGGAGATGGTGTAGGGAAAGCACCCTGGAGGAAGTTTTATTTAAGCTGAGACTTAAAGAGGAATCAGCCAGGGACAAACAAGGTGGGACAGTGGAGGAATGCGCTATGGTTGGTACAAGCGTGTTAAGGGGTTGATGCAGTGTAGAAGAATAGTGTGTGAGTGAGAAGATAATAGTATATGTGAAGATGAGAGAGTTCATGTTTGGGAAAGTTAAGTGTGCCTAGATTTGGGAGTATGAAGGAGATAGCGGTTCAGTTCTGAGGTTAGAGAGGTAAGCAAGAAGCCAGATCAGTCCTCTTAGATATAAGTTGTTTATCCTGAGATCAAGAGGGAGAGCCTTTTTTTTTTTTTTTTTGCGGTACGAGGGCCTCTCACTGTTGTAGCCTCTCCTGTTGCGGAGCACAGGCTCCGGACGTGCAGGCTCAGCGGCCATGGCTCACGGGCCTAGCCTCTCCGCGGCATGTGGGATCTTCCCGGACCGGGGCACGAACCCATGTCCCCTGCATTGGCAGGCGGACTCCCAACCACTGCGCCACCAGGGAAGCCCAGGGAGGGCCATTTTAAAGTGCTCTTAGCCAGGAAAATGGCTTGAATGGTGCATTTTAGACAGAGAACTCTCTTGTGGGAGGAACAGGTTGTAGGGAGGTTAGGATTGGTTGTAAAGAGATTATTCAGGAAGCTCTTGCAGGGATCCAGGTGGGAGATTATGGTGATTTTGAACTAGCATGGAGATTATGAAGGGGGGTGGAAATTAGATAGATTTAACGGAGATACTTAGGAGGAGACTTGGTGGGATTTGATGATGTATTGGATGTGAGAGATAAAGGGGAGAAAGAGGCAAGGATGACTTCCAGGTTTCTAGACTGGGCAGTGGGATGAATGGTGGACTGTTTACTTAAGATTCGGGAGAAAGTGTGGCTGGGGAGTGGGTTGGGGAGAGTGAAGGGAGATGAGTTTAATTTGTTAGGTGTGAAATACCTGTGGGCTTATCCACGTGGGAGTGTTTTGTCTGAACAAAAGTGTTTTGTCGGTTATGCACATCTGGAACTCAGGGTGCTGCTTGGGCAGGAAGTATAACTTTAGGACTTACAGAGGCACAGTATGCTCCAAAGTGTGTGCTTCTGCAACATGAATTAGCTCGTAAGTGATTGGTAAATGGGAAAATGATGTTAGGATAATGCAAAAATTATATTGATTCATATACAGTTTTTTTCTAGGCAAGGGGAGATAGGATAGTGGCAGTAGATATATAATCATCTGGACAGGAAAAGAGTGCTTAATTACCTCAGTTGCTGTACTGTGAATAGGCATTCTCTTGTCTGTATTTTAAGAAAATTAAAAAAAAAAACCCACACAAACAAATGCCTGTTTCTGGGTGGACCTCCACCGTAAGGTGAACCCTCAACTCTTGGCACTTGGTGTTTAATGGCGGTCCCACTGGCTTATAGCTGCACTTACACTGCTTTGTCTCCGCATGTGCCAGTCCTGCTCTGATTAAAGTATTGCCATTCTTTCCACTTTATTGTTGTGCATTTTAAATATCTACACTGGCATTCTCTGTTCATATTGAGCTGGTGCTCCTAATCAAGTCCCTGGCCTGCGACCATTTATTCTTTCTGTTAGCACTCAGAATACAAAGTTGCATAGGTTTTGAGTGGACTGCCGAAACTCTATTTTTCTTATAAGCTCTGTGCAGTTTTGTAGAGCCTGAGGATTTTTTTCAGTAACTCATCATGTTATAGCAGAGAAACTTGTATTGAAAATTTGTCAGTAGAAAAGATAATGCAAGGAAATGTGACAGAAATAGAGTGACAACCAAAGTAAGTCCAGAATGGAATACAAAAAAATGTTTATTGGCCAGAGGCAGAACAAGGAACCTATAAAAGACACTGAAAAAGGGGGGCCCAGAGGGGCAAACCAGAAGAGTGGACTTGTCATGGGAACCTTCAAGTTGGCTTTTGTGCCCCAGAAATCTTTGAGAGTTTCTTTGCTTTGTGGCAAAGAACCATATTCCAGGTTGTTTTGTACATTTTATTCAACAGACCTAAAATAGGGTGTTTTTCCAAGGCAGCCCTGGTTACTTTTAGTAGGAAATGATGGTTAGCAATAATAATCTGGGCACTAGTTAAGTTGGTAATTGTTTATAGGCCTTTTTGAAGAGAACTAAGAATATGTGTTTTATTTTTAAGAGAAAATAGGTCCTAGATCCTGAGTTCAGTACTTCCTATTCAAATTTAGATTCTTACTTCTTTGATATTTGTAACTTTCTTCTCATGTATGTTGAAAATCTTTATTTAAAAAAAATAATATTAAGATTGTGACAAATTTGCTTTGTCCTAATGTGTATAATAGTTTCAGAATAACAATAAATGTTATTATGAAGAATAGTCACTTGAAATACTGTCTTTGCCCTATACCAAAATTTTTTAGTAACTTAGCTTTTTCATACTTTTCCAGAGTATTCAACTTGGTTCTCATGAAATAACTCTTTATTTATGACTGACGTTTGGTAAACTCTGAACTCAACAGATCAGAGAAGTATCAGGTATATCAAAAAGTAGCCAGAGGGCTTCCCTGGTGGCACAGTGGTTGAGAATCCACCTGCCAATGCAGGGGACAGGGGTTTGAGCCCTGGTCCGGGAAGATCCCACATGCCATGCAGAGTGACTAAGCCCGTGTGCCACAACTACTGAGCCTGCGCTCTAGAGCCCATGCTCCGCAACAAGAGAAGCCACTGCAATGAGAAGCCCGCGGGCACCGCAACGAAGAGTAGCCCCTGCTTGCCCAAAGACCCAATGCAGCCAAAAATAAAATAAATAAATTTATATATAAAAAAAAGTAGCCAGAGAGTAGCTTTCAGGATGCTAGTTAATATAGATATTAGTTTTACAGAGTTAAGGGAAATTGTTGGTAAATCTGAGGTCAATTAAGAGTATTCCTGTTATAATGGTTCTTCTTGTTTGAATATATGATATGAGGCAGTGGTTTCTTAGAGCTTCTCTTTTTAAACATCTATTAAATATGATTGGGATTGACATACACACTAATCTGTATAAAATAGGTAACTAATAAGAACCTGCTGTATAAAAATAAAATTCAAAAAATAAATATGATAGACATTTAAAATATAATATGTGGTATGTTATAATATATTGGGGGAATGTGATTATTTAGGCAAAAACCTTGAGCAGGAATCCAGGAGGTACGTAAGAGTTATTTCTAATTTATGTTTTGTTTTTTTTAATTAATTAATTAATGGCTGCGTTCGGGCTGTGTTGGGTCTTTATTGCTGCGCAGGCTACTCTCGTTGTGGTGCACTGGCTTCTTATTGCGGTGGCTTCTTTGTTGCAGAGCACGGGCTCTAGGCACGTGGGCTCAGTAGTTGCAGTGTGTGGGCTTCAGTAGTTGTGCCTTGCGGGCTCTAGAGCGCAGGCTCAGTAGTTGTGGCGCACGGGCTTCGTTGCTCCACAGCATGTGGGATTTTCCCGGACCAGGGCTCGAACCCGTGTCCCTTGCATTGGCAGGCGGATTCTTAACCACTGTACCACCAGGGAAGCCCTCTAATTTATGTTTTAATGTATGATGTACCAGAATTATATTTCTGCTCACTGGCTTTTTTTAAAATTGAGGTAATTGACATATAATGTTTTAGGTGACAACATAATGATTTGATGTATGTATATGTTGTGAAACCATAAGTTAACACTCATCACTACACATAATTGAAAAAAATTTTTTTTCATATAACTTTTAAGATTTACTCTCAGCAGTTTTCAAATACCTCTCTGATATTTCTGTTTAAAGTAAAACTGTACCTCCAAGGATGGTAGACTGTTAATTCATAAATAAATTAAATATTTCTACCGCAGTTATTTGTTTCTGCTGAATATAATTTTTGTCCAAAAATAACATGAATTATATGAATCCAAAGCAGGATAATGTAAATGCTCTCTGTAGTGTATCAGAATACATTAATAGGGCTTCCCTGGTGGCGCAGTGGTTGAGAGTCCGCCTGCTGATGCAGGGGACACGGGTTCATGCCCTGGTCCGGGAAGATCCCACATGCCGCGGAACGGCTAGGCCCGTGAGCCGTGGCCGCTGAGCCTGCGCGTCCGGAGCCTGTGCTCCGCAACGGGAGAGGCCACGACAGTGAGAGGCCCGCGTACCGAAAAAACAAAAAACATTAATATTATGTAATCGGTATGTTAATACTATTAATATGCAATATTAGTCTGTTAATATTAATGTGAGAAGCATAATAAAAATAACTGTTTTTACTGGGTAGGCTGCTGATCTAAGGCATGTGGTCCCAGAGATACATTATGAAACTTATTTTATGATTATGATATTAACTTTTATACCATAGTGACATAATGTGTGATGAAAATCTATTTGAATTTCTAACAGAAATATATACCTAATTTCAAAGAACCATTTATAATCTTGAATGATGGTGAGAGAAGACTCTCATGTACTCACTGATACTGAGATGCAGTGTTCATTCTGGACAGGAGCTTACTCATTCTCTCTGATTAGAATTTAAATTCATGGCTCTTTGTGTGAGCATTTGTCACATCACCCCATTGTATGCCTTTCTGAGTTTGTTTTCTTTACTGTGGTTGTTGGCGCTGGTTACTCTGGAACATTTATTTTTATTTTCATTTGGCTCAAAAAGACTATTGTGAAACAATTTCAATTAGTAATATAGTACAGAGAACTCCAGTGTATCCTTCATCCACATTCCCTATTATTTCCGCATTTGTTTTATTTTCTCTTCTTCTCTCCCACATGTGTCTATGGATAATTTTTTTCTGAACCATTTGAAAGTTGAAGACATGATAATTCTTTATTGCTAAATTTTTCAGTGTGTATTACTTAAGAATAAGACACCAAAATCAGGGAATTTAACACTGATGTATTATTATCTGGAACATTTCTTTTTCAGGCACCAAATTAAATTGTTCTACATGTGTTTTTGTTTTTGTGTTGGGGGATTAATCTTGCCATTAGTATAAATCATGGAGTAATTGACTATATATTAAATTAACTTTAAATATCTGTATAATTATCAATTTTTAAAAATGTGCTTTTTGTCTAGAATAGTAATATTATCTGGAAATATAGAAGTGATACTCATTTCTAGTTACTGATAAGCATATTTGCATTTTGAAGGATTTAATTCTGCTTTTTAAGTAATTATAATGAGATCTTCTTTAAAAGCCTTAAAGCTATACCAGCCTTTTTCCTTTGTTGAACAGTGAAAACTCATCTAGCTCTAGTCTCTTAATTAAAAAAAAAAAGTCTTAGATGGCCTGAGTTTTGCATTTAAGAATGCCAGACTTTAAACAAGTAGGATACGAGTTTGACTACATTCATATGTTGGGTTACTTATGCTTATCCATATTAATATTCTCTGTACTAGATTATAAATATGGACCAGATTCATTTTACTTTATCTTCACAGTGTCAGTACAGTACTGCAATGAAGATTGTTTAATAATAATCCAAGTAAAAAACAATGTCAGAATGCTTGAGACACCATAACTATAAGGCACAGAAGGGTTAAATGTAAGGTAATAGAAAAAGTGTTTACCAACACTAAAATAACTGATACAGCTATTTTAATATCAAATAAGGTACTATGGCAAAAGCTTTTACTTGATATAGGACATTTCATAGTTATAATAAACAGGTATGACAAATCAAAATTTGTATGTCCTGTGAATCTTTCTGTTGTGTATTTTTTCTCTTAGGCTTTAGTCATGTGGTCTTATGTCAGATTATTTCTAATTGAGTGCTGGTTATTTCTAAATGAGTTATTTCTACTTGAGTATTATTTGAGCCCTGATATGGCGTAATCTTCCTACCATCGTTTCTAGTAGGAACCTAGGCTAAGGGCACTAGCAATCCCAGATCATCTCAATCCCGTCAGGAATGGGAGTATTTGAAGCTGAGCATTTGAATCCAGGCCACCCTAACTTCTAATGTGTAACATTTTGGGGCCCAGTTCAGCAAGCCCTCAATTTCGGTTCTTATTCTCTTAGCAGATAGGGCTTAGTTCAGTCTGTTGAAAGCTATTCAGCTTTTCACCTTCTTAAGTTCAGTGTAGTCAGATTCTGAAAGTAATTTTAGTGACTCTAATCAGCTATAGAAAGATATTTTATAAATGCTTGTCTAAAACTCTCAATTTATAGCAATATGAAGCTGAACAGAATTGCTTAATGAGTTTCATAATGTACAGTATTACACTGAGAAACAATGGGAACAAACCTCTGCCTCTGTGAAATAACTCTACTGGTGTGATATTTTCAAACATTTAAAAATGTTTAATCTTGCAAAAAAGTAGAAAACCCTTAAAGGGGAAATAGACAAAACCACAATCCTAGGAGAAGATTTGAACATACTTCTTTCAATGACAGATGAAGCAGAGACATAAACAGTATATGTACATATATACACATACATTTTACATGCATGCACATGGTTTGAACATGGTCCAATAAACAATCCAATTAACATGGACTCAGTAACTGTAGATTTCATGTTCAATTCATGTGTGCATGGAACATTTACCAAAATTGGCCATAGAATTAGTCTCAGCATATTCCAAAGGATTAATCTTACAGACTGTTCTCTGGCCCCAGTGGAATTAAGCTAGTAATCAATAATAGACAGAAAATCCTGAATGTTTGGAACATGTTTCTGCTACACTTTGAGGGTATGGAAGGATTACTTAAATTACACTAAATGGATTACACTAAATGTACCATAAACAAAAATAACCGATTCGATTGTGCTAAAATTAAGAAGCTCTATTCATTCCAAGACATCATTAAGAGAGTGAAAAGGCGAGCCACAGGCTGGAAAATAGGTATTTGGAATACAGTCCCTTGTTCTCAGCAGGGGATTGGTTCCAGGACCCCCATCCGATGCTAAAACCCAAGGATGCTCAAGTCCATTGTATAAAATAGCATAGTATTTGCATGTAACATATGCACATCCTCCCATATATTTTAAATCATCCCTAGATTACTTACAATACCTAACACAGTGTAAATGCTATGTAAGTAGTTGTAAACGGTGTAAATGCTATGTAAATAGGTGTTGGTATGCAGCAAATTCCAGTTTTGTTTTTTGGAACTTTTTGTTGGAATTTTTTAGAAAATATTTTTGGTCTGTGGTTAGTTGAATCTGCAGATGAGGAGCCATGAATATGGAGGGCTGACTATACATATATTTGACAAGAAATCATATGAAGGATGTAGAAAGAATTTCTACCTATCAATAAGAAAGTCCAATGGAAAAATGAGCAATAGATTAGACATTTCATAAAGAGAATATGCAGATGACCAAAACATGACAAAGCACTCAATTGCATTAATCAGCAAGAAAAGGAAAACTGAAACCACAATGAAATACTAACATATACTCACTAGAATGGCTAAAATGTTTTCTATGTGAGTCTGTTTCTGTTTTGTAAATAAATTTATTCGTATTATTTTTTTAGATTTCATATGTAAGTGATGTATGATATTTGTCTTTCTCTGTCTCACTTCACTTAGAATGATAATCTCTAGGTCCATCCATGTTTCTGCAAATGGCATTTCATTCTTTTTTATGGCTGGGTAGTATTCTATTGTATATATATACCACATCTTTATCCATTCATCTGTTGATGGACATTTAGGTTGCTACCATGTCTTGGCTATTGTAAATAATGCTGCTTTGAACATTGGGGTGTATGTACCTTTTTGAATTAGAGTTTTTGTCTTTTCCGGATATATGCCCAGAAGTGGAATTGCTGGATCATATGGTAACTCTATTTTTAGTTTTTTAAGGAACCTCCATCTGTTCTCTGTAGTGTTTGAACCAATTTACATTCCCACCAACAGTGTATAAGGGTTCCATTTTCTCCACACCCTCTCCAGCATTTATTATTCGTAGACTTTTTCATGATGGCCATTCTGACTGGTGTGAGGTGATACCTCGTGGTAGTTTTGATTTGCATTTCTCTAATAATTAGTGATGTTGAGCATATTTTCATGTGCCTGTTGGCCATCTGTATAGAATGGCTAAAATGTGAAAGACAATTTCAAGCATTGGTGAGGATATGGAATACAAACTCATATTGCTGCTGGAGTAGAAATTGGTATGACTGCTTTGGAAAATTGTTTGATCTCGTCTTTTAAAGTTGATTGAATTAATACTCTGACCCAACAGGATTACAACCCAACCAAAATGTATGTACTTATGCCCCAAAAGACATGTGTAAGAATGGTCATTGAATCGTTATTTGCAGTAGCCCCAAACTGAAAAACCTAACTAGCTATTCACAGTAGAATGAAAATAGTTTATTCATACAAAGGAATGCTGTACAATGAAAGAAATTATTGCTACACATATGAATAAATCTTGCAAACATAACATTGACTGAAGTCAAATAAATAATACTCTATGGCTCTATTTATATCAAGATCAAAACCTGAAAAAGTTAATCTCATTTTGTTAGAAGTCAGGATAGTAGTTACCTGAAGGATGGGGAGGGAGTAGTGGCTGACAGGGTGCATAAAAGAATTTCTGATAATTTTTATTTGGGTTTTGGTTACAAGGATGTGTTCATTTTGGGATAATTCACTGGACCTGTGTGCTATCTGTCTGTACTATTTGTGTACTTTCGATTGTATATTATATGTCAATTAAGAGGAAAAAAAAAAGCCAGTGTGGCTGACAAGAGTGAAAGTGAGGAAAGTGGAGAATGGTAGACCATAAGATCAGGGAGATAGAAAGGGACCAGATCACGTAGGGCCTTATCAGCCAGGATGAGGAATTTCAGTAATATTTTAATGGGATGGGGAGTCACTGGAGAGTTTTGGGCAGGAGAATGACATGAACTGATTTACATTTAATAAGTTTACTTGGCTGTTGTGCAGAGGATGGATTGTGGCAAAAACAGAAGCAAGAGAGACTAACCCAGGCAAGAGATGATAGTGACTTCACCTAGGGTTGCAGCAGTGGCGATGAAGTGGCTCAATCCAAGATATATTTTGGAGTTAGTGCTATCAAGACAGATTCATAGGGCTTCCCTGGTGGCGCAGTGGTTGAGAGTCCGCCTTCCGATGCAGGAGACACGGGTTCGTGCCCTGGTCCGGGAGGATCCCACATGCCGCGGAGCGGCTAGGTCCGTGAGCCATGGCCGCTGAGCCTGCGCGTCCGGAGCTTGTGCTCCGCAACGGGAGAGGCCACAACAGTGAGAGGCCCGCGTACCGCAAAAAAAAAAAAAAAGGGAAAAAAAGGTTCATAGATTAGATTGTAAGATCAGAAAGAAAGGATGATGCTGAAATTTTTGGCCTGAGCAGCTGGGTGAATGATGGTGCTATTTGCTGAGATGGAAAAGACTGAGGGAGCAGCATGTTCAAAGAGAAATCAAGAGGTTTACTTGTGATGCATGAACATTGAGATACATATTAGATGTTTAGGTGGAGATGTTAAGTAAACAGCTAGATATAAAATTCTAGAGAAATCAGGGGTGGGAAAATAATTTGTCATTAATGTTACAGTGCTTAAAATCTTGGGGCTCTTGGAAGAGATCACCTGGGGAATGAATAGAAAGAACAGAGTACAGGTGAAGTGGAGTAGAGGGATGATATCTGATCATTGGGGCGGATCAACATTTTGATGTCAGGGAGAAGAGAAAGAACAACTAATGAGTTAGAAGGAAAACCAGGAGAGTGTAGTGTCTCAAAGCCAAGTCAGGTGTTTCCTGAAGTAGAGAGTGAGCCACTGTCAAATGCTACAGAGATTTATAATTATGTGATAAATGAAATTTGACTGCTGGGTTGGGTAGGATGCAGGGAGAGTATTTGAGGAGAGTTAGGAATTGGAATAAATTTTACATTTGGGGAATGAATCTGTATAACCGGTTGTTAATATAATAAAACTTGAAGACTGAAGCCTTTTTAGTCTAGCAAAGGAGTATCTGCTAAGATTAATGGTTAATAGTATGTAATGGTAAATTTTGGAAATTTCAAGGGGGATTTAATATAAGCAACCTATAATGGATTCTTTTATATAAGATACAAAAATTAGATATGAATCTGCCATGAGAGTGCTACACCCCTTTCAATGTGGATCAGTATTTATGTCCTTAGTATCTCCAAGTCAGGTGGCTTGAATTTTCCCGGTCTTCATTTCATCTTAATTGAAAGGCATTTTAAATTGGCTCCTAATGGGACTGGTGTCAATGACCTCTTATTTGGAAAGCTTTTCATTAATAACTTCTTACTAAAATTTTGAAGTCTTTGACTTTGTTCATTATTTTATCAGCCATGGCTGAAACAAAATAACTGAATCAATGAATATGGGATCTATAGCTTCTACATGAAAGAGTACAGGGCTTATAAATTTCTTTCTTTCTTGAATTTAGGGGGTAGGGAGGGCCCTCTGTAGAGAATTTGGGCTGTTAGTGGTTCTTTTGCAAAGGAATGAGGGTTCCAGAAGATAGAATGGGAATGACTATCAGGGAGAGCAGTGTTAGGAAAAAGCACACAGCAGTATTGGGATGAATATTTTAGAGGCCAAAGGCCTAAGACAGCTATTGTGTGATGCTGAATCATGACAGAATCGGGGTCTGGTTCTAACTGAAAATGTGGTGAAGAGACCTTTTTAATTGAAAAGCACAGGCACTCACCCAAACAGATCCAGAAAAGAGAAGGGAGCAGTTAAGAGACAAGTGCAGGGAACAAATGGGAATCCAAAGACAAAAACGCAACATAGCTTGTCTTCCTGAAAATTGAACTGCGAGTGTGGGCTTAAGGCAAGTTTGAGTAGTGCATTTGCCTGTTTTTCTCTCTCCAGCTATTTCTGTTTGCTTTGTTCTCTGTGTTGTACAGGCTACATGCACTAAACAATCTAATAGAAGTTCTGAATAATGTGAAAAACATAGGAAATGTATGTCACAATGTGAGCACAGACAAACTTGGATACTTTGTAAACACATGTATACCTCTTACTTTATTCAAATATATCTGTTGATTCAGAGATGACTGTTAAGTTTGTCATTTTCAGTGACATTCAACAAGTCAGAAACAGACTTTCAGCCAAATCTTTTTATTTTGTAACTTGTGTTTAGTAATGGATTTTTAAGAGTTAAATAGTTACTAAGTGTTGTATCTGAGAAAAATGATGTTGCTAATTTTATTTGATGAACTATGTGAATAAATAAAATGTGTTAATATTCTATTTAAGGCTACTGAAATTTGCTAGAATAGCTTGGTTATGCTTTTTTGATGATTGGTTCCACTAAGAATACTCAGTGGTTCTGGGAAGAGTCAGTATTCTATAATGCTGCATCTAGTTTGAAATAAGAGGTAATTGGGGAAGAGGACCTGAAGCATAACACAGGATACTAATCAAAAACATTTTAGCTAAAACAAATCTGTTCCAGATATCAGGGATACCCATGTACTTTTCACCCAGAAAGTTCTTCTGAAATTGTGTGGTTTAGGGTTTCCCTCCCGTCTATCTCCTGAAATTCCTTTAAAGAAATTCTTTATGAAGAATTATATATAATATATATTATGTATATCTTTGTATATGATATAATTTACTTGGTTTATAATGTTTGTGAATGTGAGGTTTTTTTTAAACGCCCGCAGTATTTTTAAAACAATTTTTTGCCTTTTCCCTAGGGAGTTGGTCTCTCAGTTCATGGGCTATTCCGAGTGGCTACTGAAAAGTCTCTTTTTGCAATGCCAGAAACAGCAATAGGTAAAAAAAAAAAAAAAAAAAAAAAAAAACTAAATTTTTCATAATTACTTTTACAATTATCGTCTTTTGATACATTTCAGATTACAGTTATTGAAGGAATTGATGGAATCTTGTATGAAAGAACTTTTAAAAATAAATTATAATAGGAAGATACCTAAAAGTTTATATTAGCTCATACTCGTATCTGAAAACACAAAGGCAAGCATATTTAAACTGGAGACACTAGCGCACTGTAGTCGATTTTATTTATTTATTCTTATTGAAGTATAGTTGATTTACAATGTTGTGTTAATTTTTGCTGTACATGTCTTTAATTTTAGATGAAAGATTATTAGAGGAAATATCTTGCATTCAGATCTATGCTCCATTTTGAGTTAACTTTTGTATGTGGTGAGAGGTATGGATCAAAGGTATAGATCAAAGTTTATTATTTTGCATAGGGAGATAAAATCATTCCCACATCATTTTTTGGAAAAAACTACTATTTCTCCACTGATTGCCTTTGCACCTTTGTATGTGCTGATCTTGGTGCCAACACCACACTGTCTTGATTACTGTTGCTTTATAGTAAGTCTTGATCAAGTAATGATAATCCTCTAATTTTGTTCTTTTTTTTTCTTTCAAGTTGTTTTGGCTCTATAGATCCTTTGTATTTCTATGTGAATTTTAGAGTGATTTTGTAAGTTTCAACAAAAAGGCCTGTTAGAATTTTTATTTGGATTTTCTAGGATCTATCAATTTAGGGAGAATTGATATCTTAACAATGTTGAGTCTTCAGACCTGTGAGCAAGGTATATCTTTCCATTTATTTAGGTCTTCTTCTTTAATTTCCCTAAGCCATGTTTTGTAGTTTTCAGTTTCTTATACATCTTTTGCCAGATTTTTCCTTAAGTATTTCATATTATTCAATGATATTATAAATGATATTTTTAAAATCTAGTTCTGATGTTAGTTATCAATATATAGAAATATAATTGAGTTTTGAACTTTGTATCCTGCAAACTTGATAAACCAACTTATTAGTTCTAGTAGATTTTTTGTAGATTGAATTGGATTTTCTAAATAGATAATTATGTTGTTTACAAATAAAGTACATTTTACTTTTTTCTTTCCCATCTGGATACTTTTTATTTTTATTTTTCTTGCCTTATTCCACTGGGTAGAACTTCCAATACAATGTTGAACAGATACGTTGAGAGTTGGCCTTCTTGCCTTGTTTGGGATCTTAGGGGGAAAACATTCAGTCCTTCACCAATTAAGTACGATATTAGGTATAAGTTTTTCATAGGTGCCCCTTATCAGGATGAGGAACTTTCCTTCTGTTCCTAGATTTCTGAGGGGTTTTATTAGGAATGGACTTTGGATTTTGTAATTTTTTTCAGCATGTGTTGAGATGATCATTGGTTTTTCTTTTTTAGTTTGTTAAGTGAGGATTACTTTGATTGGTTTTTTAACATTAAAGTAACCCTGGTTTGCTGGAATAAATCTCACTCTAGTATGATGTGTCCTACTTTTTATATGTTGTTGGGTTTGATACACAAAAATTTTATTTGGAATTTTTGCATCTATGTTCATGAGGGATATTGGTCTGTAGTTTTCTGGTAACATCATTTTGATTGCTTCATTTTGGTATCTGGGTAATGCTGGGTTCATTTCTGGAAAAGTTCAGGTAGAATTGATTCTTTTTTTTCTTTTTTTTCATGTGTTTGGTAGAATTCACCAGTGAAGCCATCTAGGCCTAGAGTTTTCTTTGTGGAGAGGTTTTTAACTACAAATTCAAAATCTTTAATAGATGTAGGCTATTCAAGTTATCTGGGTTTTTTTGCACAAACTTTAGTAATTTGGGTCTTTTAAGGAGTTTGTCCATTTATTAGCATAAAATTCATTTCCTTATTATCTTTTTAGTATCTGTAGAATCTATAGTAATACCTGGCTCTCTCATCCTTTTTTGGTCATGCCATGCAGCATTTGGGATCTTAGTTCCCTGACCAGGGATCAAACCCGTGCCCCCTGCATTGGGAGCGTGGAGTTTTAAACACTGGACTGCCAGGGAAGTCCCTCTCTCATTCTTTTTTTTTTTTTTTTTTTTTGCGGTATGTGGGCCTCTCACTGTTGTGGCCTCTCCCGTTGCGGAACACAGGCTCCGGATGCGCAGGCTCAGCGGCCATGGCTTATGGGCCCAGCCGCTCCGCGGTATGTGGGATCTTCCTGGACCGGGGGCACGAGCCCATGTCCCCTGCATCAGCAGGCGGACTCTCAACCACTGCGCCACCAGGGAAACCCTCTCATTCTTGATATTAGTAATTTGTCTTCTCTTTTTTTTTTCTGATCACTCTAATTAGAGGTTTATTAATTGATCTCAAAAGAAGTTTTTTGATTTTCTGTTTTATTGATTTCTGCTCTGATATTTATTACTTCCTTCTACTTACTTGAAGTTTTATCTCCTTTCTCTAGTCTCCTAAGGTGAAACCTGAGGTCATTGATATGAGACCCAGGTATAGAATTCTATTCTGTTGTTTAAATGTCAGTACTTTAAAGATTTTGCTACACCATCTCATTTATGTTGTTTTCCATGAGAAATCTGCTCTTATCCTTATCTTCGTTCCTCTGTAAATAAGTGTCTTTTTTTTTTTTTTTTTTTTTTTTTTTTTTACTTTCTCTGGCTGCTCTTAAGATTTTCTGCTGATCACTTGTTTTGGTGTGCCTTGATCCCTTGATTATGACGTACCTTTTTGTAGCTTTCTTCCTGTTTCTTATGATTGTATTTAAAGGGCCCCCCACCTTTTCCCCCTTGGTGTCCATACGTTTGTTCTCTACATCTGTGTCTCTATTTCTGCTTTGCAAGTAAGATTATCTATACCATTTTTCTAGATTCCACATATATGTGTTGATATACGATATTTGTTTTTCTCTTTCTGACTT
This sequence comes from Aethalodelphis obliquidens, assembly GCF_003676395.1. Taxonomy (NCBI): domain Eukaryota; kingdom Metazoa; phylum Chordata; class Mammalia; order Artiodactyla; family Delphinidae; genus Aethalodelphis; species Aethalodelphis obliquidens. The sequence continues at coordinate 43,729,704 of NW_020837946.1, forward strand.
ACTTTACTCCAAATGACAGTCTCTAGGTTTTTCCACATCTCTGCAACAGTTCTGGATCAATTTTGATTGATTGTTTTATCATGTCATCATGGGTGGCAATTTCTTGCTTTTTTAGATTCCTGGTAATTTTTGACTGGATTCTAGACATTGTAAGTTTTACTTTGTTGAGTGCTGGATATTTTTGTATAGTTGGTTCCCAACTTATGGTGGTCTGACTTACAGTTTTTTGATTTTATGATTTTACAATGGTGCAAAAGCAATATACATGTAGTAGAAACTGTACTTTGAATTTTGACCTTTTCTTTGGCCGGCCATATCCGGTACCATACTCTCATGTGATGCTGGGCAGTGGCAGCAAGCCATAGCTCCTATGCAGCCACACAATCACAAGGATAAATAACTGATACTTAGAACCTTTTTGTTTTTCACTTTTAGCATAACAGTCAATAAATTATATGAGATATTCAGCACTTTATTATAAAATAGGCCTTGTGTTAGATGATCTTGCCCAACTTTAGGCTAATGTAAGTGTTCTGAGCACATTTAAGATAGGCTAGGCTAAGCTATGATGTTTGGAAGTTAGGTGTATTAAATGCATTTTTGTCTTATGGTATTTTCAACTTATGATTTGTGATGGATTTATCAGGATGTGACCCCAATGTAAATTGAGGAAGATCTATATTCTTATAAATATTCTTGAGCTTGCTTCTGGGATGAGGTTATGTTACTTGGAAACAGTTTGTTCCTTTCAGGTCTTTTAGTTTTTTTTAAAATTTATTATTATTATTATTTTTTAGATGCAAGGTTGGAGCAGTGCTCAGGCTAGGGCTAATTATTTCCTACTACTGAAATGAGACCCTTCTTTGCCTTCTACTCAGTGCCCCCACGAATCCTGAGTTCTCACAGTCTGATTGGTGGGAACAGGCACTATTCTCAGCCCCGTGGAGGTTCCCAGTACTGTTCTCTATAATCCTTTCCTGTGGTTCTTTCCATAACCTCAGGCAGTTTCTTCATACACATGTACTGATCAGTACTAAGCTGAGGACTTAAGGGAGACACTCTGCAGATCTCCAGAGTTTTCTCTCTGTGCAGCTCTCTCCTCTCTGGTACTCTCTTCTGGGAATTCTGTCTGCCTCAGTTTCCCTGGATTCTTAGCTTTATTTCCCTCAAATCAAGGGCTGTTCTGGGCCTGGACATTCTCTCAAGGCTTTAAGCTGGAGCTTTTGTAGAGTTTACCTCACTTGTTTTCAGATATTCACAGATCACTTACCTTTATTCCCTGATGGTCCAGTTTGTTGAAAACTGATATTTCGTATATTTTCTATAGTTATTTCAAGTAGGAGAGTAAAGTTAGTCCCTCTTACTCCATCTTACCCAAAGTGTAATTCTCCTGGATGGCTACTTTAGATTAGATGGTTAAAGAGGTTTTCCAAGGAGATGTCCTTTAGGTTGAGATTTGAATGACAAGAGGGAAGGAGCTATATTAATATCTTAGAACAGAATACTGTGGTGTTAAGAAGTTAGTCTAAAGCAAGAATAAAGCTTTACCGGTTCAAGAAACCACATAGAGTCAACTATCTGAATCAAGGGCAGGAGTGTTATACTGTGCTCTTCAAGAAGTACACAGGGACCTCTGGTGAAGAGTTTGGATTTAAACCTAAACATTATGGGAAACTGTGGGAGAGTTTAAAGCAGGGAGTGGCATGGTCTGGTTTACATTTTAATGCCATCATTCTGGCTGCTTTAAGGATAATGGATTGTAGGGGGTGCAAGAGTAGAGAGGCTTGTTAGGAGGTCATTACATTAATCTAGAGCTCTGCTGTCTGATACTGTAGCCACTAACCACAGATGGCTACTTAATATAAATTAAATTTAAATAAATTCAGTTCTTCAGTTGCAAAGTGTTTAATAGCCACATCTGGTTAGTGGCAGCATAGATTATAGAACATTTTCATCATCATAGAAAATTCTATTGGATAGCACAGGTCTAGAGAGAGATAATTTTAAGCTTGGAGTAATATGGAGCTATAGAGTTGGAATAGAGTGGATAGATTTAGAAAATGTTTTGGAGTTAACTTGCTTGCTGATATAATGAATCAGGAATAACTCCAAGGTGTTTAGGTAGTGCTACTAGATGGATGAGGCCAGTTAGGGAAGGAACAGTATGGTTGGAGGGATGAGAATCAGGAGTTGTGTTTTTGCCATGTGATTTCTGGGATGCTTCTTATCTATGTGGCTAAATCTAGAATGCAGATTTGAGAGTTTGTGTTCAAGGGAAAAAGGCATAACTAGATAGACAGATTTGGGACTGTATTGGTCTGCGAGGGCTGCCATAACAAAATACCAAGACTGGGTAGCTTAAACAACATTTATTTCTCCCAGTCCTGGAAGCTGGAAGTCCAACATCAAGGTATTGGCAGGTTTGGTTTCACCCAGGGCCCCTGTCCTTGGCTTGTAGACAGCTGCCTTCTCTCTGTACTCACATGGCCTTTCCTCTGCGTGTGCCCTCAGTGTCTCTTCCTCTTACAAGGACACCAGTCCTATTAGATAAGGCCCCCACTCTTATAACCTCACTTAACCTTAATTACCTCTTTAGAGGTCCTTTTCTCCAAATTGTCACATTGTGGGGTTAGGACTTCAGCTTAAGAATTTTGGGACACCATTTGGGACACAATTCCATCCCTAACAGGGACTGATCTGCATATAGATATTATCTAAAGCTATAAGAGCTAAGGAAATGCGTGTGTGGGGTATCGGAGAGCCTCAGATGAGGCCTAGGCACAGCAGTGGGCACAGGTCCAGCAAGGGAGGTGGAGCCAGTAAGGGGAACTGGAAAGAAGCAGCCACTGAGGCAAAGGGCGAAGAAGGAGAATGTGGGGCCCTGGAACACACAGAAGTGTTTTCACTTGGGCAGAGTGCTCCTGAGGTTCAGCAGCAAGTAGGAATGGATATTGAGGAACAGAAAGACGACCAGAGTGGCTGGAGTATAGTGAGTGAGTAGTAAGAGATGTAATTGAAAAAGTGGTCAGGGGCCTTGAAGACTGATAAAGGTGTTAGTTTTTTTTTAATTAATTAATTTATTTATTTATTTTTTTTTTTCGGTATGCGGGCCTCTCACTGTTGTGGCCTCTCCCGTTGCGGAGCACAGGCTCCGGATGCGCAGGCTCAGCGGCCATGGCTCACGGGCCTAGCCGCTCCGCGGCATGTGGGGTCTTCCCGGACCGGGGCACGAACCTGCGTCCCCTGCATCGGCAGGCGGACTCTCAACCACTGCACCACCAGGGGAGCCCCCTAGGAACTTTTTGACAAGTAGAACTGGGAAGAATTTGAATGCTTCTATTTTTATCTGAATTAATTGAAGCAATTTTCAAATAGATAGGTGGATTATAAACCTAGAGGGTCACAATTGTTTAAGGAGCTCTTAAACACCAAAAAGTAGTGTACTGGCAAGTATTTGCATATATGCTATTTTTAGTTGTTGCCAGTAGAGAGAATAAGGGAGTTTAAAAAATACTCATGGTTAAGAAAAGAGTAAGTGCAAGTGATTTAATTAGGTATAAACGTGTTCATTTAGTAGGACTAATGGTTATCACATCACTTTAAGTATCTTGAATATTAGATAATTGTTTGGACATTGATTAAATGGTAATAATAATTTATCACATAATAGCCTTAGATTACATATATTTTTTCCTGTGCTTATCATTTGGAAAGAAAATATTGTTTCAGTCTTTACCTACATTGGAGACTCTTAAAAAGTAGTAGTAGAGATGAGTAATTTAAGTAATATTTATCAAGTAGTTATATCCAGAACATTGTGCCGTATATCCTTTATTGAGTTCTATAGAAATGAAACATGAAAAATTTGAAAAGTACCCCAATTAAGTTAGCACGATTTATAGCAAGTCTTTTGTGACATTGATTGCATTGTATAGTACGTTGTAGTACTGTGGTATAGTAATAATATTTTTACTGTAGATTCAGACTCCAGAGAAAAATGGCTCTTTGATCTCAAGTAAAGAGAGCTGAATTTATCTTTTTCATTTGAATCATTGTCTCTTTTTGTTTTTAATTACAGGGCTATTCCCTGATGTGGGTGGAGGTTATTTCTTGCCACGTCTTCAAGGAAAACTTGGGTGCTTCCTTGCATTAACAGGATTCAGGCTGAAAGGAAGAGATGTGTATGCAGCAGGAATTGCTACACACTTTGTAGATTCTGAAAAGGTAATTACTTGAGTGGATGATTGCATTTTGTGTTGTTTGGAATAGCTCATGGGGAGGCAGTATGAGTGGTTGAGATTACAGGCTTTGGTCTACATGGGTCTGAACCCTACATGTACCCTTAAAGCTGTGTGACCCTGGGTAAGCTCTCCAATCCTCATTTCCTCATATGCAAAATGGAAATAATTATATCTGGATCCAGGGCTGTTTTGCCTGGTACCTTCAGTGAATATTTTTTAATGAATAATTATAGTCTGTGTAAAAAAAAAAAAGTAATATTTTAAGAAAGTCTAATATATAAAAATCTGAATTTATGTATAAAAAGATAGGCTTTTATAAAGATATTTTTGAAAGATTCTTTTGTTTGTTAGTTTCCCTAGTGCATTTAAAAGTTTGTAAAATATGGTCTTAAAAACTCTTCTGAAGGATATCTGTTGTAAGGGACACATATTACTTACCTTGGTCTTAAAACATTTTTCTTAAACAGCACGGTCAGTTTTCTTAGCCCAGGATAGCACAGTGGCAAAGGATGTGCAGATGGACAGCCTGGTTTTAAATCTTCGCTTGAATTTATCCTCTTTAGCCCCAGTTTTCTCATCTCCACGTTGAGGACGGCAGTTTCATCATAGCAGTTGAAAGTCATTGTGTTAAATGTAACAGAAGGCCCAGTTCAAGGTGGTTTTGCCTTAGAACTCCCAGCAAGAGATTTGGGATTTTTCTGCTTCAGCTGGCTTAGCTCAGTCTTATTGGACCGGCTTGTGCCTGAACCACATGGGTGGGTGGAATACACTGGCTTATCTGTCCTAGCTAATGTGCTCCATCCCTGGAACTGTGGGGTAAAGTCAGTTTCCCAGGAAACCCATGGATTTCTGATCTTGAGGTAGGGGTGTTATGGGATAGGGGAAGGAATGCTATTAAAATGTATGAAGTATACAAAGTTGAAAGTTGTCCCCCTTAACACTGTTACGAGGGCCTTCCATCACATTTGCCTGAATTTTCAGATATTTCTCTTTTTTAGATCTTTATGGGCATCCTTGGTCACATTGAGTAGGTGGCTGTCTCATTCTTCCCTTGAGCTGTAACAGGAAGCAAACATGGGTACTCCATTATTTGCCCTTGATTATAGTGGAATTTGGTTAAGGATGGGGGAGAGAGCTGATCCACAGCCCTTTCCTCTCTTAGTCAGATTGCCCAGTAATACATGCGGTGCATAGCCTACCATTTACAGGGCCTGTAGTGCATAACAGAAATGAATAATACGCATTGGGAATGGGGCTAGAGGTGGGTACAAAAGATAAAAAACCATCTGTATCATCTGACAGAGTAAAGTATGGAAAGTGTACAAACAGAATACAAAGAAAGGATTCAATGCATTGAATCCATTGAAGGAAGAGCTTACTTATAAGAAAGGACTGGAAGTTTTCTCATAGAGGTTGCAGTTCAGCTGGGCCTTAAGATAAGTATTGTCAGGAGAAGTTTTTCTGGATAGAGGAGACTTTAATGAGCAAGCCCCATAGGGGTAGGAAAGCATTAGCTGTGTTTTAGAAACAGTAAAAAGTCCAATTGGCTGAGTGTAGGAAGAGGTATATGAGGGATATAGGGGGAAAGCTGTTGGAGGACAGAGGGAACGAATAGTACCCACCGAACTGAGAAGGTATCTTGAGACCAAAAAATGAGGGAGGCGGCTCCATATAATCAGTGGATCAGTCTGTTAGAGGGTCACTTATGCTCAGGGTGGCATTGGGTGGACAGTGATCTGGCAGCATTCGCAACTGCACTCTGCACTGCTGAGGGGCCACTGGGATAGTTTTATAGTTGACCTTCGGGTATGGGGATATGTGCTTGGAAACAGGACATGCATTCCTAAATTGGGATTTATGAATGGGTAACTCGTCTCTCGGGCACTGGGAATACATACGTCAGTGAGAGTCTTCATCATTGTTTGGGGACTAACAGAGCATGGAGGCCACTTGGTCCTAATGAATATTAAACAATGTCTATTAACTATTGATACAAAGCCCTTGATGACAGAGAAGTGATTTACCACACAGTACAGTCCTGGGAAGGGTTAGTGGAAGGACAGGAGGAACTGTATGGGCCCAAGATGGTGTCAGTTATGTTAATAGCCATACAAGAGTTAAGTGTGGCTATATTATAGACCTGTGCATTGACTATAGTAGCCATTAGTCACATGTGGCAATTTTCGTTAAAATTAATTAAAATAAAATTTATAATTGGGATCTTTAGTTGCAACACTACATTTCAAGTGCTCAATAGCTAGAGGGAAACAAAGATGAATGTCTCTATTTCTCCTCGTCAGTTTCTTTTGTATTTATCCGTTCCTTGCAAGGCAGCATTTACTTTATGGGAATGTGTGTGCCTTCAACTTCAGTGAAAATTGCCTTCATTGATTCAGCTGAAGGGAGAGCATCATAATTTTAAGACAAGGATTTTTAAAAAGAGTGTAAGATTTCTAAAGAAAAAAAATTCTGTGTTGCTGTGGTGTTTTAAATGTTTTCCTTTTCCCCCCGCTGTAGTTGGGCATGTTAGAAGAAGATTTGTTAGCCCTGAAATCTCCTTCGAAAGAAAATATTGCAGATGTCTTAGAAACTTACCATGCAAAGGTAATCTTGTCAGTATTCTAACCTCAGATTTTAATTCATGGGGAAGGGGAAGTGACTGAAAAATTAGCAGTTGGTGAATATTACAGTTTGTCGATATAAATAAATGTACTGGGATTTATTTACTTTAAAGCTTGTTGGGAGTATCAGTGCTTCACAATCATTAGGATGGCCATCTGAGAAGATGACTTCTTTACATGCAACTACACAGCTTGTTTTCTCATTGCTGGTGAATTTCAGTGCATAGCCTTGTGATTGGCCCTTGCAAGGGCTTTTTACAACACACTGTGACATTCGTGTAATGGAGGTTCAGTGTTGATGCTATTTGTGGAGCTGCTAAAGTGAAACTCTGGTCTATATCGAAATATAATAACATACGATGCAGTGTTTTCTTTTAATTCCTTTTGTTGTCTAACTTAAATTCTCTTTTAAGAGCCAAGAATCTATAAAAATGCTACATGACTTCTAGTTAAACATGTTAGATGCCATATATGCTCCCTCCTGAAACCCCACTAAAATTGTAGTAAAGGAATAAGAAAGGCAGGAATCCACAAGGAGAAATAGAACAGAAAAGGAGACAGTGGCAGGCATGAGATGTCAGGATTTTGGAAGCTTGAAAGTGGAATGATGAGGGCAACTACTTTAGACCTGAGAACACCGAACTCAGTGGGGGAAGCCGATAAGAAATAAGCCAGTTCTTTCTGTAGACTCTTTGTAGGGTACCAGCTCCCTTTGACAGGCCTCGCTGGCTAAGGGCAGGGATAGGTGAGGTGCTCTACTGAAAAGAGGCAGAACACATTAAATGGGAAGAATTTTGGCCTCTTTTCCTAGTTGGTTTCCAGAACTCTTACGTACCATCTATCTAAGTTTGGGCAGCCATAACAAAAATACCGTAGACTTGATGGCTTAAACAGCAGAAATTTCTCACAGTTCTGGAGGCTGGAAGGTCCAAGATCAAGGTGCCAGCCTATTAGGTTCCTGGTGAGGAACCTCTTCCTGTTTTGCAGATGAATGCCTTCCTGCTGTGTCCTCACATAGCAGAGAGAGAAAGTGAGCTCTCTCAGGTCTCTGCTTATAAGGGTGCTAATCCCATCCTGAGGGCTCCATCCTTTTGACTTAATTACCTCCCAAAGGCCTCACCCCCAGATACTATCACACTGGGATTAAGATTTCAACATGAATTTTGTGGGGGCACAAACATTTAGTCAGTAGCACCATCCTACTCCCAAGCAGTTCATTAGAAGCAAAAGAAAACCTGTAGCTATTGACATTCGAGCACCCCTCTATGAAAAAAACATCCAGGCCTGATCATCTCATAATGCATCAGACAATTGATAGTCCCATAACTGCAATTGACATTACACACAAAGCTTCCTAATTTTAGTGCTTCACATAGAATAACAAGGATTGCCAGGCATTAAAAACCGGAGATTGGCTAAAATAAAAAATGTACTTGAAGGAAGTAGGCAATGCAAGGAGAAGAAGGAACCCTAACAATTATAGGTTTGGTTTTTTTTTTTTATCTTCAGATAAGAGGAAAATATTTCATCTGTGAAATAAGAACAGATGTTACGAAGAGAAATAGTTAAAGAATAAAAAAGAAATTTAAAATGTGACAGCGAAATGGGGGAAAACCTCACAACAGCTTAGATTAAAATTGATGGATGAGGAAGACTCTAAGAGGATAATAAAGTGGAAAATGGAGAGAAAAGAAAACTTGGTATTATTTCAGGAGGTCCAAACCTGTTAGGAATTTGTAACAGAGGAGAGGAAATATTTAGAGAAATGGTAACCGCCCCCTGACAAAATTACCCAGAACAGAAGAACATGAGTACAGATTCATGGGCCCTGAATACTTAGTGTATGAATATGAATACAGAGCATGTGAGCATTTCATCAGATTTTGTCAAAGCATCTGACAGTCTCTTACGTTGTCAAATTGGGTAAACGTGGGATGGATTATAGCGTGTGGGGGGTTGAAGCGCCTTCCCAAGGAGTTCTGTTAAATGTTTGGGTATTAGGCTGTAAGTGAAGCCGTCTTGGCCTTCTCTTAGTCAGTGTTTTCCTCAGTGATTTGGATGAGAATGTTGATGGTGTTTTGATCAGACTGATTTGAAACTAAGAAACTAAGTTAAATTAGGTAAACATGTTTGTGAAAAAAAAAAAAACCAAGTTCAGAGTGATCTGTTTAATAGTAAAAATGTGAAATTTGATAGATGTGTTGGGAAACCCTCCATGTGTTTTCCTTTCCTTCTCACTACTACCACATTCACAACACTCCTGACTCCAGACGTGTTGGTTTTCCACACATCAGGCAGTTCTCCACGACACAAGCTGGGTGTCTTATGATTCCTTTCAATGCTGACACTGTCTACCTGAGGTTTGCATCAGATCCCACAACTTAACGGGCCCAGTCCCACAAGTTGGACCCTACTTTACACACCAGTCACAAATCCCAGGTTGTCACCTGTACTTCTCACGGACTGGCAATAAATTGGGGTTCTCATGGCCCCCTCCTTGGGTTTGATAATTTGCTAGAATGACTCACAGATCTCAGGGAAACACTTAACATTTATTGGTTTATTATGAAGGATATGAATGCACAGCCTGATGAAGAGATACATAGGGTGAGGTCCAGAGGGGCCTCAAGCCCAGGAGCTTCTGTCCCCATGAAGTTGGGGTGAGCCACTCACTCTCCCTGCATGTTCATTAACCTAGAAACTCTCCAAACCCCATCCTTTGGAGTTTTTATGACAGCTTCATTATGTAGGCACGAGTGATTAAATCATTGACATAGGTGATCGAACTCAATCTCCAGCCCTTTTCGCCTCACTGGAGGTGGAGATGGGGGAGGTGTGGGATTAGATAGTGGAGTATGGCACTTCAATTTACCTTGGTTGGTTCCCCTGGCAACCAGCCCCCATCCTTAGGGCTTTCCTATAGTCACCTCAGTAACAAACAAAGGTGTGATTGAAAGGGGCTTGTTGTGAATAACAAAAGACAGCCATTTCACCTTTATTTCAGGAACCGAAGACGAAAGACCATATATTATAACAAAAGGTGATCTACTTAGAGATTTTCATGGGTTTTTGGGAGCTGTGAGCCTGGAACAAAAGGCCAAATATATGGACGGAGACCAAATACATATTTTTTATTTTAAATCACAGTATCACAATAGAGATAATTGTATTTCAGTCCAGGGTACCAAATTCATAAGTACAGGATGGGAGAAATGTAGCCTACAATGGCACCAGTTTTAAAAAAGTTTTAACTGCCCAGTGTCAATCACAGCATAATAGGACTGCCCCCAAACTAACCTAGAGTTAGGCCTGTTATTAAAAGCATTGTATCCAAAACAAGGGTATGCGGAACCTTGTTGTACTTTGCTATGATTCAGCCACGTCTGCAGCTAAGGTACATGTACCACACTTTAAGAATGACCTTGATAAACTGGAATTTGTACATAAGAAGGACCTGGATTGTGAGGGGACTCAAAACGGCACTGTGTGAGAAAAGATTAACTCAAGGGGGATTAACTAGAACTATAAACACGAGAGGGCTGATTTTTGGTTCAAAAAAAATTTTTTTTTAATCCTAATTATAGTTGTTCAAGCACTTATGAGTTCTCTTCTGAGGTAGTGTTTTTTTTCCCCTGGAGGTCAGTGCTGTGGGGATATCGGGGATATAAGCCTGTGTTTAGACTCATTGCTATCATGGAAAGAAGAAATCGCTTACACATTGTAGTGTTTTTTTTCCCCTGGAGATCAGTGCTGCGGGGATATCGGGGATGTGGTAGGGATTTCTATATCAGACAGAAATTGGGGCAGGATGACTTCTTAGGTCCCTTGAAATCCTTAAATTCATTGACACACTTTAATGATGACATAATAATATGTAATGGCATACAAATAAAAACACAAGAACATTTTTTGCTGTTGATAGTTTTAAGAGCTATTCTGGAATAATACATAGTGTCTGAATTTTGAACATATGGTAGTAGTTATTTATGAGACTGGATGTAATTTGAGTGAAAGTTGCAATCTGCCACAAAATATATCATTAAATATGGTGAAAATTTTAAGAATTTTTAAGATTTGAGTTGCATCAAATTAATTAAAGGTTTTTATTTTCAAACAGTCCAAGATTGATCAAGACAAGTCTTTTATACTTGAGGAACACATGGACAAAATAAACAGGTACTTAAAGAGAGGTGTCAATTATATCTGTTCCTTTGGAAAGACTATATTAAATTGAATTTACTACTAACGCTGTAATTGTGCTGTGTTTGAGAATGCACCAAATTCTGAGATCAGATAACGCAGTGTTTTTTTTAGTTACCTTTGAAAGTAGCTTCCTGCCCACTCCTTCAGGGGGAAATAAACTCATTAAATTTAAGTAATCTATCATGCTGATTCATTTTAGTGCAAAACATTTCTTTAATGGGGAAGAGAGTGTAGAAAATAACAATTGAACTAACTTATCTTTTATCATTGTAAAGTCATCTTCTCTGAAGGTCTTATCAAGCTGATCAGCAAAAGGTTTTGTGCAATGATTTGAGAGACTGACAGACTGACTTAAACACAAGAGGAGAAAAACTGTTGGAAAATAAGGCAACTATCATTACGTTTTAGAAGCATCAGTTTTTGACAGTTAAGACATCATTTACTTATGTATGATAGATGCAAGAAAGCAGAAGAGAAAATGTAGGCTTTATTTCCCATTAGTGAAGGTAGACTGCAAACACCCAGAGAAACAATGTTCTATTTCATCATCCTGTAATATAGGTTGGAAATTTTTTCATTCTTGAAATAGGGTTTAGGGGAAGCCTGTGTTTAGACTCCTTGCTATCATGGAAAGAAGAAATCACTTACACATTGTTGAAATCTTATGTTTCCCTTTCTTTCATAGTTGGTTCTCAGCCAATACTGTGGAACAGATTATTGAAAATTTACAGCAAGATGGTTCATCTTTTGCCCTAGAGCAGCTGAAGGTAATGTATAGATTGTTTCCGCCATGAGCGTGGTGAATTCTTGTGATAGGGAAGCCTCTGAGGGGTGTCAGAGCTCCGTGATGGTGACATAGCCCACTGCACAGTTTTTTTTCTGAACTCAGTTGAGCTCCAGAAAGTAGTTCCACAAAACCTTTACCTAAACCCAAATGCCTTGTCTACCTGCTGGATATTGATAACAAAGCTAAGCTGTTTTTAGGTCTTTTTGACTATAACAGAGAAGGACTTCATAAGCATGCTTCATCTCCAGTAGTCCTCCTTGTCTTGAGGGAGAAATGTTCAGGGGTGTTTTTATTAGAAGGGTTGGATCAATGGAGAACAGTCACCTTATAATATATTGCAGTTGTGACATTAGTCTGTAAGTTCTATTTAATGTGCAACACATCAGTATATGGTCTTTTTAGCAGTAGGTTTAATAAGAAAGTGATCCTTTCTAAACTAACAAGAGGCTCCATCTACAGCCATAGCCAAGTCCTAAGCAGTGTTTCTCAGTGTTAGGTACACTTTGATCTTTCTTCAACATGACTCAACTGGTAACAGTGGAAGAAAAGTGGTTTTTGTGTAAATGAGTGCATATTGGATACTGACATTCATGGAACTATCATGTGACTGTGAAACTTGGGGTACTTTAGACTTCTAGACAAAGGAAAGAAAATGTATGTTTCCTTTTACTAGAAAGAAAAGGTGGTTTCTCTTTATCTGGTAGTATTTTTCAATTTACAGGTATAGTTATAGCATTTCAGTTGTCAGGTAACTTACTGACAAAAAATTTAAATTAAATCTTACCTGTGAAGATGGAAACATTTCCTCATTCTTAAGGGAATATTAATTTGTCTCTTAGGATCTTATTTAGTATTGGAATTCTGTTAACTTTCAAGGATAGGCATAAATTAGAGTAAGTAGACCAGCCATATATTTCCCTAACTCACAAAAGTAATGTTACTGTTAACAGCTTTCAGGAATGTTTGCATAAATGTAGATAACCATTTTATATTTCAAGGATTCTGACTTGAAAGTCGGTTCTCCTGTTTTCAGAGCAATATAGAAACCAGCATTCCTGTTTGTTTGTTTGTTTTTTCAGCAATAGGGTTAAGTATGCACTTAGCAATTTCATTTGAAAATAGTCATGCAGCACATTACCTCATAGGCTATATATTGAATACTATAAAAGCAGTACAGATAAGCAACTAACCATATTATTTTAAAACCACTGGCCTACCCCAAAACTGAGGGATAGGACTCAGATGGTCTTGCAGTTTTCCTCCCATTTCTCTGGCGATATGTTTATTCTGCATTCAGAAGAGGGTACTTGGCAAGCCACCCATCACAGCTAGGACCAGCATAAGCACCCTCAGTGGAAGGACCGATTTTCATTTTTATTCAGTTGACCTGCTCTGTTGAATGAACGTGGCTCCACAGTATTAGTATCTGCTGGGAGTAACGTGATGTGGGGATCAGAAATTCCCACTGAGGCTTCCCTGACAGAGACTTAGAAATAGGGCTTCTTTTAATTATGTCAGCCAGAAACACACACCAAGAAACAACCCTGAAGGAGAAGACAGTTGTTAGTGCTTCAGTGACAGGTTTGCAGATCACATGTTTGAACAACTTTTAAAGAAGATTCTAACACTTGTGTCAGTAAACCTCAAGGATTGTTCCTGACCCTGTGGACTCTTCAGGGATTCCTGTCTTCCTTCTGCAGGTCCCAATGATCTAGTCTGTATTGATGTTTGAAGTTGCAACCATCTACTCCATGTCTTAGGGGTTCCTTTCTCTCTAGGATTGTCCATCGGGAAGGACCTAATCTTTTCAACATACTTACTTATCATTAAATAAAAACATACAGTTTTTCTTTAATCCTTTCTTTAGATTTTTAACTGCCAGTCACTATAGGATAACATACGGGCTAAAAAAACTGACAAATATGGGGAAGTTGTAAAGAAGTTTCATCTTTACAACTGATGGAATTTTCGTAATACCTTATTTTATGGCTTCTAATGTCCTTTCTTAGATTTTCCTCCTAAGTTCCAATACACTTTTTTTTTTCTTTTTTTAAATAATGCTGTGGGTTGGAATTCATCAAATCTCCTTTTAATCACTCTTTTGGTGTAGGTTGTTCATGGTGCCAAGCAATCCATGTAAACTAATGGGCTATTTAAATGCCCTGATGGGTAGCCTGTATTAGAGAAACCTTAACCAAAGACTTCCATTGCGGTATTCTCGTGTGTGTGTGTGTGTGTGTGTGTGTGTGTGTGTGTGTGTGTGTGTGTTTGTTGTGGTCAAATACATGTAACGTAAAACTTAACATCCGAACCATTTTAAAGTGTATATTTCAGTATTGTTAAGTATATTCACGTTGTTGTGCAATCAATCTCCAGAATATTTTCAACTTGCGTAACTGAAACTTTATACCCATTAAACAGTAACTCCCTATTTCCTTCTCCTCCCAGTCTCTGGCAACCACCATTCTGCTTTCCTTTTCTGTAGATTTGACTACAATGGACAGCTTGCATAGGTGGAATCATACAGCATTTTTCCTATTGTGACTAGCTTATTTCACTTAACCATGATGTTTCAGGTTTCACCCATGTTGTAGCAGGTACCAGAATTTCATTTTTTTTTAAGGCTCAATAATATTCCATTGTATGTTTATGCCACATTTTATTTATCCATCCATCTGTTGATGGGCATTTGGGTTGCTTCTACCTTTTAGGTCTTGTTAATATCACTGCTATGAACATGGGTTTACAAATATCTGCTTTTAATTCTTTGAATACATACTCAGAAGTGGAATTGCTGCATCACATGGTAATTCTATTTTTAATGTGTTGAGGACTTCCACACTCTTTTCCATAGCAGATGCACCATTTTATGTTCCCACTGACAGCAGTGCACAGAGGTTCCAGTTTTTCTGCATCCTTGCCAACACTTGTTATTTTCTGTCTTTAAAAGAAAAAAAAAAGCCATCCTAATGGCTGGGGGGTGATAGCTTATTGTGGGTTTTTTTTTGTTTTTGTTTTTTGGCCACGCCACGCGGCTTGCAGGATCTTAGTTCCCTTACCAGAGATTGAACCCGTGCCCTTGGCAGTGAAAGCGTGGAGTCCTAACCACTGGACCACCAGGGAATTCCCTCATTGTGGTTTTAATTTTCATTTCCCTAATGGTTGGTGATATTAAACATCTTTGCATATGCTGATTGGCCATTTATATTTTCTTTGGAGATATGTTTAAGTTCTTTGCTCATTTTTTAATTGAGTTTTTTGTTGTTGTTGTTGACTTGTAGGAAGTGCTCTCCTGTTTCAATCTCCCTTTTCTGGTAATGAGACTAGCAAGCTTGCCAAAGTACAGAAGGTTCTTCAGGGCCAATGAGAGAAGTATTTCTTTTCCAGAATTACAAGTGATGTCAGTAATCAAAGGAATCATGGTTAGAAGCGGTTGAGACGACCTCCCTTGCCTCAACTCTCAGCAAGGATACCAATCCAAGGAAGGAATTTAAATGGGTCACCAGTCCTTAGGAGGTCTGGGGAATGAAGTCCACGGCCCAGAGAGGCAGAGAAACAAGAGCAGAGAGCAGTGAGTCAAATTAGTGTCCAGGGAGGTGGTCCTGAGCAAATGGCCAGGGAAACCAGTGCTGCTTTTGACTTGTCTTTTAGGTGTTTTCTTGTTATTGATGTAGGATATCCTGCTGTGTTAAAGGCTTAGAGAGAGGGTGTATACTTTGCTTTTCCAGTACTAGAAAACTCTTATTAGATTTTTTGGGATTTCTTCTTTCTAATCACTAATGTGAGATTTATGTATTTTTTAATTTTAAAATGCTCGTTTCATGAAGAGTAAATGAAACTCAGTTTTTACTTGAAGAAGTTAACATACAAGACTATGACAGGCCTCTATAAAGAATTCATGCACTGAAAAATTGGAGGAAAAATAGGAAAACTAAGAAAGATAACCAGGGCATAGATTTTAAGAAAGAGGAGCAGCAAAGTATTAAAACGAGAAATTAAACTTAAAAGATTACTAATCTTTCTGTAAGCTTTGAGAATTACCTGTATACTGTACTATTTAAAAATAAAGTGACCGATATTCAAGAAAATTGCTACAGGAATTGTTCTGCTGTAAACAACTAGAAAACTGGACAAAACGTATGAAACAAGTATTTGTAGACATTGGACAATGCAGGCAGCACATGTGATTCCTGAGAGAAGGGAAACCAACAAGAGAGCCCTAAGATTGACTCAGCTTTCTTCCTGCAGGAGTTTCCAGAATATTGATCTGTACGTGTTATGGGTAAAACTCCACAAGAGCAGGGAAAGAGTCACAGGAAAGCAAGTCTCACACAGTTAGCAAGTCTCACACAGGTCTGGGAAGTGTTCATATTCCCATCAGCCAGAAGATTTACATTTTAGTAGTGGGCGTAAATTAATACTAGAGTAATACTTGCTCTGAACTCCCAAGGTAATTCAGTGGGGAAAAGATAGTCTTTTCAACAAATGGTTCTGGAACAATTGGATATCCATATGCAAGGAAAAAAAAGTTATTGACTCTTACCTTGCCCTTGTAGGAGAGAAAAAAATTCTCTATCCTCTTAGGTTCTCTGGCTGGGCCTAAGAATCAAACTGACATAGATTAACAGGAGAAGAGTATACAAATTTTATTAAATTTTTACATGTACATGGCTGTCTGTGCAAGAGAATGAAAACCTGAAGAATGACCAGAGCAGGAAGCTTGTATACCTTTTAGACAAAGAAACAATAAATTTGTTAAGAATTGACAAGGCAAATAACTTTTGGCTAGGAGTAGTAAATGGTGAAGAAGTAACTAGGAAGATAAGGGTTAATTTAAGAAGGTTAGTTTGTACAGATTTCTTGGCCCCAAATTCCCTATCTCTGGTGATCAGAATGGCTTCCTTCCTCCTGGCACAGGGAGGGTACCTTTCACATGGGGGTTGTATCTCCTGCTTTCAGGAAGAAAAGGAGGGTCAGAGTGCCCTTCTTACACCTATTGTTTCCCAGGTGCCTTTAACTCAAAATAATCAATATGACAACATGGCATTATCTTGGGGTGACATGCTTTGAGCTCCTTCACACTATATGCAATTCAAAATGTATTATGAACTTAAATGTAAGCACTAAAACTATACCACTCTAAAGGAAAACATAGGAGAAAATCTTGGTGACCTTGGGCTAGCTAAGATTTTCTTTTTAATGCAAAAAGCTGGAACTGCAGAAGAAAAAAATTGATAAATCTTTATTATAATTAAACACTTTTCCTCTTTGAAAGACACTATCAGAAAAATGAGGAAGCAACAGATTGGGAGGAAGTATTTGTAAAACATGTATCTGATAACAGGACTTTAATCCACCACATATACAATATAAGAATGTAAACAGCACAACTAAAAATGGGAAATCTAGACATGTCACCGAAGAAGATACATGAATGGCCAGGAAGCACATGAAAAAATGCTCAAGATCTTTAATCTTTAGGAAAAGGCAAATTAAAACCACAGTGAGATATTGCTTTGCATCCATTAGAGTGGCTGAGATTTAAAAGGTTGACAGTACCAACACCAAATGTTGGTAAAGATGTGTAGCACTTACAACTTGCATATTGCTGGCAGGAACGCAGTTTGGCAGTTTCTTATAAAGTTAAATGTACACTTACTGTAAGATCCAACAATCCCACTTCTAGGGATTTACCCAAGAAAAATGTAAACTTTTGTCCACACAGGTGCTTTACTCACATGTCCATAGTAACTTTATAATAGCCCCAAACTGGAAACAATCCGATCCCTAATTGAATGAGTAAACAGATTGTGGTATATTCATACAGTAGAATATTATACTCAGCTATAAGAAGGGATGAGCTGATACATTAAACAGCTTGGATGAATCTCAGAAGCATTATGCCAAGTGAAAGAAGGCAGACACAAGGACTACCTACTGTGTGATTTTATTTTTATGAAATTCTGGAGAAGGCAAAACTGTAGGCCCAGAAAACAAATCAGCTGCCCAGGGATAGAACTGAGGGAAGTAGAACTCTTTGGGGTGATGGAAATGTTCTAGATCTTGATTGTGGGGTAGTTGTACAACTGTATACATCTATCAAAATTTATGGACCTATGCACTTAAAATGAGTGAATTTTATCATATGTAAATTACATCTCAGTAAAACTAATTATTTAAAAAATAAAATGATATGCCAAATTATGTTTAAAAAACAGTTTGACCTGTAGAAGTGGGCATTATATTTGCTGAAGGTACCTATTACACTGTGCAGTTAATTGCTATTAATAAGAGTAACTGAATGGCAGTGTTGATGGATGCATTGTTCCTTTGGGAAAGAGTACAATAAACCTTAAGGGGAAAATACATCCATCTATGTAGACAGGAAGAGAAAACAGTTTCCAGTCCACTGATGGAGCTTAGTGACCCTTAAGTGCTATCATGAACATTTAGGATATCATCAAACAGGAGTACCTGCATCTTTAGATACTGTCTTTACATTTTTTTTTAATTGTTAATGCTTTTAAGAAATTACCGGAAAAATCTTAAGGTTGCAAAAACCACTCTTCTTGGACTGGTTCTAAGCCTTTTATAAGAGGAAAGAAATACTAGTGCCCATTTCTTTAAAACAATATGACCCTCCAGCATGGTGAAAAAATATTTAAAAACAAAAATATGTCTGTGAAGCTGCAGTATTCGGTGAAGTAGACCAACTCGTTTAGGTATTTTGTGTTTCTATTGTATTTTTGGTCAATCTGAACATTTCTGGAAAAGATTTATAGATATAAGTGCATAATGTATAAGATGATTATTTAGAAAAATATTCACAATTCATAGCAAAACATAACTCTTAACTACAGTTGATATAAACTAGTTAAAAAAATCAAAGACCTGTTTAACAGACAGGATATAACAGGGGCTTATGCCGCTTGGTTTTAAAATAACAGATGATGTGATTTACTGTGGCTTAAATTCTACCTTCTACTTAATTTCATTCAATCCCAAGGACAAATGCTAAGAAATAGTTCCCTTTTAAGCCTTAAAACAGCACAACAAAGCTTCGGGTATTTAGTGGCAGTGTTGAACACCATAGAAATGACAGTGTTATTCCATAAAGACCTCTACCTGCTTGTCCCTGTCCCCATTATGTGTCCTTTTCTCTCTACTGCTCCTGTCTTTTTGCTCTATTGAGTGCCATCTACAGCAGACTATAAGCTGCTGAGAAGCTTGCTTACTCCTGTATTTCCAGACACCTGTCACAGAGCATTTCACATGGTAGGTATGATGAATGAATGGGTAAGGTGCTGTGCTGCCACTGAGTTTCAAAAGTGAAAATTCAGTACCTGTTCTCAGAGGGAGTTCACAATCCAGTGGAATAGACACATAAACAAAATACGGTAAGTGCTACTAAGCTAGAGGCTTGCACAAATTATTGTGGGTGTCCAGAAAATGATGGAAGGAGTCTTAAAGGCTTCACAGAGGAGACCTCTGAGCAGAGAATTAAAGATGGGAATGAGTTGTCAAGTGGCAAAGGGTATATCAGACAGAACAAAGCACATACTCAAAGGACAAATGTTAGGAGAATGCAGAGCTGGGAACAAGGAGTAAAGTGTCAGAAAATACGGCCAAAAAGATGATTGCAACCAGACTGTGAGGAGCCTTATGTTAAACTAAAGAGCTTGAATTCAGTGAATTTTTTTCTGAGTGTGTATGTATTTTAAGAATTCATTGTTTTTTGAAGTACAGGAAAGTTATAATGTATAGCTGAAAAATTTTTACAACATAAACATAAGGAACACCCAGAATAAATTAGGCACTCAATATGTCTTATTGAGTCCCATCCCAGTCACTACCTCTCCCTAGGCTAACCATATACTGATTTTTAACACCATAGATTTTGTTTTGAGTTATATATAAAATCATAGTTTTCTGTCTGTCTTTTGCTCAGCATTGTATTTGTGAGGTTCACCAGTGTTGTATGTAGCAGTGGTTTGTTTTCATTGCTTTAAGTTATTCCATGGTGTGATATATCACATTTTATTTATTTATTTCTACTGTTCGTGGACATTTGGGGTTGTTTGTAGGTTTTTACTGTTAGAAATAATGCTGCTATGAACAATTTTGTCTGTGTCTTTTGTTAACAAAGATATGGATTTCTGTATATACCCAGGAGTAGTACTGCAAAGTCATCACATGTTGTTAAAAGATACACTAAAGCATATTAAGAATTTTGATAGGGCTTCCTTGGTGGCACAGTGGTTGAGAGTCCGCCTGCCGATGCAGGGGACACGGGTTCGTGCCCCGGTCCGGGAAGATCCCGCATGACACGGAGCGGCTGGGCCCGTGAGCCATGGCCGCTGAGCCTGCGCGTCCGGAGCCTGTGCTCCGCAACGGGAGAGGCCACAACAGTGAGAGGCCCGTGTACCTCAAAAAAAAAAAAAAAAAAAAAAAAATTTTTGATAGTTTTTTTGAGCAAAAATTGATCTAAATCAGGCAGCACCAAAGCAGAAGTGGTAAGAAAAGCTCTACTGATGTGATCTTAGGGGAAGCCTTTTATGCAGAGGAGGTGGAAGCAAAGCAAGGAAATATTGATTGGCTGTAACTTAAGCAGTTGCTTTAGTTGGGAAAGGCTAATTGGCTATTTATGATTGGCTGTCCTTAGGTTTCGATTTTTAACCTTGAGGCATTACAGGCTTAGATTTTGATTTGCTTACAGTCTACTAAAGCATTAAGGGCACCTCAGTTAGATGGCCTCTGTTTAATTTAAAGCATGTACATTGATCTTAGTAGTTACTGTCAAAAAGTTTTCCAATATGGTTGTACAAATTTACATTGGATACTAAGTTGCTCTACATTCTCACCAACACTTGATATTATCTGTCTTTTTCATATTCGTCATTCTGGTGTATGTAAAATAGCATTGCATAGTGGTTTTAATTTGCATCCATGATGACTAATGGGGTTGAGCATCAATTCATACCTTTATTGGCTGTGGTATCCTTCCTTGCGAAGTGCCTATTAAATCTTTTTTATTATTACTGTTAGTTTGTAGGAATTATTTCTATCTTCTGCTAATTAAGTCCTTTATCCAGTACATGTACTACATATATCTTCCTCCTATCTGTTACTTGCCTTTTTTCTATCTTAATGGTGGCATTTATTGAACAGAAATTTTCTGTTCAAAATGTGGAGAAGATGTCCTGAAGATCTGGGGCAGATCCATAACGGTCCATAAATGAGAGATTTCATTACAAACTCTTTACATTAACCAACTATAATGTAGAACAGGAGTTTGTTATTTTGGGCTTTTGAGATCTGTTGTTTTAACTATGTTTATGTTCTTAACGGCCTTTTTAAAAAGTGATTGGATATACTATTTTAGATTTTTCTTAAGTTAAAAATCCAACTGTATAAAGTGTTTCTAATTATAGTATTCCTTAGTTTTTTATTTTCTAAGTGTCATTTGCCCTCGTAGAAAACATTGTTTCTACTCAAAATTGTTTTCTACATGCTTTCAAATAATTTGTTTTGACCTGTTTTGCACTGATTTATTTCTCTTGTGCCTTGCAAGTATTTTAAAGTATCAGCTATTCAAATTAAATAATTTTCTATAGTATAATATGAGCAAATGATTTATCCTTCTCCTCTGACCTCTATAATGTACATTGAACACTTCTTAAGTGGTTACTGTCTGTGGCTTACTTAAACTTTTATCTTGACGGCATTTTTAACGGTTCAACGAAGTTTTTACACGTAGTGAATTTGGTTTTTTAATGGAATGATTAGAAAGTTCATCTCATAATATATTAATAGATTGGAAATATGCTGTAGCCATTTTTCAGAGGAGAGTAAAATTACACCCATCTGTATTTTTCCTATACTTTATGTATTCTTTTGAGTTAGATGAAGAATAAGCTAATTTGTTGCCTTTAATTAGCTTCTTAAGCTCTCATTTCCTGTTCATTGTCTTTACCCTGTATGTAATGTAAGTCAGTATCAGCTCTATTTTTTATTGCATTTTTAAAAAGTAAAATGATCTAAATTTACTTGAATTCCTGTTAGTGTTCCTTCTTTTGAGATTAAAACTGGCAGAGCCTAGACTTTTAAAGAATGTTATACATGATATCCTTTTTTATAAAGGAAAGAACTCAAGAGATCATTTTCTAAGATCACTTAGTGAATCAGAGAAATAGTTGTTATAGCCCTTGAGTCAACTCTGAGTCCACTTGGTAGAAGTTTTCTAATTGTAATCAGTAGGCTTGCTGAATACTGTTTTTCTCTTGATAATTCATGTCAGACTGTATATTATCGAGTGTTCTGGCACTCCTGAGGAGAGGGTGAGCGGCATTATCCTGAGTTTTCCTTTTGTGGCAAATTTCCTAGGACTTAATAAATAAAACTTAACCAAAAGAAGGGTTCCTAGGATTCTTACCCAAAAGGCAGTGATTATAGTGCTTATAATGCTTAGAGTGCAAGGACCGTGTGCTGTTGATTATTGTCTCCCCTGAAGTGTCTAATGCATAATCCATGCTCAGTAATATTGTTGAATTGAGATGAGAATGTGAATCATTTGATAAAAATAAAGGAAAAAAGAAGTTGGCTATTTGATATACAGGAGACAACTAATCTTCAAAGGGTCAGATAAATTGGTTAGAACACTGACCAGTGTTCCTCTAATACGCAGAAATGTGTCCATTCAGTTAGTTGTATGGGTGGGTGCAGGGTTGTATCCATACACATTTCTGGCTTAGCTAAAGATCCAAGTCCTAATCATTATCAAAATTTCCAAAACAGTCTGTGTTCCCTTTATCATGAATGAAGCTATGTTAGCTCCTTTAATGCTCTTCCACCATCCCTTCTTTGATTCCTCTAACACGGGGGTCCCAAAGCCCTGGGCTGCTGACTGGTACCAGTCCTCGGCCTGTTAGGAACCGGGCCGCACAGCAGGAGGTGAGTGGCGGGCGAGCCAGCGAAGCTTCATCTGCCGCCTTCCATCATCCCCCCATCCTTGGTGTTACTGCCTGAACATCCCCCCCACCCCGTCGTGGAAAAATTGTCTTCCACGAAGCCAGTCCCTGGTGCCAAAAGGGTTGGGGACCACTGCTCTAATATGTCCCACTTCCTTGTCAAGGGAAACATCCCCATCTGTGGTCTTATTTCATCCTTTTCTGCCTACTCTAGGAACTAATTGCATCAGCCATCTCCCTCTTTCAGTATCTTCAATTTTACCTTCTTGAGTTAGTGGCATATTTTCTTCTATCATTTTCAAAGCTTTCCTAGCCTTACAAAAAAGCCTTCCCTTGACTCTGTTTTTCCTCAAGCTACTCTCCTGACTTTGTCTTCCTCTTTGCCATTGAAATTACACAAACAAGGTTTTTTTAATAAATAAATTTATTTTTTATTTATTTATTTTTGGCTTCATTGGGTCTTCGTTGCCACGTGGGCTTTCTCTAGTTGCTGAGAGCGGGGGCTCCTCTTCGTTGCAGTGGCTTCTCGTGTTGTGGAGCATGGGCTCTAGGCGCGTGGGCTTCAGTAGTGTGGCTCGTGGGCTTCAGTAGTTGTGGCTCGCGTGCTCTAGAGTGCAGGCCCAGCAGTTGTGGCACACGGGCTTAGTTGCTTCGCAGCATGTGGGATCTTCCCGGACCAAGGCTCGAACCCATGTCCCCTGCATTGGCAGGAAGATTCTTAACCACTGAGCCACCAGGGAAGTCCCCACAAAAAAGTTTTTATTCACTTCTTCACCTGACACAATGTCCTCTCCTCCATCTTTGTTCTTTTGGACGTTTCTTCAGCCTTTGACCTTCGTGACTACTTTTATAGCCTCATATAGTATGAGGAGGTAGGCTTTGGAGCTGGCTGGCTTAGGTTTGGATTCCTGCTCTGTGTGACCTTGGACAAATTCATGAGTCTGGTTTCCTCATTTGTAAAATGTGCATATGTGTGAACATACTTGCCTGAGAGCTAAGGAAAATGTGCTCAATTCCTTCCCTTCCTTGATTTGCTTGCTTTCTGACACGTTGCACTATCCTGTATTGCCATGCCATTTATGACGTGGCTAATATTTATCATCTTCATTTCACAAATGAGGAAACTAAGGTCAATCATGTAGGAGGCAGCGGAGCTGAGATTCCACCTCAGAGCTGTCTCACTCTGGAGTCTAAAACCTTAGCCTCTGTGCTGAAGTGCCAGCATATTGAGTGGTTGGAGACTACAGTTTCTTCTTCTATTATCTGTCTTATGAAAACATCTTTTAATATTTCATGAAATGTCTGAACCAACGGAGCCTTTGTAATGAAATTTTCTTCCCATTTTTTTTTCTAGTTTGTGTATATGGCACAAGCACAACTGGGGACCTTAAGTGGCCTTTCTTATGAAATTAGTTGGTAGCCAGGTGAGGAAGTATGGTGAGAGACACAGTTTTGTGTCTAGATGGCACATAAAGTACCAAACTAAGAATTGAGGACACAGGCAGTTAATCATAACAGTAGTACTGAGTGAGGTGCGTAATTGTGAGCTTGCACACCGCAGCCCTGTTGGAAAGGGAATTGTAGCTTCATTGTTTTTGCAGACCAGAAAAGATAGAAGGTAGCTGTGTCCCTCCCTGAAGTACACCTTTTAGCATTGTGAATGAAGTTCTTCTAGATCTTCATTGTGATAACATGAGCATTGCTCTGACCAGAGAAAACTACTGGGTTTGGAAATGAAATGGACGCATTACCTACTTGGCTATGGAAAGGATGGGCCCCCAGCACAGTATGTGGACTGCTGCAGGGTGCCATCATCCTCGTGGCCTGCACCCAGAAAGGTGAGAACATGGAGTAGGAGCGCTGTCAGGGCATTGAGTGGGATCGTGTCCATACAGCACTGAGGGCAGAAGCATGAGTTCCTGCGAATATGAACTAGATTCATAAAAGACTTAATTGTTTCTCTCTCCTTCTCATCTTCTCTTCAGCATTGTGGCTGTAGGTAGGGTACTGATCTTCCCTCAACTTTTCCTGTACAGTAGTCATCTATTTAAGCTCTGGCAACTGCTTGGTAAGATACTGCCCTACCCTCTCAGTCTGTTCTCTGAATCTGTTGCCAGACTTGAGGATGATACAGAGAACCTGGAATCTTGATGTGGGGAGAGTTCTTTGAACTCAAAAAGTGAAATTCATACCTTTGAGACAGTCGCTCAACAACATGCCTGCAAACTATATATTGCAATTACAAAGGAAAGGGCAGGCCTCAGATTTATATGCATGTAATGGGACCTCCTGCAGCAGCTGTTGCATTCACAGCCATACACATGTATTGGAACATCAGTAATAACATCTTTAAATTCAGAAGGAGGTGGCATAGCACTGTAGCCAAGGAGTCAGGCCTATATTTCTTATTTTATCAAATATTTAAGTACTAGAGAAGACCACGTCACAATACCTTGAATTATTGTCTCTCTCTTTACTTCCAAGGTAAGTGGATTTATGTTTAGGTGAAGACTATAGTTAAGACACTTTTCTAGAGTCACAAAGTGGGAAGGAGGAGCTACTGTATTTCTACTCTTTCACTTTCTTTATATTAGAAAGTGAAATGTCTGTCCTCTGATACATTAGTGCTTTGTGAGATGTGTATTAGTTTTATTTAGGCCTAATCACTGCTTGCTTATTACGTAGTTGAGATGATAATTTATGTCAGGCAGGCTACAAAATGTCGATGTACTTTATTACTTCAGTTATGGATATAAGATTTCTTCCACTTGCAGAATGATCTGTTTTGTTGTACCGGATTAGAAAATTTTGTTTGGTGCTTTGGCAGGATTAGGCTAAGGCATAATCTTATTTTTATGAGACTTTGTTGTATGAAAGTATTGTTAAGGAGCAAATTTTAATATGATTTATATCAAAACTCAGCTAGTTTATCATAAGCAGGAAAGGAACTATTGGGCTAAAACTAGTAAATTTTTTCTCTAATAGGTAATTAATAAAATGTCTCCAACATCCCTAAAGATCACACTAAGGCAACTCATGGAGGGGTCTTCCAAGACCTTGCAGGAAGTATTAACTATGGAATATCGGCTGAGTCAAGCTTGTATGGTAAGAATTTTTCTTTGAAGTATTGTCATTTTCTAGTTATGAAAGTCATATATGTTCACTGTAAAGCATGTAAAATATAGAAAATTTATAAACAAGAAAATTGAAACTATCTATAAATCGACTCTATGAAAATACAACAGGCCAGTTAGCTTAAGGCACGTGGGAATATTGCTCACAGATTGTTAATAAGCCTTTATGAAACAGCAGTTACCTTTGCATGTAATTGTAAGAAGGACTCTAACCTCATGTGAAATTCAGAATAGAAATTTTAACCATTTTACAGGCATAGTCTCTGACCTTGGGCAAGAAGCATAAATTCTCTAAATCTAAATGCACAAAGAGAAGTTATTAGTCTTTTATATGTTTTAATTAATAGATTAGCATTGAAAATACCGTTATAGATACACTTAAAATAGGCAATAATCACATAGAATATTATTGATTTCATGAAATATTTCAGAGTCATACTGATTTATTCTTACAGATGAAGTCTTTTTTTTAATTTTTTTTTTTATTTTCTGTGGTACGTGGGCCTCTCACTGTTGCGGTCTCTCCCATTGTGGAGCACAGGCTCCGGACACACAGGCCCAGCGGCCATGGCCCACGGGCCCAGCCACTCCGTGGCATGTGGGATCCTCCCGGACAGGGGCACGAACCCATGTCCCCTGCATCGGCAGGTGGACTGTCAACCACTGTGCCACCAGGGAAGCCCCCCCAGATAAACTCTAAAAAAAAAAAAAAAAAAAAAAAAATTTATTTATTTAGGCTGTGCCGGGTCTTTGTTGCGGCATGTGGGATCTTTTAGTTGCGGCATGCAGACTTATTAGTTGCAGCATGTGGACACTCAGTTGCGGCATGCAAACTCTTCAGTTGCAGCATGCACGTGGGATCTAGTACCCTCACCAGGGATCAAACACAGGCCCCCTGCATTGGGAGCACAGAGTCTTACCTGGTGGACCACCAGGGGAGTCCCCAGATAAACTCTTTTAAAGCAGAATTATCTCTTTTGTGTTATGTGTAGAGGACCCTTAGATTAATACGCTCATGGCCTAAAGGAAATATTATGTTTAATAACTAGAAAGCAGACATACCTAATGGTCTTCGATGTCCTGAAATAGTGAAGATATTCAAAATAGTTCATCCAACCATAAATTAAGCTCTATTAGTCATATATTGAGGTCACTCCATAGGATGTAAATGGCAGCTGAGGTCTTTTGTTTATTATGAGTAGGTACTATGCTAGGCACTTTACGTGCATTCTCTCAGTTAAATATTACACTGTCTGTAGAAGGCAGGTACTATTATTGTTTCCACTTTACAGATGAGGAAACAGTGGCATAGAAAAGTAAAGTAACCTGCCTAAGGTGGTGCATCTGTTAAGTGGCAGAGACATGGCGTGTGAAACCAGATGGTCACGCTCCTGACCCCTACCCAGTACACTTCACCCAGTCCCTGTTTTTCACTGTACATTTAGTGTACTGCCTGGATTGATTGAGTCCCTCCTTCCTTCATTCTCTCAGCAAATATGTTTAGCTATGTGCCAGGCACTGTGCTAAGTATTATGCTGTTGTATGTCCTTGTTCTCATGGGATTTATAGCCTCCTGAGACTATAAAGAACAAGTAAACAAAATAAGTAAAATAATTACAAATTGTGGTAAGTGCTGTAGAGGAAACCTACAGGGTTGGTGATAGAATGATGTGAGGACAAGAGGGAATGGGGGAAGCAAAGGGAAAGCTTTAAATAAGTAGGTCCAGGAAGACATCTTTGAGATGTCAGCTCATCAGTGACCTGAAGGGTGAGAAATGAGAATGTTGAAAAGCCTCGTGGGTTTCAGCGGGGGGTGATTTGGTTTTAGGAAGGTAATTATTGCTACTGAATGATGATGGGGTTGGGGAGAGGATTCAGAGTGGATGTAGAGATCAGATATGAGTTTACTGCAGTAATCCAGGTGCAGAATAGTAGTGGCTTAGACTAGAGTGGCAGTGGAGAGAAGTAAATGGATTTGAGACAAATGTAGGAGATAGAATTGATAGGCCTTGATGGATATGAAGGAAAGAACACATTTAGGAGTTGGAACTTAGAGGTGTGGGTTAGAGATTTAAGTCTGAGAGACATTAACGCCAATTTAAAAAAAGAACACTTTGGAGATTTATTTACTTAACAAATAAGAGTGCTTACCATGTGCTAGGCACTAATATATAGGTAAACAAAACAGAGACATCCCTGCCCTCCTGGAACTTACTTTATAGTGGGGGAGATAGACTATAAACAGATAAATTTGTAAAATATGTAGTATATTATTACAGGTGCTAAGGAGCACAAGTTAATCGGGAAGGAGGGTATGGAATACAGGGGGACAGGAGTTGAACTTGTAGATAGGAAGACCAGAGAAGACCTCACTGAGATGATGTTCTTTGAGTGAAAACCTGAAAGAAGTGTGGGAGCGAGCCATGCACTATCTGGAGGGCATCTGACGTACAGAGCTCTGAGGTGAGGGGTGGCCTTCCTGTTCTAGGAACTGCAGTGGGGCCTTGCTGATGGAGTGGGGCAGGGGTGGTCGGGGAGTGAGAAAGAAAGGAGGTCAGGGCGGGCAGCATAGGGAAGGGCTGTGCAGAGCATACATGGCCGTGGAGGTCTTTATAAGACTTTGGCTTTTGTTCTGAGTAAAATGGGAAGGCACTGGATGTTTTCTGAGCAGAGGAGGGACAGGATCTTATTTTTAACAGAATTGATCACTCAGGCACTGATGTGTTGAGTTTAGAGTGGATAAGATCATATAGAAGGAAAATGAGCAGTGGAAGAGAAAATGGACAGAGGTGGGAGAACCAGGAGAGCGTGGTGTCATGAAAGCAGGAGAGGAGTGTTTCAAGGAGGAGGGAACACTGCCAGAGCCTCTAGTAGACGAGGATAAAGGCATGCTTTGCGTTTGGCAATACTGAAGTTACAGATGATTTTGGCAAGCCATCTCAGGGGTGTGTGGAGGCAGAAGTTGCAGTGTGGTAAGCTGGAGGGGAAGTGAGTAAATGGGATGTGAAGAATTGAAGACTGTGCACAACCCTTTCTTCTTGAAACAGAAATAGGGTAGAAGCTGGGACTGTGGAATCAAGTGAGATTTCCTTTGGAAGATACTAGAACATGTTTGTAAATGATTGGGAATGAGCCAATAGGGAAAAAGGATTATGTTGATGATACTAATAATAGTTAACATTTACTGAACACTTACTGTGTGTCAGATGCTGTGCTGGAATGTGGATTAAGATAATTTTAGGATGGATGTGTTGATATTACCATTTCATATAAGGAAACTGGGAGTTAGAGAAATTACTAGCCCAAGGTCACATAGTTACTGTGTAGTAGAGCCAGGAGGTGAACCCAGGACATTTGAACTGCATGCACTCAACCACTAAGTTATACTGCCTACATTGATGATGGCAGGAAAAGAGAGACAGGTGACCTTCTCAGGCTTAGTCCTTGAGAAGAGGGCATATGAATGGGAAGGCAGGGGAGGATTGGCCTTTGGCAGGGGTGGGTCCCTTCCTCCTTAGACGGGAAAGGGAAGGCATGTGCAGATGGCTGTAGTTGGGCTGCAGATGTTTTGGTGGGAAGAAGAGAATGTTCTGTCTTAGGGCGTCTTTTTTCCTTTTTTTAAAATAAAGTAGAAGGTTAACTCATTAGCTGGAGAATATAGTGTAAAGAGTAGAACTTGCCAGGGGAAGAGGTTGAGGGGACAGAAGACAGTTGAAGTCATTATCTTGCATTGGGGAAGAGAACATGGATTGTGAGGCAGTTTTCCATGCCTGTTTGAGATTTGTGATCATGAATTTTAAACGAAGCCAGTCACAGTTGTATGATTTTTCTGCAGTAAGATTTTAGCTGCTCGAACAGAGGCAGAGGTAAATAGTAGGGTTCAGCTGGTGCTGAGATTTTGCCAAGATAGAATAAAGGGCGGGGGGAAAGGCTTGAGGGAGATAAGGGCGTTTTCAAGAAAAAAAAAAATGACCGCATTAATGAACTGGGGAAACTGGGCTGGATGAAGAGCAGAGTGAAGCCAAAACAAATGGTGAGAAAGTAGCGTAGATCAGTGCAGCTCAGTTAAATCAGGGATTTGTAGCAGTGGAGATATTTGAGTAAATAAGAAAAGGAGGAGGTGATCAGAGTGGGTTCTCAGAGGTGGTCCAGTCTCTGAGTGTCATGGCTCAGGGTGTGGCCACGGAATGGGGGCTAAAGTGGCTGGAAGAGAGGAGATGATCAGGAATGAAGATGCCCAGAAATTCTGCATTTAATCTTGATTTTCTTTCAGAGAGGCCATGACTTTCATGAAGGTGTTAGGGCAGGTAAGTGACAGTTGTTTCCTTCCTGGCTATTATGGAAATAGGATTTTTGAGCAGATACTGTTAAAGAAAAAAAAAAGATGATGGTTGTTTGATTAGTGAAAATCAAACTTTTATAAAAATTGCAAAGTGTTTTTTTTGAATATTACCAACTGGCATATGAGGGAAGACCAGTCTTTGAAACCAGTATTGTTTAAAAAATTCCAATAATGTGGCCACCGCTCCCTAATGTATATATAAGAGGTAATCATTCTCCTACAGTCACATGGACTCCCTCTGCTAAGTGCAGCATGAGTTTGTAAATTAATTCTGCTGCTGAAGCCTTTGCAAGGTACGTTTATTCTCCTGCAGAAAGGCCTGAAGTCCCCTCTAAAATCCCAGCTGTGTTGGACCCTACCATCCACCTCTTTGCCTGAACCTAGCAGTTAAACATTGACATTGAGAAAAAAACATGGCATAATTAGTAACATATGCTACTATTATTAATTTCTATTTTTGCTTATCATCTTCAAAGTAAGAATATTAAGAAAAAGCTAGTGAAGTAGTTGATTTTTTTTGTTGCTAGCAAATCTGCAACCATTTCTTTTTGTGTATAAGTCCATATGCCTATAAATAGTAGCTGTCATTTATGTTGTATAAAATGAGTTGTTTCACTCTGCTTGTATTTTACATATCTAATTTTCTTATGTTTTTATTTATCACTTTAATATAGTACAGACTCTAGATATACTTTATCTGAATAAAAGGTTATGCTCTCTGAGCTGTAAGCTTCAATAAACACTGGTCACTGTGGTAGAATTCTCTTCATTTCTGGCATGATATAGTATAAGAAAGAAACAAATCCTTTCAGAGGACACGTGGAGTTGAGTCAGAGGAAATGGCTATATGTTTTATAGAAAACATGCATTCATCCTACTAATTCCCTGCAAATTCTTGCTGCATGTGGATCAGAGCTTAGACCTCTGATATTAGGAGGACCTGTGTGCTACTTGGATTATGTTGCTAAAGTATTCATTCATTATATGTTATAGCAGCCCTTCTTAAACTTAGAAAAGAGAGGTATTGTCTTTTAGATATCCTGTCAATTATTTTAAGGAAAAAGAGCTGAAACCAAGCAGCACCGAAGTTCTGATTCATAGCCCAGGTGCTTATCAAGCTACTTTTTAATGAAGAGAAAGTATGTACCCTCATCTTTCAGCATAACGTCTTTATTCAGAAAGCAGTATCTATTCTGGGTAAAACTGTTAAGATGTTCTTACATAACCAAATGTTTGCTACAATTTACTAATTATAAAGTATGTTACCGAATTAGATAAAATAAACTATCAAATTAGGGGAATGGCTGGAAAAAATTCTTACTTTTAACATCTAGAATAAACTTCTTCCATTAGAAGAATTTACAGGAAAAAATTTTTTAAAGGATTATCTCAGAAGAGCTAGAGAGCTACCAACTGGAATTTGAGTGGGTGCCTCATGAAACCTGAAAAACCTGAGTTGTCTACACGGCAAGAACTTGTTTTATCTATGCTAGAATAAAAATTTTGTTAGTTTGAAATTAAATAACGTGCAAATTTGATTAATATTCTCTTTCCATTTGACCTTCAGTGGACTGTCAAGGAGGTAGATAGCATTGACCCAGAGGGCTTTTAGGGAAGAGATTCTTGTAGAAAGAATGCTCCAGGATTGTTTTTATTTACTCTGTCCAGGGAATGTAAAACTTTCAAACTGGCAGGGATCATAACATCAGTGTTCAGTATCACCACTGATCTGACGCTGGAATCCTATAGTTAGGCAGCCAAACCTTGAGAACCTCCAGTATCCACATTTTAATTATGCATAAAGCCCCCTTCCCTCTACCTTCTGAGGCAGCCTACTGCCTTTGGTTCCCAGATTGCTTCTTTAACTATTTCGCCTTTTAGTGATTAACTCATTTTTTAAGGTTTTGTAGGCTTTGTATGTTTAAATACTTTAATTCCCCACAAGAATTACGCACATTTTAAGCATGGCTGAAATTCCTTACCACAGCCAGACTAGGTACAGCCCCGTTCTCTTTCTTGTTTTTAATTTTTTGAGATAATTGTAGATTCAAATGCAGTGTAAAAAATAATATGGAGAGATCCTGCATACCCCCCACCCAGTTTCCCAAATGGTAACATTTGTATAACTGTAGTATACTATCACAACCAGGAAATTGACATTCTCTTCCCTTTTTAAAGGAGGTTATGGATTGATTGCCTCATACTTAAAATCCTGTGGGGATACTGTGTGGCTACACCAAGCGATGACTACACTGAAATAAGAGAAGCAGAGCTTCTCATGATAACCTGAAGGTGGTCTGGTATTTTAATTCAGTGTGAACTAGAAGATTCAGCAAAACAGTTGTATCCACATTTAATTATGTATAAAGTCCCTTTCCCTGTACCTCAAGTAAGTTTCCTCTCAGTTCAATGTGGAGGAGGTTAGAAGACAGATCTGGGCCCTGCCCACTCTCCTGCCTTACCTTTAAGCCACACCAGCTCTGGTTTTACCTCTTTTATAAAGAGCTAAAGAGAGATTTCATTTATTATATTATTAGAAAAAGAAAAAAGAGTTCTAAGGCTTAAACCACTGGATTAGTTCAGCAGACTGTATTCAAGCTAGAGACATCAGGCTTAGCAGGTGAGGTCATCATCCAATCTGTGAGGGCTTAATTTAAGGGGAAAAAGAAAAAGGGACACATACAAAAATTTCAACTTTGCAGAAAAAGATGTGCTATAGAAAAATATGCCTAGTCCAAGGTAGTTTGTGTCAATTCAGTAATTAAAATCTGGTAATAACCAAAGAGAATACTAACGTTTCTTATGTCTTGACAGTTTTAATAGATAAAGACCAGAGTCCGAAGTGGAAACCAGCTGATCTAAAAGAAGTTACTGATGAAGCTTTGAATAATCACTTCAAATCTCTGGGAAGTAATGATTTGAAATTTTGAAGAGACTGGATTTTTAAAGTATTATTTTGGAGCAGAGTTGGCAAACTATGGCACATGGGCCAAAGCCAACCTGCTGCCTTTTTTTTTTTTTCATATATCCCTCAGCTAAGAATGGTTTCTGCATTTTTAAATGGTTGGAGAAAGAAATCAAAGACCAGTATTGTGTGGCATGTGAAAATTACATGAAATTCAAATATCATTGTCCATAAATAAAACTTTATGGGAACATGGCTTTACTCATCTGTTGACATATCTGTGGCTGCTTTGAGTAGTTGCAGTAGAGATTATAAGGCCTGCAAAGCCTAAAATATTTACTGTCTGGTCCTTTTCAGAAAAATGTTGCCAGCCCTATTTTAAAAGATGGGAAAATTTGAAGGTCTTAGATTCTTGAGTTAGTATATCTAATGGAAATGGGAACTTTATGTTTTGGCTTAGGGTATTGGTTTTTAATGTTGATTAAGTAAACTTATGTATAGGTTATAAAAAATAAAAACTGAAATTTTTTTGGATACTGTGTTAACACTTCATAGAATTTTCTCCATATATAAATCTGTTTTAAAATAATTGAGTTTCTGTAGCTGAAGTGTTCCTTTTATAATGATAGAAATCTCAGGCAAAGAGGAAAGCTTATTATGAGGTTGTCTTTCCAGTATTATTGACTCAGCCTTGGCTTTTTCTGAAGTTAACCAGAATCTCTTCCTATGGGGAAAGTAAAAGCATTATTTCTTGTTGTTTAGAGTATTTGCTAATCTGGCAGAATGAGGCATTAGAAAACTCTAATCTCTAAGATAGAGACACTCTGCCTTCTGCAATTTACATCAGACTTTTGTGTGATAACAGTAATTTGTTCTTACACAGTTCAAATCAGGAGAAGGACTTGAAAACAAGAGGACTTCTGTTCAAAATAGAAGTACCTTCAGTAATTGGTGCTGTTGACAAAATAAGTTTTCTTAAGGTACACAACTGTGGATGTTCCAGACTTGGAACATTAATGTCTAGGTAAGAATTATTTTTAAATTAAAGATCAGCTTATGATTTACTTTATAGCTTGGTACAATTTTTCCATAATTCCAAACCCCTCAGAAACTAAGAGAACTTTAGTTTTGTGAAAGAATGAAAAGCAGGCAGAACCGGAAAAGACATCAAAGATTATATCCTGCACCCTTCTCATAGATGAGGAAATTGCAGTCCAGAAGGAATTGCTTTAAATTTTCTGTTCTCAATATACTTAACATGAAGCATTTTTCTTCCCCCTAAAATTAGGAACATATTTGGAAAAAAGATGCCATGATAATGAACATGTTTACATTTATATTCTTAAAGCTTCTAAATGTGGATGTGAATGATCTAAGAAAATACTTGTGTAAATGGACTTTTATTTTCTTTGTATTTGCTAGAAATGCAGAAAATGTTAAGTCCTTTATGTTAAAAAATTTGAAATCACACAATGGTGAAAAGCATTTGCTTGCTTCAATTAAATAAGGACTCATAACTAGTTAATTGCAACTAGACTTTTATTGAACAGTTAGGAAAAATGTTTTCACAAAAATATTTGGGAAAAAATATACCATTTCATAGC
The DNA here is from genome assembly GCF_003676395.1 of Aethalodelphis obliquidens. Taxonomy (NCBI): domain Eukaryota; kingdom Metazoa; phylum Chordata; class Mammalia; order Artiodactyla; family Delphinidae; genus Aethalodelphis; species Aethalodelphis obliquidens. Next base: position 43,764,508 of record NW_020837946.1, read on the forward strand.
TAAGTCTTACAGTGAAGAGATTTGCTAACAAAAGTTGTGTTTTGCCAAGTAAGATGTAGGGAATACATCTGAGCCTGTGCCCACTGCTCCAAGGAAGACATGTCCAGTTTGGTCACACAAATACAGGATGGGGGCATTATGATTAAGCAAACAATTTATTTGTTAGAACTTTGTTTTTAAATTACTGTTCCTTGACATTATTTATAATTTGTCTCTAACTTTTGATTTCTCAAACTATATAATTACAAAAGTATAGTTCCCCCATCTCATACAATGCCAGTGATACTGAGTAAGATATATGAGTGTCATCTACTTCATTCAACATGTCTCTTTTTAATACTTATAAGGCAGTTTGACACAAATGATTCCTTTGGGACTAAGATAATTTTTATCCCCTTCAAAATTGTGCTTTAAGTGCTAATAACCATAGGTAGTTTGCAAAGAACTGATAAGGCAATGGAAAGTGGAGAACTGTCAGGTCAAAGGCCTGTGACTGAAAGGTAATAACTAGCTTTCAAAAGACACTGAACTGGGAAGGGAGCAGTGAAGCACATGTGTGGGGTTATGTGAGTTTTCTTAAATGAGGAATCAGCACATTTCTCTCTGCTAATCTGCTGCTTCCAGAGTTGCCCCCTGCAGGTTCTTTGTCATGCTGGTGGCACTCATCTGCCCCTCTACTGGATGTTCTTGAGGGAGAAGATTCAGTGGTTGGGCACATGTGAGCGTGGTAAAGAACGGAACGGAACTTGGCTACTGTGTCCTTCCCCTCAGATGAAAACACTGGAAACTTGTTTTTGGAGCCTGACGTGAGTGTTGTTTCTTGGGCCCTCTTTTCCCCATTTTCTTTTCCCTTATAATTTGGCCACTATTCTTATTTCTTCTGTGTTTGTGATCTAAGTTGGAACAAATGTTTCCCATTCCAGTAGCTAATAATTCTTTCAGTCTTCTGTTCTCCTTCCTTCTCAAGCAGCCCTTCTACTCTTTGTTCATGAAAGACCTTCAAAATGAAGTAAATCCAATATTTAAAGATGAAGGTATGTAAGAAGTTGAATTATCGTATCAAAGATGTTCTCATTTATCTTGTCATCTAGGCCAAACTATATCTTGATAACAATCATACGCAGTATATTTGTTGATCCAGCTCTTTCCTGCCTGCCCCCAACTTGGTTTATCCACTAACTCACTGATTATGCAAGCCTTTGTAGTTCCGTGTCCATGGTTTGACATATTATACATCATACGTCTCCGTAAGTGTCTGTATGTCGCAAGATACTATACTGTTAAAGTGAGTCAGGGACAAAGGGGTGGTGCTCAGTGACAAAACCCTATTGCCATAGTATCAGAGAGGGTGGCAACAGAGATTAGACCCTTAGATACGGGTCTGGCAGGCCTGCCTGTATTTTACCCCTAGAAAATAGAGGCCCAGGGCAAAGGAGGAACCTGAGATCAAAATATTTAGATATAATCAAAGCCTACTAGTCTATGTCCCTATGTATGCTGAAAAATTTAGTGTGATGCGCTGCTTTTATATGGCTTTGTGTTCTCACCGTAATATGTATTATCTTATATACTTACTTAAATCTTTTAAACAGCAGTGACCTTGCAGCAAAAGTACCTGATGTAAAATATAAAATGAATGAAAAACGGCAACATCTAGGCTTTTGTCTGAGTCATTAGTGTAAGCACTCATAAACCTAAATTTTTCTTCATGAGCTGGAAATATGTTTTGCACTTTTTGGAAACTTTCTGTTCTTAGCCTTGTAACTTCAGATCCTTGTATAAACAGGGGTGGTAGGTTTTCTATTTTGTAATGTTGCTAGATTGTAAGTACAACAGGACAGTACAAACCCTGGGATTAGGTGAAAGTTAAATGACCAGTTGTCCAAAGGCACCTGAAAAGTGGCACACCACTTACTTCAAAAGAATTTTCTTTGCCAATTTACCTTGGAGAATTCAGTCTATTTGATTGTGGGTTTCAGAGTATAACTGCTAAAATTAGAGGTAGCAATTCTGCCTGCTTATAAGGTCATACACATTTATGTCATTAGAGGTCACAAGCCTTTTTCTGCCTTTCTTTAGATTTCAATGACAAGGGTCTGTTGTATCTTAATAAAAGGATCTAATTGCATGGGCTTAAATAATTCCTATTCCAGTTAAACTCAATGTGTGGCAAATCTTGATGAAAAGATACTTGTAAAGATTCAGTCTCAATTTTCTTACAAGTTACATCTTCCAGTACCTTCTTCCCCCTTTCCTGAATTTTCTGTTACCATTGATCTTAAACAGTACTTAAAAAAAAAAAAAAAGGCTTCCTAAAAAAGTAGCCAAATTTATGAAAATAGTATAGTATATGGCTATAAATGCCCCATGGGCTTTGTTACCATTAAAAATACACATGAGTATTCCCTTTGGAAGAGTATTTGATCTTTTGTAATAACTATAAATTCTTATGCATAATCTGGTCCCACAGTAATCTGAATGGTGATTGCCCATGTACCAGCCCCTTGCATCTGTGAGACAGTAAAGCTTAACATACACGCAGCACTGAGACCAGGTTCTTCTTTCCACCTTGCCAACTAGGGCTTCTATTACTTTACAGTTTTCTGGATTGCTGTTTATAAAAGCTCCCCTGCTTGTTTCCTTGTATAGTAATATCACTGGGCTACCTAATTCAATGCAATAAACATTGTCATGACTTCTGTAAATTGTATATTGTTAAGATGCTTATATGCAAAGCCTGAGTCATCCAGTAACAGGTGTGATTAGTTAGGGCGCTGAGGTTCAAGGTGATGGTTATGCTTTTCATCTACAAAAGTAAATATCTTATTAAGGACATAGTTCACGGTAGACCTCTTCCACATGGGTTGCTTTCTAATGCTTGGTCATTTGTGTTAAGAAGGGGAGGGATCCTTGACTCAAAAGATTTTGGCAAACAAGACCCACTGTTAACAGCTATGGCTTGAGTGCCCAGGCAATTCCCTTGCCCAGGCATTTCAAGAAAATCCTTTTCATATCTTGTTTTTTTTTTTGTATAAATTGACAAATATTTTAAAAGAATGTCTTTAAGATGACCATTTTGAAAACACAGGTTTTAAATAAATTAAATTCTTCAAAGAATTTTAAAAATTCTTATTTCTTTGGTGATGGCATTGTTGCCTCTGGAAGTGGTGTGACACAGCTGATTACTGTGGCACCAGAGGACTTACATTTAACCCTTTAATGACTAAAATCCAAGACCAAGCAGATAGAAATTGCTGTTAATGTAGAACTGCTTAAAACACTTCATTTTAGGTATTCTTAGACTCTTGATGGCTATCGAAATATTTTTCTTTACACCCAGATGGAGTTATTTGTATTTATTCACACCAGTTTTTGCTGTTGTTTCATGTATTTAAACTAGCACCAACTTTATCCACAGTTGGAGAAAGTGTCATCATCCTACACACAGCGTCAAGGCCCCTCACTCTCAATATATGGGATGTCATAGTACTTGAGGTGGTTGCCAGCCCACTGCTGCAAGGCATCACTCAAGATTTCCTGGGACAGGCGGTGTGCAAATTCAAAGACCACAATTTCAGGCCCTAGGGGTTCCTTCACTTCCTCTTTGACATTGACTAGAGAAGGCATCCTGAGTAGAAGTCTCTCTTCAGGCATAAAGTTTTCTTCACTTTCATGCCTCTTCTCACTCTCGAGTGTGGTGGGAAATGGGAAAGTTTGCTTTGATTTCATGCAGCCCATGTTATGAAGAGCTTTGACTGAGTCAAGGAAAGCAGTAGCAAAGACTACTTCAACAGCGTCTTTGGAAAACACCAAGCATTTGTCCACTTGATATTGAGCAGTGCTTTTCCTCTCCAGGCTACTTCAGAAATCAATGTTCCCTTTCACCAATCTTCACATATAGTTTATCTGTCAAGAGAAGGGAAGTTTCATTTTGAAGTCATAGAATGCAAACTACTGTACGATTAGGTAGCAAGTAGAAACAAATCTTTACCACTTTCATCACTTGGAGGAAATGTAAGGTAACAACAGCTTTATCTTAATAGAAAGAAAAGATAATCATCTAAAAATGGCATTTAGAAATAGGAAAATGTCTTTTCAAGATCAGGCAAATTTTATAAAACTGACAACAAACTTTTGCTACCTTGGATTTATTTATGTACACCAGGGCTCAGCAAACTGTAGCCTTCGGGCCAAATTCTAGCTGCCTGTTTTTTCACATATAGTTTATTTGAACACAGGCATGCTCATTTGTTACGTATTGTCTATGGCTACTTTCATGCTTTAGTGGCAGAGTTTAGTTGTGACAGAGACTGTGTGGTTTGCAAGCCTAAAATATTTACTCTGGCCCTTTGGAGTAAATATTTTCTGACTGACTGACTCTGATCTATACTGTTGAGGGAAACAAGCATATCAAAATTTGCTCCTGCCTCAAACATCATGAGCCTGCGTCCCTTGGTCACACATTTAAAACTCAAAGAGTAGGCCCGAATGATGGTCTTTCTTTACACTAGGGCCAACTCTAAACAACACAAGTTAGACATGGCAAAGCCACCTATTTTTTCCTTCTAAATTAGATACTACGAGATTATGAAGCAAGGACAAGATGGTGGAGTAGAATGACGTGAGCTCACCTCGTCTCACAAAAACACCAAAATCACAATTGCTGAATGACCATCAACAGAAAAACACTGGAAGCTACCAAAAAAGATATCTTACACGCAAAAACGAAGAAGCCACAATGAGACGGTAGAAAGGGTGCACTTGCAATAAAATCAACTCCCATATCTGCCAGGTGGGTGACCCACAAACTAGAAAATAATTATCTCGCAGAGGTTCTCCCACAGGAGTGAAAGTCATGAGCCCTACACCAGAACCCCCAGCCTGGGGGTCTGGCATCAGGAGGAGGAGCCCCCAGAGCATCTGGCTTTGAAGGCCAGTGGGGTGTGATCACAGGAATTCGACAGGACAGGCAGAAAAAGAAACTCCACTCTTGGAAGGGTGTACACAAGGTCTCATGTGCACCAGGATCCAGTGGAAAAAGCAGTGGCCCCACAGGATCCTGGACCAGACCTACCTGCTGGTATTGGAGGGTCTCCTGTGGAGGCAAGGGGGGGGCGGCTCTGGCTCACTGTGGGGACAAAGACACTGGTGGTGGTGGTAGTTCTGGGGAGTACTCGGTGTGAGCCCTCCTGGAGGCCCCCACTTTCTCACCAAGACCTGGCCCCACTCAACAGGCTGCAGGCTCCAGTATGGGGAAGCCTCAGGCCAAACAACCAACAGGATGGGAAGACAGCCCATCAGCAGATGGGCTGCCTAAAGTCTTCCTGAGCCCATAGCTGCCTGCCAGACACACCCCTTGACATGGCCCTGACCACCAGAGGGACAAGACCCAGTTCCTCCCACCAGGAAGCCTGCACAAGCCTCTTAGACCAGCCTCATCCACCAGGGGGCAGACAGCAGGAACAAGAGGAACTACAACCCTGCACCTTGTGGAGTGGAAACTGCAATCACAGAAAGACACAATGACAGAGGAAAATTCCCATACAAAGGATCAAGAAAAAAGCCCAGAAGAACAACTAAAGGAAGTGAAGATAGGCAATCTACCCCAAAAAAGAATTCAGAGTAATGATAGTAAAGATGATCCAAAGTCTTGGCAAAAGAATAGAGGCACAGAACAAGAAGATACAAGAAATGTATAATAAAGAGCTAGAAGATCTACTAAAGAACAAACAGAGATGAACAATACAATAACTGAGAGGAAAAATACACTAGAAGAAATCAGTAGCAGAATGAGGCAGAAGAATGGATAAGTGAGCTAGAAGACAGAATGGTGGAAATCAAAGATAAAATATTGAAACAAGTGAAAAGCAACAAATAACATACAAGGCAATACCCATAAGGCTACAAGCTGATTTATCAGCAGAAACTCTGCAGGACAGAAGGGAGTGGCATGATTATATTCAAACTGATGAAAGGGAAGAACCTACAACCAAGAACAGCCAGCAAGGCTCTCATTCAGATTCGACAGAGAAATCAAAAGCTTTACAGACAAGCAAAAGCTAAAAGAATTCAGCACTGTCAGACCAGCTTTGCAACAAATGCTAAAGGAACTTATCAAGGCAGAAAAAAAAAAAAAAAGACTACAACTAGAAACAAGAAAACCACAAATGGAAAAGCTCACCGGTAAAGGCAAACACACAGTAAAGGTAGGAAATCATCCAACACAAATATGATATCAAAACCAGCAATCATGAGAAGAGTACAAATGCAGGATATTAAAAATGCATTTGATATTAAAAGACCAGCAACTTAAAACAATCTTATTTATATAGAGAGTGCTATATCAAAACCTCATGGTAACCGCAAACCGAAAATCTATGATAGATACACACACACAGAAAAAGAAAAAGGGATCCAAACACAACATTAAAGATAGTCACCAAATCACAAAAGAACAAAAGAAGGGGAGAAAAAAAGACCTACAAAAACAAATCCAACACAATTAACAAAATGGCCATAAGAACACACATATCGATAATTACCTTAAATGTAAATGGATTAAATGCTCCAACCAAAAGACATAGACTGGCTGAATGGATACAAAAACAAGACCTGTATATAAGCTGTCTACAAGAGACCCACTTCAGACCTAGGGACACAAACAGACTGAAAGTGAGGAGATGGAAAAAGGTATTCTATGCATATGGGAATCAAAAGAAAGCTGGAGTAACAATACTCAGACAAAATAGACTTTAAAATAAAGACTTACAAACGATAAGGAAGGACACTACATAATGATCAAGGGATCAATCCAAGAAGATATAACAAGTGTAAATATATATGCACCCAACATAGGAGCACCTCAGTATATAAGGCAAATAGGAACAGCCATAAAAGAAGAAATCAACAGTAACACAATAATAGTGGGGGAATTTTCATACCCCACTGTCATCAATGGACAGATCAGACAGAAAATCAATAAGGAAACAAATGCCTTAAATAACACATTAGACCAGATGGACTTAATTGATATTTATAGAGCATTCCATCCAAAAGCAGCAGAATACACATTCTTTCCGAGTGCACGTGGATCATTCTCCAGGACTGATCCATGCTGGGCCACAAAGCAAACCTCAGTAAATTTTGGAAAACTGAAATCATATCAAGCATCCATTCCAACCACAACGCTATTAGATTAGAAATAAACTACAAGAAAAAACCCTTAAAAAACACAAACACACGGAGGCTAAACAATATGCTACTAAACAATCAATGGATCACTGAAGAAATCAAAGAGAAAATCAAAAAATACCTAGAGAAAAATGAAAGTAAAAGCACAACGATCCAAAACCTATGGAACGCAGCAAAAGCAGTTCTAAGAGGGAAGTTTATATAGCAATACAATCTTATGTCAGGAAACAAATAAACCACCTAACCTTACACATAAAGCAACTAGAGAAGAATAAACAAAACCCAAAGTTAGTAGAAAGAAAGAAATAAAAATCAGAGCAGAAATAAATAGAAACAAAGAGGAGAAATAAATAGAAACAAAGAAAACAATGAAAAAATCAATGAAACTAAAAGCTGGTTCTCTGAAAAGATAAAATTGATAAACCTTTAGCCAGATTCACCAAGAAAAGGGAGAGAGCTCAAATCAATAAAATTAGAAATGAAAAAGGAGAGGTTACAACAGACACCACAGATATACAATAGATAATAAGTGACTGCTACAAGTAACTATATGCCAATAAAATGGACAATCTAGAAGAACTGGACAAATTTTTTTTCTCTCTTTTTAAAAAAGTTTTGGCCATGCCCCACATCATGTGGGCTCTTAGTTCCCTGACCAGGGATCGAACCTGTACCCCGCTGCATTGGAAGCATGGAGTCTTCACCACTGGACCACCAGGGAAGTTCCCTGGACAAATTCTTAAGAAGGTAACAATCTTCTAAGACTGAACCAGGAAGAAACAGAAAATATGAATAGACCAATCACAAGTACTGAAATTGAAACTGTGATTAAAAAACTCCCAACAATCAAAAAAGTCCAGAACCAGGTGGCTTCACAGGTGAATTCTATCAAACTTTTAGAGAAGAGCTAACACCTGTCTTTCTGTAACTCTTCCAAAAAACTGCAGAGGAAGGAACACTCCCAAGCTCATTCTGCTTGGCCACCATCACCCTGATACCAAAACCAGACAAAGATATCACACAAAAAAGAAAATTACAGGTGAATATCACTGATGAACATAGATGCAAAAATCTGCAACAAAATACTAGCAAACAGAATCCAACAACACATTAAAAGGATCATACACCATAATCAAGTGGGATTATCCCAGGGATGCAAGGATTCTTCAATATATGCTAATCAATCAATGTGATACACCATATTAACAAACTGAAGAATAAAAACCATATGATCATCTCAACAGATGCAGAAAAAGCTTTTGACAAAATTCAAAACCCAGTTATGATAAAAACTCTCCAAAAAGTGGGCATAGAGGGAATGTACCTCAACATAATAAAGGCCGTATATGACAAACCTACAGCTAACATCATACTCAATCATGAAAAGCTGAAAGCATTTCCTCTAAGATCAGGAACAAGACAAGGATGTCTACTCTGGCCACTTCTATTCAACATAGTATTTTGGAAGTCCCAGCTACAGCAATCAGAGAAGGAAAAGAAAATAAAAGGAATGCAAATTGGAAAAGAAGAAATAAAATTGTCACTGTTAGCCGATGACATGATACTATACATAGAAAATCCTAAAGATGCTACCAGAAGACTACGAGAGCTCATCAATGAATCTGGTTAAATTGCAGGTTACAAAATTAATACACAGAAATCTCTTGCATTCTTATACACTAACAATAAAAGACAAGAAGGAGAAATTAAGAAAACAATCCCATTGGCCATTGCATCAAAAGAATAAAATACCTAGGAGTAAACCTACCTAAGGAGGCAGAAGACCTGTACTCAGAAAACTATAAGATACTAATGAAAGAAATAGAAGATGACACAAACAGATGGACCATGTTTTTGGATTGGAAGAATCAATATTGTCAAAAATGACTATACTTTCCAAGGCAATCTAAAGATTTAGTGCAATCCATATCAAATTACAAATGGCATTTTTCACAGAACCAGATCAAATAATTTCACAATTTGTATGGGACACAAAAGACCCCGAATAGCCAAAGCAATTGAGAAAGAAAAACGGAGCTGGAGGAAAATCAGGCTCCCTGACTTCAGACTATCCTACAAAGCTACAGTCATCAAAACAGTATGGTACTGACAGAAAAACAGAAATATAGATCAATGGAACAGGATAGAAAGCCTAGAAATAAACCCATGCACCTATGGTCAATCAATCTACAACAAAGGAGGCAAGACTATACAGTGGAGGAAAGACATCCTCTTCAATAAGTGGTGCTGGGAAGACTGGACAGTTACATGTAGAAGAATGAAATTAGAACATTAACACCATACACAAAAAAATAAATTCAAAATGGATTAAAGACCTAAATGTAAGACCTGATGATATAAAACTCTTAGAGGAAAACATAGGCAGAACAGTCTTTGACATAAATTAAAGCAAGATCTTTTTTGATCTGTCTCCTAGAATAACAGAAATAAAAACAAAAATAAACAAATGGGACCTAATTAAACTCAAGCTTTTGCACAGCAAAGGAAACCATAAACAAAACAAAAAGACAGTCCTCAGAATGGGAGAAAATATTTGCAAACAATGCAACTGACAAGGGATTACTCTCCAAAATATACAAACTGCTCGTGCAGCTCAATGTCAAAGAAACAGACAACCCAGTCAAAAAATGGGCATAAGACCTAAATAGACATTCCTCCAAAGAAGACATACAGATGGCTAAGAGACATATGAAAAGATGGTCCACATAGCTAATTATTAGAGAAATGCAAATCAAAACTATAATGAGATGTCTCTCACACCAGTCAGAATGGCCATCACCAAAAAGTCTACAAATAACGGATGCTGGAGAGAGTGTGGAGAAAAAGGAACACTCCTACGCTGTTGGTGGGAATGTAAATTGGTGCAGACACTACAGAGAACAGTATGGCATTTCTTTAAAAAACTAAAAACAGAGCTACCATGTGATCCAGCAATCCTACTCCTGGGCATATATCTGGAGAAAAACATGGTTCCAAAGGATACATGCACCCCAGTGTTCACTACAGCTCTGTTTACAGTAGCCAAGACATGGAAGCAACCTAAATGTTCATCGACATATGAATGGATAAAAAGATGTGGTACATATATACAATGGAATATTACTCAGCCATTGAAAAGAATGAAATAATGCCATTTGCAGCAACATGGATGGACCTGGAGATTATCATACTAAGTGAGGTAAGTCAGACAGAAAAAGACAAACATCATATGACATCACTTGTATGTGGAATCTAAAAAAGAAAAATGATACAAATGAACTTATTTACAAAACAGAAACAAACTCACAGAAAACAAACTTATGGTTACCAAAAGGGAAAGGTGGGGGGGGGGGATAAATTGGGAGTTTGGGATTGACATATACACTACTATATATAAAATAGATAACCAACCAAGTATTATGAAAAGCTTAGATTAATTTGAAATTAGCTTAAAAGTTTCTCCCCCTAAATATCTTATTGTTTGATGTTTGGACAGTCAATAGGGTACAATGCTTGTGATGTACCTTCCAAACTTCCCAATGGAATGTTGTCACTGAATGAACTTATCTAAGATAAGACTTAAGGGTAAGTAAAACAGTACAAACTTCACTGGAGGGAGGCCTAGCCATAAGAAAGTGCAGGCAAAGACTCTATAAATGAGGTTGTGATCCCTGACTATATCGTAGTTTTTGGACCAAAAACAGCTGTAAAAATTCATGAAATGAAACTCCATTGATTATTTCTGAAACTACTGATCTTAAGGTAAAAACTAGCATGCATTTAATTTATTTCTTAATAGTTGATAAGAAGTCCAAAAAAGGTGACCTTTGTCCAAGTCAGTACTAAGTATTTTTTAGATTTAAGTTTTATCCAATTTCTCCCATAATATACTCCTTCCCCACCTCTACTACTTATAAGGATGATATGGAGGGTTGGAAAGGAAATCCAGCTCTCTGCTTCTGATTACCTTTAGTTCTATATGCCTTTGCTATATGCTCCAGAGATGCATTTCAAAAAGGGCATAAGAGATGTGTGTGATGTATCTGGTTTACTAGACTGAACTCCTAGAAGACAGGAACTGGCCTGGTTGTGCACCTCTAACATGTAATGACTTAACGTAGTATCTGTTTTGTACTATGAGGGATTGTTAAGGGAACTGGACTTAGTTAACCTGAAAATGATTAGAATGCAATGAATGTCAGACAAATAAAAGTCCATGAGGAGAATCATGAGAACATTCTGTGTTTTCTAAGATCTTTGGTTTTGCAAAAGCAGCTTTATCTTACCATGATAAAAGTAGTGCCAGATTTGCCCTCACACCAAAAATAACTTTAAACCTGGACAAAATATATGTGGGCAGCTATTTTCAGACATTGAACAACAGCACAGGATTCTGATCCCCAAAAGAAGGGAAACACATGATGTTAAACCCCACAACTGATCATCTTGAGATTCTGCCTGAGAATCTGATTCAAGCAGAGGGGCAATTCTGCTGTGCTACAGAGGAAGAGGCTGAGATACTGAAGCAGGTGAAATTACAAAGGAGTTCAAGAGTAAAAGGAGCTGGAAGGGAGGCAGAAATTTGCATGGGGTCTCACTGAAGCCGAGCAGGACCCTGCAGGGCCTTCCTAGGGACAGACCCGTGTGTCCTTGGCCTCTAGTTTATAGAAAAGCTTTAGCCTCCTAGGCCTTCCCCAAGTGCCAAAGAGCAAATGCAGAAACAAAGGAAAACAGTCAAGCAAGACAAAATAATAATAGCTTAGCCATGAAACAAAGTCAAGGACCTTTAGTTCCTCTTCAAGGGATATAGATATATGTATATGTACAACTGAATAGATACATGTATATATATAACTGAATCACTCTGCTGTACACCTGAAACTAATACAGTGTTAATTAACTATACTCCAATATAAAATAAAAACTTTAAAAAAAGACAATATCCAACAACAAAAAAGAAATTTGAGACCACTTTAGGAGTGAACTTTAGAGCAGAGGTTGACAAAACTTTTTGTTAATGGGCTAGCTAATATATAATTTAGGTTTCTGAGCCATATGGTCTATGTTATACTACTCAGGTCTGTTGTAGTGCAGAGCCAGCCATAGCTGATACGTAAACAAATGGGCAATGGTTTTTATGTTCCAATAAAACCTAATTTACGAAAACAGGCAGCCAGCCCACAGGCCATACTGGGCTAAGTTCAAACAAACAGTTCCATTCTAACAAAGAATAAAATTCAATACCATTCAAAGGAAGATGGCATAATCCAAATTCCTATGGGAAGTAATATCCACAATGTCTGTCATACAATAAAAAATTACTAATAATGCAAAGAAGCAGGAAAATGTGCCCCAAGTTCAAGAAAAAAAAAAGTTACTAGAAACAGATCCCCAAATGACCTAGCACTTGGTAGTTAAGAGAACTCAGTAGAACTGTAAAGCAGCTATTTAAATAAGTTCAAGGACATAAAGGAAAAATCATAGAGTGAACAAATAGAGAATCTCAGCAGAGAAATGGAAATTGTAACAAAACACACAAAAAGTAAATTCAAGAACTAAAATGAAAAACTCATTGTGTGGGCTGTTTGGCATTGGAGAAGAAAGATTAGTGAGCTTGAACATCTATAGACATAGCCAATCTGAAAAAGGGGGAAAATGATTTTAAAGAACTTAACAGAGAAACAACTAAAAAGATAATGTAAGTATGACTTAAAAACAATGAGGCATTAGATACATTTAACCCAGAAGAAGGCAGGAAAGGATGAACATGGGAAGGAAAAAAAAATGGGACAATTAGAAATCAGCAAAGTGGCTGACTTAAACCCATAGATATCAAAAATTACTTGAAAAAAAATGGACTAAAAATTTCAATTAAAAGGCAGACTGTACCGCAAAAAAAAAAAAAAAGGCAGACTAGTTAAATAAGATCCAACCCACACAAATGCAGTCAACTGATCTTTGACAAAGGAGCAAAGATAATACAATGGAGTAAAGACAGCCTTTTCAATATGTGCTGGAACAGCTGGACATTCACATATTAAAAAAAAAAAATCTAGACAGACCTAACACCTTTCCCAGAAATTAAAGTGAATCATAGACCTAAATATAAAGCAAACCATAAGACTCTTAGAAGATAACACCCAGGAGTTAAATCTAGAGAAATCTAAATGACCTTGGGTTTGGCAATGACCTTTTAGATACAACATCAAAGGCATGATTCATGAAAGAAATAATTGATAAATTGGACTTTATCAAAATTAAAAACTTCTGCTCTGTGTAAGACACTGCCCAGAAAATGAAAAGACAAGCCACAGACTGGGAGGCAGACTGGGAAAAGATATTTGCAAAAGCATATCTGATAAAGGATTGTTTATCCAAAATACACAAAGGAGTCTTTAAAACAACAATAAGAAAACAACCTGATTAAAAAATGGACACCAGATCTGAACAAACACCTCACCAGAGAAGACATACTGATGGCAAATAAGCATGTGAAAAAAATATTTTGAGTTGCATTTTTAAATGACATTGCGATACCACTACAACCTATATGAATGGCAAAAATCCAAAACACTGACAACGCAAAATGCTAATGAGGATGTGGAGCAACAGAACTCATTCATTGCTGGTGGGAATGCAAAATTGTACAGCCACTGTGGGAGACAGTTTGGCAGTTTCTTACAAAACTAAACATACTCCTGCCATATGATCCAGCAATCACACTCCCTGGTATTTACCCAAATGAGTTGAAAAACTATGTTCACACAAAAACTTATATATGGATATTTATGGCAGTTTTATTCATAATTGCAGAAATTGGAAGCAACCAAGATGTCCTTCAGGAGGTGAATGGATGAACAGTGGTCTATCCAGACAATGGAATATTATTCAGTGCTAAAAAGAAATGAGTTATCAAGCCATGAAAAGAAAAGGAAGAACCGTAAATGCATATTACTAAGCCAGAGAAGCCAAGCTTTACAACTGTATGACATTCTGGAAAAGTCAAAACTATGGAGACAGTAAAAAGCCCAGGGGTTACCAGGGGTTAGAGAGGAGGGAAGGTTGAATAGGTGGACACATAGAATTTTTAGGGCGGTGAACTACTCTGTATTATACTACAGTGGTGGATACGTGCCATTATACAATTGTCAAAACCCACAGAATGTACATCACCAAGAATGAACCCTAATGTAAACTACAGACTTTGAGTGATCATATGTCAGTGTAGGTTCATTGACTATAACACTCTGGAGTGGGATGTTGATAGTGGGTGAGGCTTGTGTGTTGGAGGGGGCGAGGGGAGTGGGAAGGGGGTAACTGTACTCCCTGCTCAGTTTTGCTGTGAATCTAAAACTGCTCTAAAAAAGAAAGTCTATTAAAAAAAATCCAGCTGTATGCTACCTATAAGAGATATACTTTAAATACAAATATACAGGTTGCAAACAAGAGGGTTGGAAAAGACATACAATGCAAACAAGAAGTATAAAAAGTTGCTGTGGCTGTATGACTATCAGACAACGCAGACTTCAGAGACCATTAGTATTACCAGAAATAGGGACATTTTATGTGTCAGTCAGGAGAAGACATGATAATCATAAATGTATATGTAACTAATAACAGAGCTTCAAAATACATTAAGGAAAAACTGACAGAATTAAAGGCAGAAATAAACATTACTCTCTCCGTAACGGATAGAATATTCAAAGGAAAAAATAAGGAATTCAAGTTTTGAACAACACTATGATGTCACTTGAGGTAACTGTCATTTATAGAAGACTATTCCCAACAACTGTAGGATACATATTCTTATAAAATGCATATAGAACATTCACCAAGACAGACTACACGATGATCTCAACAGATTTCAAAAGCTTGGAATCTTATATTTTCCAACCACCACAGAATTAAATAAAAAATAAAAAATAATAAAAATAATAAAATATCTGGGAACACGCCAAATACTTGGAAACTAAATATCACATCTTTAAATAACCCATGGGGCAAAGAAGAAATCACAAGGAAATTAACATATATTTTCAACCAAATAATAGAAACCACAACATATCAAAAATTTTTAAATGCATCATTAAAGTTTAGAGGGATATTGATAGATTTAAATTCTTGTGACAGAAAAGAAGAAAGGATTAAATTGGTGATCTAAGCTTTCACCTTAAAAAGCTAGAAAAAGAAAAGTAAATTAAACCCAAAGTAGAAGGAAGGGAATAATGTAGATGAGAGCAGAAAACAAAGCAAAGGAAAAGGGCCAATAATGGAGAAAAATCAATGGAACCAATGGTGGTTCCTTAAAAAGATCTAATAAAATAGATAAGTCTCTATCTAGTCTGATCAAGAAAAATGAGAGGACACACAGAACCAAGATGTGTGTAGGAAAAAGGACATTACTACAGATTCCATATACATTAAAAGACCAAGAAGGGAATATTATGAACAACTTTATACATACCAAATTACCAAAACTGGCACAAGAGAAAACAAAGTCTGATAGCTGTATATCAATGAAAGAAATTGGATTTGTACCTTAAACCTTCCCAAACCTTTCCAAGAAGAAAACTCCAGGCTCAAATGGCAGCTCTAAAGCTCTAAATTCTTTCAAACTTTTCAGAAAGAAATAATACCAATCTTACCCAAACTCCAGAAAATAGAGGAAGAGGATTCCAAATCCATTCTATATGAAGTCAGGATTTCCCCAAGCAAAGACAGTTCAAGAAAAGAACACTCTACAAGCCAATATCCCTCGTGAACACAGACCCAGATATCATTTTTTTAAATGGCAAATTGAATCTGGCATATATAAAATGGTTACTACATCATGACCAAGTGGGATTTATACCAGAATGCAATGTAAATTTTGAATGTAACATTCAAAACTCAATACATATAATTCACTGTTAATATAAAAAAGAACACCAGATGATCATCTCAATAGATGCAAAAAAAATTTGATAAAACAACCATTCATGATAAAAATTCTCAGGAAACTAGCAATAGGAGAGACTTCCTCAAACTAATGTTAAGTGTAATGGTGAAAGACTGAACAACTTTTTCTATGATAGGAACTAGGCAACAATGTTTATTCTCACAATTTCTATTTCACAATTTTTATTTAATATTGTACTAGAGGGAAGAAAGAAATACAGAGTATAAAGGTCGTCAGAAAAAAAAAACTGCCTTTACTTGCAGATGACAAGACTGTATATGTAAAAAATCCTAAGGATTATATATGAAAAAATTACTAGAACTAATAAATAATTTTAGCAAGGTCTCATGATACAAAATTAATATATAAAAATCAACTGTACTTCTGTATACTTAGTAATTGAAAGATGAAGTTAGTGCCATTTGCAATAGTATAAAAAATATGAACACTTAGGGATACATTTAATAAAATGTATGAAAGAAAACTACATTGTATGTTGTATATGCAGTATGTAAATAATACAAATTGTTACTGAGAAAAAGAAACTAAATAAACAGATAGTGTTCATGATCTCGAAGATAATATTGTTAAGATGTCAATTCTCCCCCAATTTTTATATATATTATATAAGCATATGTGTGTGTGTGTGTGTGTGTGTATATATATATATATATATATGAGCACAATTCCAGGAGGCTTTTTTGTAGACATTGACAAACTGATTCTAAAATTCCATTCAAAATCCCAGCAGGATTTGTTATAGATATAAACATGCTGATTCTAAACTATATATGGAAATGTAAAGAAATGAGAATAGCCAAAACAATTTTGAGAAAGATCAAAGTTGGAAGACTCACATTAACCACTTTTAAGAATGATTAAAAGCTACAGTAACCAAGACAGTGCTATATTGGTGAAAGGCCAGACACACAAATCTATGGAATATAAGAGTCCAAAAACAGACCCACAAAAATATGGTCAATTGATTTTTTTTTTTTTTTTTTTTTGCGGTACGTGGGCCTCTTACTGTTGTGGCCTCTCCCGTTGCGGAGCACAGGCTCCGGACGCGCAGGCTCAGCGGCCATGGCTCACAGGCCCAGCCGCTCCGCGGCACGTGGGATCTTCCTGGACCATGGCATGAACCCGTGTCCCCTGCATCAGCAGGCAGACTCTCAACCACTGCACCACCAGGGAAGCCCGGTCAATTGATTTTTGACAAATGTGCAAAAATAATTCAATGCAAAAGTAATTTTTTCAACAAATGGAACTAGAACAACTGGACAGCCACATGCCCCCCTCCCCGCCAAAAAAGATCTATACCTTACCCTTTATACAAAAAATTAACTCAAAAGGAGTCATAGATCTAAATGTAAAATATAAGACTTTTACAAGACGATACAGAAAATATTCATGATATTGGATTTGGCAAAGAGTTTCTAGATACGACACCGAAAGCATAAACCATAAAAAAAAAATTGATACCCTTGACTAAATCAAAATTGAGAACTTTTGCTCTGAGAAGAACACAGTTAAGGAAATAAAAAGATGAGGCCCAGATGGGGAGAAAAATATTTGCAAATCATTTGCCCAAAAAAATGACTTCAATCTAGAATAAATAACTATCAAAAGTCAACAGTGAGAAAGCAACCCAATTTTTAAAATGGGCAAAAGATTTGTACAGACTTTTCACCTAAGACATCATCTATGGATGGCAAGTAAGTACATGAAAAGATGCTCAACATACTGGCCTTAGAAAAATGCAAAGTAAAACCATGATATGGTACATCTGTACATCTATTAAAATGGGTAAAATTTTTTAAAAAATAATACCAAGTGCTGGTAAGTATGCAGAGCAACTGGAACTTTCTTTCATACATTGCTAGTGGGAATGCAAAATAAGCCACTCTGGAAAATAGCTTAGCATTTTCTTATAAAGTTGGAACATCCACTTACCATATAACCCAACCCACCTAGGTATTTAGAGAAATGAAATTTGTGTTCACATAAAAAGCTTTATGCAGATATTTATCACAGTTTTATTCGTAACTGCCAAAAGCTGAAAGCAATAAAGATACTGATACCAACATTGATGACTCTTAAAGGTGTTATGCTGATTGAAAGATGCCAGTCTTAAAACTCTTTCATGTTGCATGATTCTATGTATTGCATAATGCGTGATTCTGGAAAAGGCAAAACTATAGGGACAGATAACATGTGGCTTTTAAGGGTTAGGGTAAGAGGAGAATGTGACTACAAAGAGGCAGCAAAAGGGAATTTTTTTGGGTGGTAGAACCATTATATATCCTGATTGTCATAGTGGCTATACAAATCTATACATATATCAAAACTCAGAGAATTAGTCACCAAAATAAAGTCAGTTTTACTGTATGTAAATTAAAAATTAAAAAGGTATTTTCAAAACAACAATACCAGGACTTACCTGGTGGTGCAGTGGTTAAGAATCCGCCTGCCAATGCAGGGGACATGGGTTCGAGCCCTGGTCTGGGAAGATCCCACATGCTGTGGAGCAACTAAGCCCGTGCTCCACAACTACTGAGCCTGCGCTCTAGAGCAGCGGTCCTCAACCTTTTTGGCACCAGGGACCAGTTTCGTGGAAGGCAATTTTTCCATGGACGGGGCGGAGGGACAAGGTTCAGGCGGTAATGTGAGCACTGGGGAGCGATGGCGAGCGGCAGATGAAGCTTTGCTCGCTCGCCTGCCGCTCACCTTCTGCTGTGCGGCCCGGGGGTTGGGGACCCCTGTTCTAGAGCCTGCAAGTCACAACGACTGAGCCTGTGTACTGCAACTACTGAGCCTACGCACCACAACTACTGAAGCTCATGTGCTCTAGGGCCCGCATGCCACAACTACTGAGCCCACATGCTGCAACTACTGAAGCCCACGCGCCTAGAGCCTGTGCTCCGCAACAAGAGAAGCCACTGCAATGAGAAGCCCACGCATTGCAACGAAAAGTAGCCCCTGCTTGCTGCAACTAGAGAAAGCCTGCACACAGCAACGAAGACCCAACACAGCCAAAAAACAAAACAAAACACAACAATACCATTATACACTCATTAGGATTGCTAAAATTAAAAAGCCCAGCAATGCCTAGTGTTGGCGAGGATGTGGAATGCATATATTGCTGGTGTGAGTGGAAAACAGTACAACCACTTTAAAGAACTGAACCCACCATTTTATTTCTAGGTATTTATTTAAGACAAATGCAAACATGTCTGCAAAAAACTGGTATACCAATGTCCAGAGCAGCTTTACTCCCAACAGCCAAAGCTGGAAACAACTCAAATGTCTATCAATAGGTGAATAGATAAGCAAATGGGGGATATATCCATAAAAGTGAGCATGGAGCTCCCATTCCTAATTCAGTGTTCTTCTGGGAATAACAGTTGCTGTAATAATACTTTATCTGATCATGGCTTATAGTATTTAAGTGTTAAACATCCTCCCTCTCTTGAATTTATAGAACCTCCCTCCCCACTTCTAGTTTTGATGTTAATTCTGGCAAACAAAGACCAGTGTAGCTTCCTCCCAGGGTCTCTTGTTACTCTCTGCTCATTGTCCCAGTCCTTGACCTGGTCTCCATCAGCAGGCACATTATGGCTTGGAGCTTCCCAGGCTCCCAGAGACCACTACCTAGGACTAGCTGTCAACTCTGGCCTTCAGGTCCTATCTTGGATAAAACAACACTGATACATTCATGCCATTATGTAATCAACTGCTCCAGTAACTGTCTAATGGAATTACTCATCATCACATGCTTAGAAAAGATGCAGTTTCCCTGATAGAACAGCATTGGTAACCCCATATTTTTGTTAATCAGATTTTAATTCTGTGATTTCTGTTCTACAGAAGCCTCTTGAGATTTATCATGAGTAAGGAAGAGTGATCCTGAAAGGAAAGTCAGAGACAAAAACAAACAAAAAGTTTATCCTACTACTGTTCATGGTAGCAGCTATTCAAACACTTGACAGACATCTTAAAAGGCAATGATAGGGAGTTCCCTGGTGGCCTGGTGGATTCAGCGCTTTCACTGCTGTGGCCTAGGTTCAATCCCTTGTTGGGAAACTGAGATCCTGCCAGCCGCGTGGCGTGGCCATAAATAAGTAAGGAAATAATAAATAAATAAATAAAATTATAGATGTGAACTAATAAGGAAATGTGAATAAAATGACCTTTAAAAAAAGGCAACGATAATCCCAACCTGTATAGCACTGAAGAATAAGCTTTGTATAATTTCATTACCCCTAATAAGATAGTTGATTCATCATGAAGAAATAAAGTTTCGACAATGTTAGCTAGTAATGCAAGTCAGTAGTTGAGCAGATTATATAATTGGTTTTCTTAGGACAGCATGTGGGATGACCTCTTCTAAGTTAATTTTTAGACTGTATTATTCATCAGTCAGGTTGGAAAGTTACCATGGCTATCAGTTGAAGGTATGATACATTAATGCTGGATATTAGCCAAAAAAAAGTATTTTGGCTCTCTTGTCAATGTAACTAGCTGATACAGAAGTATAAAATATTTTTTAAACACACTTTTGAAAAATACTGAAAATCAATTTATTTTATACTATAGTTTAAAATCTTAAGATACATAAAGAGCTGTCAGTGAGAACGTTCCTTAACCATCTAGCCAGTATTTATTGAGTTTCTACTATGTGTTCAACACCAATATCCATCAGTATAAGTGCTTTCAAAATTTATTTAACAAAATAAAATCAAAGGGAGATAGAGTGAGAATGAGATGACAACTTATTCAGGCTATAATTAGTGCAGATGCCCAGAAAGGATCCTTAGTTTTACCCTTGTCCTAATATGTGAAGTGGCCATTTGTTCATGCCACTGCCAGTAAAAATAAAATATAAAGATGCCTTTTCTCCCATCACTCCCTCCCCCAAATCCCAACACACATACATATATACATACACATCAGAGTCATACGTAAAGAAAAGACAGCCCCATTTACTTGGTTCCCTCAATGTTACTTTGAAGTCTCAAAGCACTGAGTATATAAAGAGTATATAGACCCTTCCCTCAGGAATGGGTCTAGCCACTACAGGGTCTTCTATTAGATCTTTCAAACAGAAGATGCAGTTTACTGCAGTCCATAGTTCATCTTGGAGCTGTGGACCACCGTCCTGCATACAGTGTCATCAGATTGAGCCTGGTTTGTAAGCTCCCTGGGAATATGCCAGGGAAGGTGCCACAAAAAAAGCCAAAACTTGAATATGAGTGGGGGCCAGACCATACAGTTCTAGCAAAAAAAAGTAACTTCCAAAATCTGCTCTGGAAATGAACAGCCTGCTAAATCCCTGAAAGTCTTTCTTAAATATTAGATTAACAGAAATGCTTATTACTGTTGTCCTACTTCAGATAATCTTCTAAGCCTTTAAACAGGTTTTAAGACATTTTATATCTCAAGTTATACCTTAAAATGGGCCCTAGCCCTGAATTAATGCAAATATCTATATAATATCGATAAAAACCACATTATAGTCTTTAAAAGCATAATGAATATACTGTCTTTCAAATTTCAATGTAGATGCAATTAATTAAAATGCGAATTCATTTAAAAATATAACTGAGTTCATTTAAAAACAATAACGGGGCTTCCCTGGTGGCGCAGTGGTTGAGAGTCCGCCTGCTGATGCAGGGGACACGGTTCGTGCCCCGGTTCGGGAAGATCCCACATGCTGCGGAGCAGCTGGGCCCGTGAGCCATGGCCACTGAGCCTGCGCGTCCGGAGCCTGTGCTCTGCAACGGGAGAGGCCACAACAGTGTGAGGCCCGCGTACCGCAAAAAAAAAATAATAAAAAAAAATTAAAAAAAATAAAAATAACGAAGTTCCTAACAGAAGCTTTGTCGTTATTTGTTCTCTAATATTGGATACTAAGAGTATATTTTCCTTCTTGTAGGGGTCCATGAAAATTGGACAGTAAACAGAGGACTTTGTAATGGTAATACTGACAGTCACTGACCTAGACTATAAATTCATAACAGGATCAAATGACACCAGTTAAACTGGCAAATAGAAATGAACTCAAATTTAATACTCACAAAAAAGTAAAAGCTAGAAAATACAGCAAATGTGATTTTGGTCCATCTGAAGGTCACCTCAGGGGCACTACTGTACAGTCTTTGGAAACTCAGTAGCTGCTTTCGTCCTCAGGCACACAGAACACATGCTGTGTGCAGCTGCTCAACACCCGGGCAGTCACAGGAGGCTCTTCATGAAGTCACATTTGGGGCCAAATTTTCTCAATGGAGAGGCAGAGAAAATAACATTGATAAATGAAAGGACGATCTAAGAGATTCTAATAAACCTGAGCAGAGCTGTGTGGTATGACTTCATCCGTAAACTGGGAATCTACCTCAGACGTTCATCATAAAAACTGTGAGCTTCTACACGTGAAGCACCTAGAACCGCCTTGGAACATGGAAGGTGTTCAAGTGTTCAGTAAGTATTATTTCCTTTCCTTCTCTCTCTTAGATTGTCCCCTAAACCTACTAACATCAAATTATTATTTTAAGTGCTTCAGTTATTATGTTTTAGGATTATAATTAAGGAAAGAGAATTAGAACCTAAGAATGCTGACGGTCATCTGGGAATTAAAGAGTTAGAATTGGGCGCCAGATCTAAGTCAGGGGTCAGTGCTTCATCTCATTTACCAGGTCCTCCGGGTAGAGAAGGGAAACAAACAGGCTTAACTCTGGGTACAAGTCTGGCTTCACCTGACCACTCCTATTTATGACTACAGATATTGAATTCAGTCTGCAGTAATTCCTCCAGCCCTGTAATCTAAATACTTGCAGGAAATGAAAAGTAGCTTCTGACGAACTAGTTGTAGAAAACCTGATCTAGATCACCACTGAGACTGTAAAACATTTAAACATTATATTCTGTACTAATTTCTCAGTCACGTCATGTCCTAACTAAATGACACAACTGTACTCATGACACATGAATTAAGCTCTGTAAAATTCTGAAGGCAGTTCCTTACGCAACTGTTGTTAAATGGAAGTGAGGGGTGGAGGGAACAGGGTAACGGTGTCAGAATGTTGCCTTTAGTTTGTTACAACTGGACTATTTAGATCCTGTAGCAGAAACTAGGTTATCTGAGCCCAAATCAGAACATGAAACTAATAAAACATAAAAATGAATGCTCAGTCCTCAATTCATTATAATTTGAAAATCATGATCCACTCATCCTTATATACTAAGCCAATTACTTACTCCATAAACTCCTATATCACATTTGTAAAATGCTTTCTCTTTCAAAAGGGCTTTCTTATTTTTTCCCTCCTTATTCACACAGATATCTTCTCTTTAAAAACTGACCCACTCTTAAGTGTCTATCTCAAGTACACTTCTGTGTAAAGGCGTTCCCACTACCTAATATTACTCTGTCCCTCTCTTGGCTTTCCATAACATATTTATCTCCATCACTGTACTTTTCTCATTCTGCTTGTTTACAAGTCTGTGCCTAGACTCTCAAAGGCAGGAATATGGCCATACCACTTAAACTCTTTCTGAAAGAAGATGGGTAATAAGTAATTGTTTATCTTTGTATCTCACTTCTATATGCCTAGCATAATGAAGGGCCTCAGTAAATGTTAATTGATTTAAATAATTTAAGTCTAGATATTTTAAATAAAATTCCAGTCCTCTTAGAAAGAGAGCAACACAGCGTATACAGCCCTAAGTTACAAATGATAACCAAGTGTCTGGGGCTTTTCAGAGTAAATTATCCATCTACCTCTGTTTCTGTTGAGCATATCTCATTTGCATTTTCCCTTTTCCTGTTTCCCTGGTGTCTTATAATTAATTTATACAACAGAAAGGAATTATTTTTCCTTATTTTACAAAATACATTGATGTATAACTCTATATGTAAACAGGTTAAATATCCTGCCTGGGGAAGCATGTGACCTTGATGACATTGTATGAGAGACCAAATGCACTGCCTGTTCTAAAATCCGTATCTTTTGATTCTAGTTTCAGGGATCTTGCTGCTGTATCACAGTGCCTTCCTTCCACATTTCATGACATGTGCTAATTCAAGTAAACTGCCTAATTATGGAACAATTTATTTTACAAACCCATTCTTCAAAAAAACTGTCTTAAAGTGGACGTGGTGCAATGGACACTCAAATACAGATGTTAGTAGTGCAAATTGGTTCAACAGTAGCATAACAATTCATGTTAAAAGCCCTAACCCAAATATCGCACTTTGAGAAATCTATCCTAAAGAAACAATCAGAGTTGTAGACACATATTTATACATAAAAATTTTCATGAAAGCCCTTTTATAATAAGAAAAGTTGAAAATAACCTGAATGTCCAACAATAAGAGGTTTGTTATCTATGTCTATATCCTGGAATATTATGGAACTATTAATAACTACAGCAGATAGTCTCTAAAATGGCCTTCAACAATCCCTGCCTGCTGGAATTCCCATGCCTTGTTTAATCCCCTCCCCTTAAATACAGGACTAATGACTCACTTCTACCAAGAATATAGCAAATGCCATGGGATGTCACTTCCAAGACTGGGTTTCAAAGAAACCATGACTTCTGTCTTGCATTCATTCTCTCACTGTAATGGAAGCCAACTGCTGTGTTGTGAGCAGCCCTACAGAGAGGTCCATAAAGCAAGAAATTGAAGGAAATCTCTCTATGGCAGTGTGCAAGGAAGGGACTGTCCCTCCGTTAAGCCTTCAGATAAAGACTATAGCCCCAACTGACAAAATGATTGCGAAAGACTTTGAAGCAGAGGTACTCAGTTAAGCCGTACCCAGATTCCTGATCCACAGGAACTGTGAAATAATTTTATGTTATTTTAAGTAATTAATTTTTTTTTTTTTTTTTTTTTTTTTTTGCGATACGCGGGCCTCTCACTGTTGTGGCCTCTCCCGTTGCGGAGCACAGGCTCCGGACGCGCAGGCTCGGCGGCCATGGCTCACGGGCCCAGCCGCTCCGCGGCATGTGGGATCTTCCCGGACCGGGGCAGGAAGCCGTGTCCTCTGCATCGGCAGGCAGACTCCCAACCACTGAGCCACCAGGGAAACCCAGTAATTAAGTTTTAGGGTAGTTCATGATACAAAAATAAATAATAACTTTAAAAAATATTTAGTAACATGAGGAAATGTTCACATGTTAACTTTTAAAATTACTGGTCAAATGGTTTATTTATCCATAGCAAAACAATTTAAAAACTCAGCCTGTTAATAACAAAAATATTGTTTAAAAACAGACTGTGTACTCACTATTTGTTATTCGAACTAATAATTTCCTACAACATTTCCATTCATTGAAAATATTTTCAAGACTGTTATAAGCCTGCCTTGTAATATCATACAATTTTAAGTATAATTATCATTAGCTAAAGAAATGACACCAAACATTGACGATATTACAATCTGCCTCCTAAAATATAGTAGAAAAGTTTACAAAGATTAGATTCTTCCAAGTCTTCAGAATTTATAGTTAATTTTTAAAAGCATAAGACTATAATATACATGTATGATTCCAATTTTTAAAATATATATGGTTGAAAAAGAATAGAAAACAGGAAGACATCAACAGTGTTTCTCTTTGGATGGTGGGATTATAGGTAATTTAAATTTTTCTTTACGCTCTTCTCTGTTTCCCAATTTTTTTCAAATGCATTTATTATTTTTTATCATCAGAAATATCTTTTACAAAAAAGTCAAACTAATAACTCAATATAATACATTTTACTGCTTCAAACCAAGATTTAATGCTAATAAGAGACTCAACCATTTTGCAAAGAGACAGAATAGCACTGGACCCATAACAAGATCTAGGCGATAGCACTCAATTAGCAAGTAAAAAATCAATAAAACTATAGTATATCTAATTCTTTTTTTTTTAAAAGAAGAAGGCTTCATGCTGAGTCAGATGAGAGTTAAATTAATGCAGGATTCAGAAGCAAGAACAAGTTTCTGAGGGGATATGATAGATGTGCTCCATAGCACTGGTTCCTGAAGGTCAGTGTTTACAAATAAATTAGAATATTAAAAAGCTGAGCAACTCCTGTATCTCTCATAAACCCAATATTTATCATCTGTGATCTACCTAAACATGCTTGAACCTTACATTCTAGCCCATATCAACTTTGGGGGCCGTGTTTTTCTATATACAGTATAAAGTATGCTTTTTATTAAAGCTATATGTACGGGAAGAAGGGAAAAGTTTTTTCAGATTTTAGGATTTGGTAAACAAAATTATTTGTTGTCAAGCCATTTCTCATTTCTCTGAGTGCAGACAGGTCATTCATCCAAGATCCTGACAAGGTTCTTTTAAAAAATGACACCTTAAAAAAAAAAAAAAAAATGACACCTTGTTATTACAAAATACCAAACTTAAAAGGCTCCACTAAACAAAATGACTTCATACTCAAAATCAACGCATAAAATCTTTTTCTCATAGAGTTTTCTTTGAACTTCACTGGGCTCAAGGAGAGAAATTTATCATGTACAGCAAACGTGTCATTTTGAGCTCAGAAAAGTCAGAAAAACCAACAGATTCTACCCAGAGTTCTTCACATAACTTTTGTCTAAAAAAAGGTAGAGGAATTCAATTGGCTATGTGACCACAGGAGTTTTTCTTTGCTTCTTTGAGACTCTGCTTCCTCATCTCTAAACTGAGGGTAATAATGCCTGCCCCAAATTCCTCTGAATAGTGATAAAGGAAAAACATAAAGCACCACAGAAATGCAGCAGCTATTCTGCTACTATTATTACTAAACTGATAATGGGGTAAGAGGAAGGATGAAAACACTGTGAAAAGGAAGGAAAAGATGACATTTGAGTAGATTATTTTGGGTAATTCACACTCCCTGGTTCTGAACAGTTCTTCCAGTCCCCTCCACAAAAGTCCACCCACAAGAAACACATCAGATACCCCAATCTCAAAACTTCCTTAAAGGTGGAAACCATATACTCCAAAACAATCCTAAAAAATGTAGATCCTTGTGGAATTACATTTCAGTATGAATGCGTATCCCATTCCACTGGAATGGATGATGTATCTGTCAGTCTCTCTCACAAGCCCGTGAATTCACGGAGGGTAGACACTTTGCCTCACTCGAAGCCCGAACTTTAATAAGTAGTTTCTAATTCGAGGTTGGTCCAAAATACGTAAATCTTGCTCATTTTAATTGATCAAACAACCTTAACTGACATTTTTCTGAGCCACTAAATTTTATTTATCTCAATCGTCATTAAAGAATTTGAGAGGGATCACAGTTTGTCACGACAATGCATAAGGCTTGTTTTGAGCCAAAGGCAATTAGCTCTCTGCCCTCCACCTTTTTTGTCCAAAAGCAGGGCATAAATTCCCCTTTGTAAATGTTGTCTCCGTCTCCTATACCAAGAAGAGAACCACTCTGGAGACAATTCTTATCTGCAAAACAAACAACCCTTATTTATCATACATTTCCTAGCCACCCTCTCAGAACTCACTGTCATGCCAGAAGCCCAACCGCCTTTCCTCAGTCTAGCCCCTTTCCACACTGTATCACCCTTTGTTAAGATGATACAGAAGTCCGCAATTCTAACCATTTCCTTGAATCACGTTTCTTTGTGAACTCCCATGCGTACATAGGTAATTAATTTTTTTCTCCTGTTAATCTATTATCAGTTTGATCTTCAGGCCCAGCCAATGACCCTAAGAGAGGAGAGGAAGATGATTTTTTTCCTTCCCTACATATTCAAGATTAGTTAATCTTTACGTTATGTAGTGGAACCACCTCAAATATTTTAGAACAAGTAGGAGGCATAAATATTAAAAGTGTTAAGTGCTATGCACCAAATTAAATTCCAGGCAGTAGTACACGTAATTTTGAACGCTTAAAAGAACCATTATTCTTATAATGGAGACATGGAAAAACATGGTATCCAAACCCACTTGGACTCTGGGTCAAAGGACCAAGAATTTTGAAAGTTTTGCTATTTAAATTTTGGTAATTTTTTCATGATACATATACCACACTCCTAAGGAGTCATTATAGAGTTCCTACTCTCTGTAGCTGATGGTATAATATTTCAGGGTGGGGAGTGGAGGTAAGGTGGGGCAGAGGTACATTTAATTTAAACAAAAAAGAGAGATATATGTATACACATTGCTGATTCACTTTGCTGTACAGTAGAAACTAACACAACATTGTAAAGCAACTATACTCCAATAAAAATTTTAAAAAATTAAAAAATAAAAAAAGTAAATAAGAAACCACCCCCCAATATTTTTTTTAAAAAGCCTTTCTACCTATTGGATATAATTTCTCACTAATCCAAGGAAACTTCCTCCCCCCTCAAGCTAATTATCCTTACCGCACACCCCCATGCTCATTTTCTCCTTCTGGCCTTCCCTTAGGTTGAAAAATACCACCTGCCCCATATCTCCACCCAGCACCCTTTCCCCTCTTCCCTGCGTAAACCAAATCTGTGCCATTTTCAAGGCTAGGGGAATCCCCGTCTCCTTCAGGCAGACTTCCTGGAATTCCTCAAACCTTTATCCAGAATTCTTCTTGAACTCCTGTCCAGCCTATTTAATTTATAAATGCTGCCTCCCCAAATGAGATTAAAGATTCCTCAAGGGCAGTAGCCATTTCTCCTTTTGCTATTTTGCACAGAACAGTTCTCCACATAGAGGCACTTAATGAATGCTAATTAAAGTCCGGCTATTTATCAAATATCCATGTGCTTCAAAGTGTGTTAGATGCTGGGGATAAAACAGTGAACTACACGTAGTTCTACCTCTTTCAGGCACTTACAACAAGCAAAAGCCACAAAGTCCCAGTAGTATTAGGGCCAGTGTTTCGTTTAGCCAGTGTAATGTTCCAACTGCTCTGAATTAGAATAGTTCTAAGCTGGGCATTCACTCTCCAGTTCACAGGACTCTGTACACTCTCTTGTGTCTGGCACCCATACAGCTTCACTAATTTATGTTATCTTCAGCCCCTTGTGAAACATCCTTTATTTCACAACTCTTAATTTATAAGGAATAAATTAATTCTTAAAGTACAGACTCTTCCTATATCAGATACTGACTAGTTATTTATTACTCCTCAAACTTTCAACATTAGAATGCCATTCTATTCATATCACTCTTACTATGGAAAACAGGCTCCAGTTAAAAAAAAAAAAATTCCAAATCCAAGGCAGATGGTATATTAATTAGAGAAAGAAAACAGAACTGCTCAGCAACTGTTTTGCTTTCTTAAAAGCAAATGATCTTTAAGCTGGAAAGGACAGAAGAAACCTCTTTAAGAGAGAACCAAGGTACAAGCAGAAGAAGTCACTTTAAAAGAATTCACGTCTTCAAAATCTGGTGAATTATATTCCAGGGAGAATTGGCAGATGTAAGCACAGAAATATTCTGACAGCCTCAGAAAAACATGGAGAAGGAGGGAAGTCTCAAGAGGCTAGAGACTCAAATACACTTTTCCCCACTAATTTTTTAAAAATTCAAAACTGAAGGAAAAAAATAGAATTCCTAGGCATTACAAACCAGTTAATTTGATACCAATCTGGCAAAATTCAAGATTTAATCAGAAAACGGGGAATATTTAGGGGGAAAAATACTGGGGATTTCAAGGAACTAGGAGTTTATTAAGAATCAGTAATTTTTAAACTAACATCATTTACTTTTGTGGTAGACCAGAGAATATTCAAGATCTTTAATTTAAGCAAAGCATTTGGTTAAAATTATTCCCATAATGTCCTTATGAAGAAGACTGACCTATGGGCTAGAACAGTTTAATCTGAAGGACAGTGCTAGCTGAGTTCAGCTGATTAATTTGTCTCAGCAATATCTACTGAGGGCCAAACAGATTCCCAACCAGTACTGTACTTGGCACTTTCAGTACATTACTTTGAACTCTAACAATTACCTGAAAGGCAGATGTTCCTAACCTCATTGTATTGATATGGAAAAGAAGTTTCTCAAGGTCAGTAGCCAGGCTCTAAAAGTCCAGGACTTTCTATGTGCCACGGGCTTCTAGATGTGCCACCATGGCAAAAAGACCTGTCCCATGTATTACCAATGACTCGAATGTCTGGTGAACAAACGTACCACATGTGCAGGTGACACAAAATCAGAAGGCAGAGTTAACATGATGAATGCCACAATCAAGATTAAAACACATCTAACAAACTGGAAACTGGAGAGAGGCTTAAAGTAATACAAGACAAGAAAAAAAATGTTCATATTCAAGAAAATTTTAACTGCATAATTAAAGAATGAATAAAGCCTACCTTGACAGCAAAGTGTGTGTGGGGTCGTGGTGGTGAGTGTTTTAGTCAACTTTGTGTATTTACCACAAAAGCCGATTAAAAATTAGATGATTTTCAATAGCTAGTGGGAAGCAGCCACGTAGCACAGGGAGATCAGCTCAGTGCTTTGTGACCACTTAGAGGGGTGGGATAGGGAGGGTGGGGGGGGAGGGAGACACAAGAGGGAGGGGATATGGAGATATATGTATACGTATAGCTGATTCACTTTGTTATAAAGCAGAAACTAACATAACACTGTAGAGCAATTATACTCCAATAAAGATGTTAAAATTAATTAAACCAAAAAAAAAGTAAGAACATCAAAAAGAAATTACATGATTTTGTTTGAAGATAGGAATTCATTGCACTCTGCATTGTTCAGACTAGATTGAATTAATGCATTCAATTTTGGGCTAAGGATCTTTAGCACAGAGAAAGGTCTTCGATAAGGAAGGAAACATTAAAGTGAATATTATTTGGTGAAGATAACTAACATTTACTGACTTCCGGGCAATTATGCTAAGTATTATGAACATTATCTCATTTGATTCTCACAACAACCCTACAGGTAGATGGAGTATATCATTATTCCCATTCTACAGATGAGGAAGCCAAAGCTCAGGGATCTGAAAGGCTGTCAAGTAAAGGAGACGAAAGACTTACTCTGTACCACCTAGACTTTTCATTTCTTAACAGTTTTTTGGTCATAGACTCTTTCAGATGGATGAAAGTTTTAGATCTTCTCTGCTGAAAAATTCTACATATAATTTCACGAGTTGGAGGGCTATTGGCAAAAGTAGGATTAATGAGAAACAGGTCCAAGGAAGCAGTTGTCAGTTCAGTGTAACCAAGGCCTTGCTAACAATAACAGAAAGGAAGGATACCTCACAATGCAGTGAGCTCCCTGTCACTGAAAGTGCTCCCTCAAAGTGTGGCTGGTCTGTTGGGAGTGCAACAGAGGGAATGTTAAAATGGATTGGAGGTTGGTCTGTGATTTTAAAGTACCCTGTTGTTATAAGATTGTGGGCCCAGTAAGTAATTTTTGTTTGATGGCAAAACAAAGAAGTTAAAAACTGAAGTTACTGTTTTAACAGACCATTCTGCTGAATACATCAGGCAGAATACCTAAATGTTAATGTTATTTCCCATCTATATATATGGTACCTATATCAGGTACTTGAAAACAGCCTCATCCAAAAATCAAAGGTATATTCAACTGTTGATCTTGATGTGACTTATACTTTGTCATAATCAAAGTAGACTCCTTATTCCTCTGAATTCTTAACTAAAATGTTCCCTAAGATAAATACCATAAATACCAGATCCTAAAACGATGGGGTCTTTGATGAGAACTTTTACTAGTTTATAATTTTTGTTAACCTAATTCCATAAAGGATGGGGAGGGGGCAGACGGGAAACATAAGAGAAACAAACTCCGATTGTTCTGCTCTGCTTCTCAGATCCCTTCGCTAACAGCTGAAGGATCTTACCGTCAACTCTGCTTTATTTCCCATGTGCATCATAATTCACCTCGAGATTCAGGCTCCCACCGCTCAAAAAGGAGCTCACACTTTGCTCCTGACATGCCATTCAGAGCACAAGCTTGACAGCTTGGCATACAAATTAAGTGTTCATAGGCAAATCTTCTACCTGAAAATCTTTACTCTTCAGGCAGAAAGGATCGGGTGGAAGGTGAAACTGCCAACTCATAAAGCAAAACCTTGAATTTGAGGGCTCAGAACAAGGTGGAAGGAGCGGGGGCCAAGTTCTTTAATTAGGAGCCGGAGGCACGAGGCTCTAGCCGAGGCAGCTGGCCGAGAAAGGTCCGGCTTAATCAAAGCCTCCTGTAACTCACAGGTTTCTGCCACTGAAAATCAAAAAAGGCAAAACTGATGAGCAGAGACGTACGGACACACACAGGTCGCCCACCTCCCAGGTGTTCACTTACTCTACACGTCGGCGGGCAGCTGCGCGCCCCTCGGGCGTCTGGACGGCGGCGGGGACCGAGCAGGCATCCGGCGCTCCTGCAGCTCCGGGGCCGGCGCTGCCCCGCGGTGGGTCGGCGTCTGGGCGGGCGGCGAGCTGAGGCCCGGGCCAAAGCGGAGTGCGGTCCAGCTGCAAGGGCAGCGCCGCCGCCTTCTCACCAGCGGCCGACTCAGTCAAGTGGCAGCATTTGGAGGACGGGGTGTCCTTCGGTCGCGCTCCGGGCTCCTCCTCCCGCCGCCGCGCCCGCCGCGCGCTCCTGGCGGGTTCGCGCCCCGCACCCGGGCGACCGGCCCCGCAGGTGGCGGCCGAGGGCGCTCGGCTCCAGGGCGCGCCCTCCGCGGGCCGCACTCGAGTAACGGGCGGCGGGCGCAGCCACGGTCACGTCCGCAAGCGCTGGTCCGGGGCAGGGGCGGAGCTGGCCCGTGAAGCTGCTGGGTCGGGCCACCGCCCTCACGGCCACCCTAAATACACTACCCAGACTGCGGTCATTCCCCAGCCCGGCAGGAATTAGACCCCCAAATTTCGAAGAAAACATAAGGGAGCAAGTCACTTCACTTCCCTGGCCCCTGACGGAGCTCCCTGGGCTGCTAACCGTCCTGGGCTCTGCCCAGGTGAAAGGAGGTGCTGGTGTCTGGGCGGGGGCCTGCCGTGGGGTGAACCGGTGCTCCCGGCCCCCGCGCGGAGCCCACGTGCAGGTGAACTCGCGGCAGCCTCACCGAGGCCTTCCCATCTAGGGGTTCTGGCGCCCGG
The DNA here is from genome assembly GCF_003676395.1 of Aethalodelphis obliquidens. Lineage (NCBI taxonomy): Eukaryota > Metazoa > Chordata > Mammalia > Artiodactyla > Delphinidae > Aethalodelphis > Aethalodelphis obliquidens. Next base: position 43,797,691 of record NW_020837946.1, read on the forward strand.
GTCCACGCTTAGCAGCCAAACCCGCTTTGACCTAAAACTCCACGCGGTTCAGGCGTAGGTCAGGGACTCTGCCCTTCCTAACTAGCTTGCACCCTGAGTATGCAGAGCAAAAGCGCTTGATGTAATTTTAAAAGGACACATTCATTTGGTACTTCTCTATCCAGAAATACTGAAGAACATTTTCCAAACATGTTTCTCCTTAAAACACCACTAACAAAACATCCTTTTCTCGCTTTTTTTTGGGGCACTGAAGTCTCTATCTCAAAACATGGCCATTATTCAGTTGTGTTTCCTTTCGCATTCCACGTGATGCCTGTATCTTTCCAGCATGATTCCTAGCAATAGTAAAAGCCCCAAGAGAACTACAAAAGAACCATTATTTTAGTTGTGTTCTACAATGGATTAGTCATGCAAAATTCACGCTTGAAGAGACGTTGGTGTTAACTTCACCTGACTCCTTTACATTACAAGTGAGGACACTGAAGCCCAGAGTCCAGTGGCAAAACTAAATGTGAAAAAGAAAGACTGGAACCTCCACAGCTCACAGTCTGTAGACTAACATGAGGGTTAGCTCTCTAAAGGTATAACATAGTAAAGAATATGCTTAGATTGCAGAGGGATTGAGAAGCATAAATTATACAAAATCTAGTTCAGATATTTTTAGACTTTAAATGAATCAAACATTCCTGTTTATTACTATGCTTAAATTAACTAAGGCAACTTTTATGTACAGACAGTAGCTCAGAAATGTAATTTTGCTTCATGATAATATTAATGGATTGGAGTAGGCACATTCTGACAATCACAGAATGTGAATATACTTATATTAACTGTTTTGTCTGATCATTATCAATTTCTAATGTACTCCAGTTGACTATACTAAGATAAACAAGTATTTAGTTCTATATATTTCAGGCATATCATGCTAAATGATTATGATCAAATGCAAGGTTCCACCTTTAGGCCTAATTCTTCACTGAAGGTATCACTGCTTTCCCTCTCGCTTCGCACTTTAAGCTTTTACCAACCTAGTACTGCAATGATCCATGAGACCTCTGGGTTCCACACTGAGAGATCAGCATCAGTCTATGACGTGCTCAAGGTGAGAAAAGAGAAACTTAAAAATTTGTACTTTTACTTCCCAGTTATCAGAGCAGTAAAGGGCGAAGAATGAGTCTCTGGCGTCCACCAGAAAAGAAAGACCTTTTGAACACGTACATTGCTGTGTCTCACACAGTTCAGAGATAGGCTGTATCATCTTTACCAAGTATTAGTTCCCTGCGTCGGCCAGATTCAGGCCAGGCCCTCCCTCCACCATCCCGGGTCTGGCCAATACGGAGAAAAACCCAGGAGCAGCCCTCTCCTCTCTCTGCGGGTCTTCCCGGGCCGGTACCTCACTAGGACCCCGGGTCTGGGGCGGTGCTCAAAGGCTGCGCCGCGAAAGGCAAGGCTTCGCTGGGGCTCCTGGGCGGCCGGGTGGGTTTACCAGGCACTTCGGATGAACTTGGCCACAGAATATGCTTCTCCAAGCTCCTCCGAGAGACGGCCTGCTTCCAGCCTTAGGACATCAAAAGGTGACCGGGTCCTTGGCCTCTCCTCAGGACTCTAGGCCGTACTTCCGGTCAAGATGGTACCGCCTGTTAAGCCTCGAGGGAAGATGCCTCGGGGAAACGTGGCGCCCTCTGCTGCCGGAGCCCAAAAATGCTGGCTTTCCTCTCAGGCACCCAGCCAGGAGCTGGGAGTCAAGGCCCCATCGTTTCTGCCCTCCTATTATCCTCTCACCCTGGCTGCAGCAAGAGCGGAGGACGTGGGTACACAGAGCTCCTCAAACCGATGGTGGCAGAGACCGACTGTAGGGTTTTGAAAGTGTGCGGAATACACCTTTTAAAAAGCTGGAGAGTAAAGTGAGAAAGAGCGGGAAGGACCCTGAAGAGGGCCTAATTCGAACGTGGTTAAGGTGAGGGTGCCTGCGCGATAGCAGTGTTTAATGTATTTTCTTTTTACCAGAAGAGCATGGAAAATAAAAATCATAAAACCAGTGATGAGAAAATACTAGAATTTGAACACAAGTGATCTGACACCACAGCCCATACTATTGACAGGGACGAGGTATACTGAGCTGGATTGAGGACTGCATGCCAATAGTAAACCTGCAATTAATGGGATTAAATCCAGGCGCCCCCCGCCCCATACACTTTCCCTCCTAAAGAAATCCCATTTCCACTCCCAGCGCCCTAAAACTTCCACTTCCACTCCAGACAGGTCAGAGAGAGGGAGGTAGCTGACCCCCTCCACTGGTTTTTCTATTTAAACACTGAGAACCTCAAACTTCCATTTCTGCTTCAGGAGGACCAGTCAAAGCATACACCTCTGGGAGAAGCATGGAGGGCATGCCAGCCAGGTGGAGGGAACCTCCCCTTGAAAAGAACTCTAAGTAGTGAAATGATGAGACTCCGTCAGAAGGGATCTGGGCCCTGGGACTCACCTCTCTGCCACTAGGGCTCTTCCTAGCATATCAGTCAAATGCCATCTGTTTTCTGATAGTGAAGTGATGAGGACAGGATAGGTGGATGGAAGAATCTGGGAGTGTTCACGCAGAGGCAAGAGCATGCATGTATGTAAGAGAGTTATCAAAGTCACAGAAAAAATTTATAAAGAATAGAAAAACGACTGAGGAGATAGAAAAAAATATATCATTATGATATACCATTATGGGGTATGAACCCTGATAGAATAGCACCTGGGTATGATCTATGAGCAAACTCATTTTAACCTTTTGAATTTCATAATGATAAGCCTCTGTTATGATAAAGAAATTAATAATTTTGTTTTCCACATACAAAATTTGAAATTCTACCTCCTTTTTTCTCATACAGTGGTCTACTACTATTAGTGACAGTTTTAGGTGGTTGTGAGTGGAAATGGGATTTCTTTTCAAGGGGAAGCATATAGGGTGGTTTGATTTAATTCTACTAATTGCAACTTTACTATTTGGTAATCCAGCTCAATATTTCTCTCCTGTCTACTATAGGAAAAAAACAAAACAAAACACTTTTAGTGTTTACTGGGAAGCAGAGCTATTTCCTACATATATTTTTCACTGATCCAGGTTTTATGTGCTATTTTTTATATGTTCAGGCTAAAATGGTTTCTCCAAAACAGTGAACTTATCTTGTATGTGCTAAGATTTTATCTAGATTATGCTGAGAGACCCAGATATCTCCTCTGAGTAGGTGACAAACACATTTTCATGTCACACCCTAGACTAGGGTTTTAGGATGCAAAGCTTTAAAAATTCAGCAGCAGAAATGGCATATTGATTCTTTAACACTTTCTGTAGCCCAAGATATATGAACATGTTTCTTGATGAAGAACTAGCTGTAGATACAAAAATGGTGTCATCCTGGACCTTTTCCTGCACCCTCTGTACTACCCACAGTTGTTTCTATGCCAGAGCAGCCTTCACAATCTTGCTGTAAACCTTAATCACACTGTTGTGAAAGACCTCTGTTTGTTTAACATTTGCCCAGAATCAAGGAATAAATCATCAGATTACCCGACCAGCTAAACAGGTAAAAATGTACACCTATGAGAGTTTCCTATTTTGATATTTTAATATATATCACGATATGTTTGAAAGTTCATATGCCCAAAATAAACGTTCACAGCTGTACTTTAGGCCATTCTAACCTTACTCACTACGTCACTGAAATGAGAAATGATTAACATTATCTTCCTCATATGGAAGACAGTCAAATCACCCCCTTGTACCTTCTCTTTCCTTGAGGGAAGGAAGTGTATTTAACTTTTTCTCATAAGATTTCCTTTACTCACATTTGCCAGGCTTTTCTAGACCTAATCTGGTTCTCCAAATTATATGTCTGGCAACCCAAATTAAGGGAACATTCCAAATAAGAGTTTAACAATGCCGAGCATTAGAGTATTACAGAACGATATTTCCCTACCTTGTATTGTATAATCCAATTGTTTATTATATTAACAACTATTTAGGTTGACAACCATGCCATAAGTCTATTTCTTTTTCCCACTTGTCTTGTTTTTCCTTAAGGTTTTTCTGCGTTCTGAGTTTAGGCCTTTAAGTTTACTGATGTGCATTTGTCAGTAAATAAGCTTCAGAGTAACCTAAACAAAATCTGTCTGAAGATCTTTGCACTAAACTTAAATGCATTTTGGAGTCTATATGTCTCTTGTAAAAGTAGATTTAACAGTCCCCAAAGAGGCAGAAATGTGTTGGAAATAAATGAACACCTTATTTTTTTTATTGTTGTTGTTTTTATGGTTATCTATATTTGTTTTCCCCTCTAGATTCTGAGTATCATGAGGACAGGAACCATGTACTTTATGTATTTTATGTGCTACTTATTTCTAGCACCTGGCATATGGAAGGCATTAAATCTTGTTGAATTAAATGTTATTTCTCTGTTTTGGTGCTTTCTATAGTTTCATCCCATTTCAAACAGAGAAAACATTACTGCTTAGACCCATGAATCCAAGCTTCTGTAAGTCTTCTTTACCTACCTTTATTCTAACATTAAGATAGGGCCAACTTCTCTTGAAAGTGTAGATATAAGACATTGTTAAAAATCTGATAAATACTGCAGTAATCATTGCACCAACATTTATTATTTCAAATGTCATACTGTAGTGCATGTTTTGTTTTTTTACTTAGGGCATATGTGCCTTTCAATATGAATCACTTTCTATTGTCTCAATACCCTGGTTTATTAAAAACAATTTGTTGGGGACTTCCCTCGTGGTGCAGTGGTAAAGAATCCGCCTTACAATGCAGGGGATGTGGGTTCGATCCCTGGTCAGGGAACTAAGATTCCACATGCCACGGGACAACTAAGCCCGTGGGCCACAACTACTGAGTTCACATGCCTCAACTAGAGCCTGTGTGCCACAAACTGCAGAGCCCATGTGCTCTGGAACCCATGTGCCACAACTACAGAGTCCATGTGCCCTGGAGCATGCCACCACAACTAGAGAAGAGCAAACCCACAGGCCACAACTAGAGAGAAGCCCGTGCACCAAAACGAAGAGCCCAGGTGCTGCAACGAAAGATCCTGCATGCCTCAACGAAGATCCTGCATGCCGCAACTAAGACCCGACGCAGCCAAAAATAAATAAAACTTTATAACAAACAAAAAACAACAACAACAAAAAACCAATCTGTCCAAATTTGATTAAAATAGTTCAGTTTCCCCTGGAATTCTGGATTTTCACATATTTGTTTATTAGCTCATAATTTTAAAATTAAAGCCAAATATTTGATAAATATACCTTGAAAATAGGCATAGCTACATAAAGACAGTAGGATGTTTATTCTGGAGAAGCTAGGGGAATTAGAATAGATATCTAAGGGGTATTCAAATGGCTGAGGGGCTATACTTAATCTACATTGCTCTGCTGGACATTACTAGAAACACTAGGAAGAAGTCATGGCAGGCATATTTGGATTTGATTAAGAAAGGACTGTCTATTGGTTACAGCTTACAACAGAATGGACTGTTCAGCAAAAGAATGAACTTCCCCTTAAATCAGAAGTTACATGATCTATCTGGAATGTTATAATGGATATTTCTAACAAAAATAGCAAAATTCCACATCCTCTAAGAAAATCCCTCCAAAGCCAAGATTCTATAATCTTAGGAGTTGTTCTGCAGTATGAATACATGTGAACTTGGCCTTTGGACTGCATCCAATCCAGCACTAGAGCCATTATCTTGATGTCTTACTGTTTGTGCCGTCTACAGGGACAGAGAGACAGACCCCTGATGTGTCCTTGGCTAAGGAGGCAGTTTAGCGTCTTTTAGACATTCTTCCTTAAAAGCAAATCAACCAACAAATGCTGTATAAATTGGTACTCAAAGAATTTGAGCTAATTCAACATAAGAAACTGGCTATCTACCAAGGGATATTTTATGGCTTGTGATATTTCACTGAACAGCTAACCTCATTTGCTACAGTGCAGACCTACTATAACTTAGAGATAATAACGATAATTACTATTTATTGAGCACCTACTATGTACTGGGACCCACAATAGCCATCCACATGCTATCTCATTTAATCCTCACAATAAGATAAGGTAACTGTTAATATATGGTAGAACTTCAATTTGAACCCAGGGCTAAGTCCAAAGCCAGTGTTCCTTCTACTATTCTATATTGCTTTCCAACTTCTCAGTTGTCCATATAATGGCCTGTTCAATCTGGCCATAGTTCCACACAGCAGTCCTCCTATCCAACTCTTAATCCCTCAACTCTGATGGGCAGTATCTATTACTAAGGTATTGAGATTTGGAAAGAAGATGGGTTGTTACCAAAACTGATGAACTTGTGGTCATAGAATATCTGGCTTGAATATGTTGATAGAGGATGCATTCTGAACAACTATATTTTCCATGGCCTCTATATTTCTGGGCAAGGATCTATTCCATGGACTCTATGTTTCATATCACACATGCAATACCTACAGAAAGTCAGCTGTAGAGATAAGACAGTCATGAAATAACTAAAGAATAGCTATAATCAAACCAACTAGTAAATACATACTAGTGTATAGAGGACAGAATATACTGTAAAATGTAAATCATAAGAGGTCAGTGAAAAGTGGGTGAGTTTTGGCTAGGGTCATGAGACAAGCATAGAATTTTAATTGTTGAAAGAAGAGGATGGGTGTTCAGTTGATGCTATACCCACAGGGGTGGCAATGAGCTTGGAACACATATGAATGGGAAGAAAATGAATCTTTGAGAAATAGCTAGCAAGGCATGGGGCCCACTGATGTCAAGCTAGGGTGATTTGTTTAGACAAATAACAGACAGCCGCTGGAAGTTCTTAAATTGTAAAGTGATATAATAAAAATTGTCCTTGAATAGAGTAGATTTAGGATTAATGTGGCAACTCTGAGCAAGTAGAGATTAGTAGCACAAGCCAATCATGTCGCACTTACCATAATGCCTGAGAGAATGAAAAAGCGTTCATAAAATATGTTTTGTTTTTCCCAAAGACTTACTTTTTCCTTCACAAACTTAGTCTATCTGTGGTTATTCTTGCCACCAACTACCAAGATCTGAAACTCTTAAAGCTTAATGGAATCACTGTACATTGAGTTTAAGTATTTCAAGTAATAGGAAATTTGCTTGGGAAAAAAAAAAAAAGTATCTACCAATTATATATTTATAGAGTGGAATTGAGGAAAAACTGAATCACTCAGTCTGCTCAGTAAAAATAAGATAAAGTTTTTAGCTGAGTCTGAAAGAACTGGGAATTTAAGAAGAGAAAGTCTTTTGTTTTTAGAACTTTAAACTTTTTTACAATGAACATTGATTACATTTGGAATCAGAAAAAAATCCAATAAAACAATTTTCATTTTGAAAAGAAAAGTTAACTAGAATAGTTTTGGGATACCTCTAAGAAACCATGATCATGTTAAGGGGTCCTTGTTTAGGAATTAGCTGCTAATACAGTTTTGCCACCTCTTTTAGCTTCATTTTCAGGCCTTGCTTGACTTTCAGTAAAATATTTTAGACAGTAGAGAGTTTCACTGTTTACCTTTTTAAAAAAATTGTATTTGCATGTTGTAATAGAGAATTAGAATTATTGGTGCAAGAGGCAATCTATGGATAATCTATGACCTAAACCAAAGGAGATAGGTGCTTTAAACCATTTCATTGCCTTCCGAGAGGTCCTCCTAATGGACTATTTGCTATTGAGCTAAACTGACCATCTCGATTTAAGGGATTAGCTTCCAATTAAAAACAGTTACTGGGGGTCCATCAGATATTTAAATCAAAATTCTTTCCCAGGAGAACGCTTAGCTCAGTTCCAGAAAGAGTTCAGTTACTGGGACATTACTACTTTATCAGATCTAGGATTACCCAGTCTTTATGTACAAGGAAGTTCAACACACATAATTTTCAGTCAACATCCCAGATTCCTAACCAGCCTGATCTAAGAACTGAGATTGACTCTACAAGTCTAATTTAAATAAAGAGACCAGAAAAGAGTGACTCTACCTAGGGTGAAGTACCATAGAGCATCTGTACGACAATTGCATCATCCCAGTTTTAGGCTTGGATCTCAGCTCCCATTTCCTCCCATGCATAAGGCCAAGAACACCCCTCCTATCACTGTGAGTGAATTACAACCTAAGCAGCTAGGCTTTAGGGTCTATTTCTGGGTGTGGTGAACCCTGCCCTTCTTGCCGCACTTATGCTCACCCCCCTCTCGATGTCAGCTTCTATGCATATGACTCTAGTTTTCAGTTTCTTCTTTTTTGGGAGGTACCTGGGAATTTCCGTTCCTTTTTTGTGAGGCCACTATACATTTAAATTTGTTATTTGAATTTAGCATGTCTGCTTGTTTAGAGAGTAATGAGTGGTGTTCAGTCCTCATTTTGCTGGAACTGGAGGTCCCCATTTGCTCTTCACCATACTCCAGTCTAGCTTCTACCCCCACCATTCTAAGATGCCTGTTCCTGTCAAAGTCACCAATGTTTTCTGTATCATCAAAATCAATGGACATTTCTTAGTCTGTATCTTAATCTTTAGTGCATTCATAAGAGCTGACCAGTCCCTTCTTCCTGAAACACTTTTAGCTTATGTAACGCTGATTTCCTTCCTGTGTCTCTAGCTGCCTCCTACTCTTCTGATTAATCTCTAAATATTGTTGTCCCTCAGGGCCTGCTGTAGATTCTCTTCTCTTCTTTCTCTGCAATATTTCTTCAAGGGAGTTTATCTATTTGCATTGCTTTAATATCTTCCTTATGCCAGTAACTCCCAAATTTACATGTCCTGCTTTGGATGCCTAACAGGCACCTCAAATTTAACATGTCAAAAACAGAACTCTTGATACCCGTTCTCCAAATATGGTCCTCCTCTGGTCTTCTCCAACTCAATAAATGGTAACTAGTGGCTAAAATCAAACTTAGGAGTCATTTTCAGTTCTCCTACTTGTATTTCCCCTCCTCCCATTATATATAGTTCACTACCTGTTACCTGGACTATCTCCTCCTCAATCTTATCCATACAACTGGTTCCCTCTCTCACTAAGTCCTAGCCACACTTGTCTCTCTCTCCACCTCAGGGCCTTCATACCTTCTATTTTCTCCGTTTTTCCTACTTTTTCACTTGGCTGTCTCCTTCACATCTTTCATGTCTCAGTTCAAATGTCACCTCTTTGGAGGAGACTTTCTTGACTAGTCTATCTTAAGGCAGCCTTCTCTCTATAACCAGCTACTCTCTTATACATCACACTGTTTATTTCCTTCATAGTCTTTATCACTACTTGAAATTACCTTATTTGTTTTTATCTGCCTTCTCTAGAACATGAGATCCATGAAAAGAGTAACTTTTAATAGTATTTAAACATTATCTACCAGTGCCTAGAATAATAGTAGCTGGCATACAGTAGGCACTAAAAATACTTCTTGAGCAAATAAAAACAAGATACTTCCACTTCCAATTATAGCAGACTAGTTTACATTATACCAACTCTCCCCATGAGAACAACTATAAAATTTGGATAGAACATAAAAAAAAAATCAAGACTGAAAGTATCCAAAAACTAGCAAGGCAGCCAAGCCTCAAGGAGCCAAGATCCTGATTTGAATAGAAATGCTGAGAAATGAGCCTAGTATTTTTGACGCCTTTGCAATTTGTAAGCAACAGCCTAGAGGCTGAGAATCTTTCATTCACCTCACGGAGTTTGGGAGTTGGAACTGCTGAAGAGGTACACTCCAGGAATAACCAGAATAAACCAGGAATAAAGTGAAAGTAAATCAGCTCTCACAAACTCAGTAAGCCCAGTCTTGATTAGCTCAATACATTATGTAGTCTTTCCTAGTCTAACAGACTGCAAAAGCATCATCCAGAGTCTCAAATTATTCCTAAAATTTTCAAATCACAATGTCTGACATTCAATTAAATATTACCACACATATTCTGAACACAAAGACCAAAGTAAAGACTAAGAGAAAAATGGGAAAAATAAGTAGATCTACAAGAGTTCCAAACACAGATAAAATAACTATGATTAATAAGGTCAAAAATAGAAGCCCACATAGAATCATTGTTTTAAATCAGATAGAAACTTTAGAACAGAAAAAGGCAATAACTAAAATTAAGAACTCAGGGACTTCCCTGGTGGTCCAGTGGTTAAGACTCCGCACTTCCAATGCAGGGGATGTGGGTTCGATCTCTGGTCAGGTAACTAAGATCCCACATGCTGCGTGGTGTGGGAAATAAATAAATAAAAAGTATAAAATTCAGAACTCAAACAGATAGACTGAATGCAGATTAAGGCACTAATAAGAGGAATAGTGAAGAGGAAGACTGGACAGCAGAGAATATCCAGACTGAATCTTCAAATATTAAAAAGATAAAAAATGATGAAAAAATGTAAGAGAATTATGAGACAAGATGAAAATATGTATCATAGGTGAAATTAGAGTCCTAGGAGAGGATAGAGAGAATAGGGCATAAGTGATATTTGAATAGTAATGGGAAAGCATTTTCCAAAACTGATGAAAGATATCAAGCCACAGATTCAAGATCCTCCATGAACACCAAGCAGGATAAAGTCCAATAAAATCACATCTAAGCACATAATAATAAAACTGCTGAAAAACAACAACAAACAGAAGATCTCAGAGGAGCAAAGGAAAAGATACATCAGCAATAATAGTGTTTACAGCTGTCTTTGAATAGAACTGATGAAAGCTAAAAGACAATAGAATGACAACATCGAAGTACTGAAAAAAACCTGCCAACATATTAGTAATTTTTCATCACCTTGGGTAGGCAAATATTTCTTAAACAGAATACAAAAAGCATATCCATAAAGAAAAGATTGATAAATAGTATCAAACTAAAAGTAAGAACTTCTTTTCATGAAATGATACCATTAAGAATGAATATGCATACCATATCATAGGAAAAGATATTTGCAATAAAGGTATCTTATACAGGACTCATGTATAAAATAAAAAGAACTGCAAGAAAAAGACAGATAACCCAATTTTTAAAATGGACTAAAAACTTCAATGGGCACTTTACAAAAGAGGATGACTAAATGGCCAACAAACATATGAAAATGTGCTCAACATTATTAGTCACTATGAACTGCAAATTAAGACCAAAATAAGATACCACTAGACACCCATCAGAATCAAGAAAACACCAAATGTTAGTTAGGATGATAAGCAACTGGAACTCTCATATACTGCAAATGGGAGGAAAATTGGTACAATCACTTTGGATGATGTTTGGCATTATTACCTAAAGAAAAATATATGCTTATCATATGATTTGGAAATTACATTCCTAATAAAATGCATGCACATGTGCACCAAGAGACAAGAATATTCACAACATCATTACTTATGATAGCTCCAAAACTAGAAACGCTCATCACTATTAGAACCACATCTGGCAATTACTGTGCACTCAATGAATCTAAGTTTTATTACTATTCTTTTTAGGCTGTGAAAGTCTTTCCATATTTTGTAGATTCCAAAAAACCTGCCCAGCTGAGAACCAAAAACATCTCAGAAATATCTAACTAAATATAATAATTGCCTAAATATAAATTTATTAAATATAATAAATGCCTGAATAAAATAATTATTACCTCAGGGATTGTTAAAATTTTATGGTAGAATTAATCACTGAGTTTTTTTTCTTCCAAGTACCAGAATTCTAACATTAGGCATAAATTAGATTCAACTTTATATTTAGGAGGCATAAAGACTCTTTTCCCTATTGAACTGCAGAAATAAGTTTTTCAAATAAATATCTTGCAAAGAGGAGAAAAGTTTTTTGTTTGTTATTTCACTATGAATCACCAATTAACATCTTCTGTTTCACAGACAAAAGTTGGAAAAAATAACTTGAAGTTATCAGGTTCACAAAACTATCGTAAGTCTCCTTCAGCAGTTGTGAGCCCAACTGAATGGTTTCTGCATAGATCTTAGAGCCTTGCTTTTTCAAAGCCTCTCATGCTCCCTTTCTAAATGATGGATGAAAAAGATTTAATAGATGCAATCTTAATCCTAAGAAGCACTGGTTTAAAAAATGTATACACACAATGCAAACTGGAACTTAGTATAATGTGATTGATTAAAATTCTTACATATTCTCACTGAAAATGGGGAAACAAGGATCCACAGTTAGTGGCAAAGGAACTAGTCATAATCTAAATGATTGATTTGGGAGCTATTTTCCCTATCCTTCCATTACATTTTATATATGTGTCCGTAACAAGAAATACTTAATTGTAAAGAATGGTTTGTATTTATGTATCCTCACTCAAATGGCAGAGATGATGTCTTTTCATTAGTATGTCCAATTCCTAGTTGAGTGCCTGGCATCTAGTAGGAACTTAAGATATGTCATATAGATGAAAACTAAAGGAAGCTATAAATACATTAGGGAGAACTGTGAATTCCAAGCCAAGATCTCAGATTTGTAAATCACAGGGCAAGACAAAATTTTGTAGGACTTGATATCCCCTGGATGACCTAATAGAAATCAAATCCTAAAACTGTAAAGTCAAAAAACACACCAGTTGGATGATGCCTACCTTAAGATGATCCAGTAATCTGTTTCAACCCTGGAACAGGCTTGCTCATATTTACCATAATGTACTCTCCTGCTAACTTTCTAACAGTATTTCCTTGTAAAATAACTTTTATTCTTTTCTTTCTAGTGGAATAAAAAAATAAATTTACTCTCAAATATCTGGACAAAGAGGCAAATACTTAAAATGATAAATTTACCATCACTGTTTTCCAGACTAGAAATATCTTCATTAAAATGCTTCCTTAAAATTTGCTCCCATGTGCCCAACATCTTAAGCAAGAAAAATCCAAAGGAATCCTCTGATATGTCTATCAGAACTTAAGTTTGGATTGTGTTTATTATCAATAAACCTTACCCAAGACTCTTAGTCATCTTAGTTATTTTCCTGGTATTTTGTTAAGTAAGCATGGGGATATTATCATTCCAATTTTACTGATGGAGGAATTAGAAGGCATAAAGCCCTCCTGCCTTACCTCTGCAGTCATAAATGTAGTAGAAATTACAGTCCAACTTGTTTCTCTCAGGTGTTGCCTTTGTGGCTCTATTAGCAATTCAGCAATTCTATTTTCTTTTCCAAAGCTTCTTTTCATAGAGTTCTAATTATACATTTCACTTCTGTATACGTTTCACATTTATGGCTTCTTTTCCTTCCAAAGATTTTCACTCCATTTTTTCCCAACTACTTCATTGCCTAGGGTGATTGAGAAGAATATTCTGCTTAAACAGAAAGTTATCATAGAACCACTATATGCATAACCAAGTTTTTAAAAAGTTATTGTATTAGAACAAAAAATTTACTTATATTACTACTCAGATTTTCAAAGAAAATAACTTCTCTATTTCCTGCAACCTATCCTATCCTAATTAATCTCCACTCCAACAGGGAGCAGCCTGAAGGCAAGGGTGGGATTTTGAGAAGTAACCATGTGTGATCCAGAGGAGTCTCTGGGTTTAAATCTCATGTCCTCCGCACCAGAAGGGAGCATCCTAGGTAGCAATGTGCTTGAAGAAACTTGATTAACAGGGCTGTCGACTAGCAACTAGGTTAATAACCTTAATTTTGGAATTGTTGATCTGAAGCCATTTCTTTTTTTCTGGCAGAGATTAGAGAGTAGAACCAATAGTCTTCTAAGGTCACTCTTGCTTCCTGAGAGCAAACTCATATCCTCTGATTAGAGGTCTTTTCTTTTTGGAGGCTGAGAGAAAAAATCACGTAACCTGTTTAACCAAAAGTAAGTCTGGAACGCACTCCTATTTTAATGCACTCGCAAATATTTTCTTATGCAACAAGGGAACACTTCCACTGCTCAGCCCCTGCTTCTGCACAAGCATCTGTAACAGGGAAAGTCTATATTGAGTTGCTGCATTTTTTAATCTCATAACTGATTCCTGCCCCCGGAGTCAAAGGCTGATGAAAGGTCAACAAAAATAAAAACTAATAATTTGTTTTAGAGTGAGTCTATCAGAGCTCTCCACAAGACAACATGACAATAGTAAAGAATGGAATGGTTATGTCTAGAGTCCACTGCTACTTGTTTAGAATATAGGCCTGAGAAACCCAGACGTGTTGTTTATTGAAAATAAATCTAGTATAATTTTAGATGGAATGTCTATTAAATTAATAGGTTGCCACTTGGTTAGAGTAAAGAAATGCATTTTAAATGCTGTTATAAACTACATTCTGGATTCAACCATATTGGACCACCCCTGTGGGGCTGATTTAAGGCAAACAAAATGACTAGTTAGTATGTCACCATAGGAAGTGTTAGTGATCTTTTCAGGCAAGGATTTCTGGAGGTAAGGTCTTCAAGCACCAGCACCATTACTGAAATTAGTGGGAGCCTCTTCTAAAGAGCAGCTAAAATTTGGTTTCTTCTCTACAGCTGGCCCCCTCCTATTACAGCAGCTGACAACACGGGCAGACAGCCTTGGATATCCGGCTATTCCCGCAACAACTTTAGCAAGAATGAGAAAAGCAAGGCATGAGTCCTATTTTAGAATTATCCTCAGTTCTAAGCAGTAGCATCAGAAAATTACCCTCACTATAAACTGAAGATGGTTTGAGACATCAGAAAACCATTGACAATTGATTAAACGGTTTTCTCCTCTCATATTTGCCTGCACTTTTCCATTTTTTGGGCAGATGGAACAATATAACAACAATTCTATATGCCAGCCAAGCAGCTTCAACAATCAACATTTTACCAATTAAGTTTTGGTTTCTTCTAGCGTATTTCAAAGCATATTATAGATATCATATGACTTCATGCATAGACCCAAAGAAGTTATTTCCTCCACACATACACTACTGTACCATAAACTATAACAAATAGGGCTTGAAAACAACATAACCAAAATACCATCATTATAGCTAACAAAAACTACAATTATTCCCTAATGCCACATGAAAATATCCATGTCCAGTGTACCTGTTTGACCTAAATCTCTCTCTTAAATTTGATTTGCTCTTATTAGGATCCAAACAAGTATCTTACATAGCACTAGCTGAAATATAATTTAATTCTCTTTTTTAGCTATAACATCCCCTCCTCCTTTTTTCTTTGTTATTCCTTTGATGAAAAGATTGGATGATCTGTCCTGTAGAATTATTCACATTCTGTATATGTCTGTATGCATCCTATTCTGAACACACCATGTATATTTTTAAGAAAAAAGTTTAATTTAATTATAAATGTAATTATCAAGAGAACTGAATTAAAGTCCTGGTTTTGTCCCTAAATAATTGGGAAACTTCAAACATTTTTAAGTCTCTTAGAGACTATTTGCTCTATAGGATTTTCTAATGACTCGTCTAAGAGCAAATGAAAGTGACATTTTAACATTCTTCATATGTCAGTATTTTATTAACTTTACTTTCACTTAAGAGTACAAGTGACTGGGACTTCTCTGGTGGCGCTGGTTAAGAATCCACCTGCCAAGGCAGGGGACACAGGTTCGAGCCCTGGTCCGGGAAGATCCCACATGCCACGGAGCAACTAAGCCCGTGCGCCACAACCACTGAAGCCCGCGTGACTAGAGCCCATGATCTGCAACAAGACAAGCCACTGCAATAAGAAGCGGGTGCACTGCAACAAAGAGGACCCCCCTCCCCCGCTCGCAGCAACTAGAGAAAGCCCGCACGTAGAAATGAAGACTCAATGCAGCCAAATTAAAAAAAGAAAAAAAAAAGAGTACAAGTGATTGACCAGAAATTAAACTAATTCTATCAGTTCTTTTAAGATTAAGCAGAAAAAAAATCAGTATGTCTTTCAAAGATGAAACCTTTTAATATTTTGATATATTTCCTTTCAATCTCATATTTTATAGTAAATGTCTATATGCATATTCTATACAGTGGTTCTTATACATATGTATTTCCATAAGATGACTTTTATTTCACATAACATTAAATAGGATTGACTTTTCTACAATTACTGACTATAAATTTATAGAATTTAACTGAATGAAACTATATTTTCATTTAGGGAAACAATCTGGAACATGATATATTTCTTTCCGATTTAAAGCAAGTATGATTAGACTTTTATGTAACTGCAAATGGACATGGGGCATCATTAGGAAATGTTACTGTTATATTAAGAAATAAGTTAGTTATCCATGGGATTAATATACTTTATCTGTCTTGGAATCTTTCAAACATTTATCATCCCTCATGCTGAAATCTTTTGTGGTTATTATTTATTATCTACCTTTAATTTTCAAAGCCTAATCCTCTTAAAAATATCCCAAATGAATAAATAGACCTAATTACATAAAACACTTTGTCTTAATGTCACTTTACCTAGTCAGTGAAGGTCAAACACAAAAGTCTAGTCATATTTGCATTAAATGAGA
The DNA here is from genome assembly GCF_003676395.1 of Aethalodelphis obliquidens. NCBI lineage: Eukaryota > Metazoa > Chordata > Mammalia > Artiodactyla > Delphinidae > Aethalodelphis > Aethalodelphis obliquidens. Next base: position 43,814,153 of record NW_020837946.1, read on the forward strand.
AAGAAGTATATCCTAAAATTCCAATTTGTTTCCCATTCCATGAGTCAACACACAAGTTTCATTTAATCATATCTTATAAATATCATGGGAGAAAACACATCTAAAAATATACCCTTTTGGCATAGGATATGGGAAGCTATGCAATTTTCACACAAACTATAAATAAAAGGTCAGGAAACTAATATTTAAGGGTTGGTATTTTGAAGTGGGAGATCCCCGAAGAAGAACATGACTGATAAGTCTAGGACCATGGATTAAAAACACTTCTTCTAGGACTACTGCCATCAAGGCAGGTAGGAAAAACTGGAGTACAGCGTGGGTATAATAGAACAATGTCCAAAGGCAGTTCATGAATGAACTGGGTTCATCAACCCACTCCGAGGCTTTGAATACACAGTTGTTTTCAAAGCAACTTAATTTAAGAAAAGAAGCTAAAAAGATCAAAGTAACTTGAGATTGAAAGTCATATCAAAACTTGATCCATAAAAAGATCAACTGGTTCCTGATGGTCCTTCTTAAAAAGTTCGTGACTTTGAAAATGAACCTCCACTGTCAGAGTAACTGCCTGGATCTAAAGAAATATCTCAACTCCTGGGGCTTCCCTGGTGGCGCAGTGGTTGGGGGTCTGCCTGCCAATGTGGGGGACATGGGTTTGATCCCTCGTCTGGGAGGATCCCACATGCTGTGGAGTGGCCGAGCCCGTGCGCTGCAACTGCTGAGCCTGCGCTCTGGGGCCCGCGAGCCACAACTACTGAGACTGTGAGCCACAACTACTGAAGCCTGTGTGCCTGGAGCCTGTGCTCCACAATGAGGGAGGCAACCGCAGTGAGGGGCCCCCGCACCACAGCAAGGAATGGTCCCCGTTCTCCATGGCTGGGGAAAGCCCGCGCGCAGCAACGGAGACCCAATGCAGCCACAAACAAACAAATAAACAAACAAATAAACACTATAAAAAAAAAATCTCAACTCCTAATTGAAACATTAACAGAAAGTGTTCAATAAAGTTTTATTTGCAATGAAATTCCAAACTCATACATTACTTCTGGTTTGGCACTGGCAAATTCCAGTTCATAATACCTTCATGTTTTCAGATAAAGACAGCAGCTGGAGAAGTTAAAGAACAATTAGGGCCAACAATGGCTCTTAAGAATAGGTTACTGCAACTTGAATTTTTTCACATTTCTTCATTGGTTTCCTTGATACTTTCCCCTCCTGTGTATGGCAAAAGTCTGGCCTTTTCTCTTTTTTTTTTTAATTAATTAATTTACTTTTGGCTGCGTTGGGTCTTCGCTGCTGTTCGTGGGCTTTTCATTGCAGTGGCTTCACTTGTTGCAGAGTACGGGCTCTAGGCATGCGGGCTTCAGTAGTTGTGGCTCACGGGCTTCAGTAGTTGTGGCTCACTGGCTCTAGAGCGCAGGCTCAGTAGTTGTGGAACATGGGCTTAGTTGCTCCGCGGCACGTGGGATCTTGCCGGACCAGGGCTCGCACCTATGTTCCCTGCACTGGCAGGCAGATTCTTAACCACTGCGCCACCAGGGAAGCCCCTTCAGGCATTTTTCTTAAAGTGATCTCTCAGTCTGAGATATTGAATGTTACTGGCAAGTTCTACTACTTTACGTCATGTTGGCTAGAAGAATGTGGTTACAAAGCAGTCCCCAGCCAAGGACCTTAGGGACAAGAGAACTTGGAACACCAAGCTTCACAATACAAAGGGAGCTCAAAGAAATGAGTTCTACTCATAGCCAAATACGACAGAACTGTGACACGCTAGCAGCTCTACTTCACAAATCAAAATAGGTCATGTCCTGAATTTGATGAAAAAAACCCAAGCATCTCCAGAAATTGAGTCCAAATAGTTTAGCTCATAACCAAAGAGTGAATATTTTATACTCACAAAAATACGATTGTTAGAAAGTGAGAACACAACAGCTCAGCAACATAGTATTCATCAACCTAGAACTCCCATGAACCTCCTTGGAGGTCCTGCCCTGCAGCTCCACCACTGTCTCCAGGCCCATATAAAAAAACTCCCGAGACAAGTCCGACTGCCTGGGCCCCTTAGGCAGTTACAACACCAATAGAATTTGTACTAAATTGGGTGGAGGCCAATCACTGCTAATCATAACTCTCAAGCAGAGGGAGAGAGGCAAGTACTCAATCCCAGCTAAAACCACCTACCTTCTCTAGTTATTTTATTCCTGTCCTCTGTTTTCTCAGCCTGGTAAATCCCACTACCATCCTTCATCTCAGCTCCTTTCACTGCAGCCTTTGGAATCCTAATCCCCGTCTAGTCAACCTCCTACATCCTCATCTTATCATAGGAGTCTCTCTACCTCCAGGCCCTAAGGGAAACCCGGTCCTCCTCTGACGACAGCCCTTCTCCTGCAGCCCTCCCTCCAAAACAGATATAAGATTCTCTGCCCACACATGTCTCCAAACATGAGCATTTTCCCCACTTCTTGAGGCTTCTGCTGTGGGATCATACTCTCTGCTATGCTTCATCGCCCTTGTATTTTATTTATTTTCTTAAAAATTAGTTTATTTATTTATTTTTTGGTTACATCTCTCAGCTAGTGGGATCTCAGTTCCCCGACCGGGGATTGAACCCAGGCCACAACAGTGAAAGCCCAGAATTCTAACCCCTAGGCCATCAGGGAACTTCCTTCATCACCCTTTTAGATCAGCCTCTTACACACTTTCCCTTGTTCAGTGGGAGCTCGGGGGCTTGGTTTCACCCTTCTTCTCCACCCCAGTGTCTGCATAATGCTAGAGATGATGTTATCCATGGAGAACAGAATTTAAAAAAAGATAAACTTCTTTAATGATATTATAAGACTGTGGAGCTCCTCAGGAATTTATAATTTAATCAATAAAGTTAAAAATAACATTACAGTTTGTGTATAACAAAATTCATTTAAAATATGTAAATATTTATACAGGAATGTCAAAAAATTCTCACTGGTTCCTCATCAATAAGTGAAACACATTTTAATTTGCTTCAAATTAATTAATGTAAGAAATGGTATGTCAGCACATTTAAGTGAAATTTAAGACCCCTGCTTGTTGAGGGGTCTGCATACATATTAAAATAAAGATTCAATTTAACTTCTGCTAAAAAAACCTTTGCTTTCATGACCTGATGTTTACAGTCTTACATATTAAGTCTTAAATATCATCACCATACCTTCTCGTTAGCATTAACTTTTTAAGTTCTAGAGACACGGGGGAAATAATTTTGAGGTGGATTTATAGAAATATTATCATTGTTATGTCCCCATTAACTTAGTTTTTTTTTTCCCCACAATGGATATCACTTTCCTTTCCCTCAATCCTGCATGCTTATTTAAAAAATAATGCAATTAAAAATTAAAAACCAAGGTAAATGGGCTTCCCTAGTGGCGCAGTGGTTGAGAGTCCACCTGCCGATGCAGGGGACACGGGTTCGTGCCCCGGTCCAGGAAGATCCCACATGCCGCGGAGCGGCTAGGCCCATGAGCCATAGCTGCTGAGCCTGCTCGTCCAGAGCCTGTGCTCCACAACGGGAGAGGCCACAACAGTGAGAGGCCCGCGTACCAAAAAAAAAAAGTCAGTAAAAACCAAGGTAAAAATAAAAATCACAAAGAATCCACTCTTCTCCTCCGATAATCATTCTTTCATAAATAGCTGTATGGGATTAGAGGCTACATAATTTTTTTTTTTTACCATGAATAGTAAATTTACTTCTTCCATAAGAAATAGTTACTTCATGTGTAACCCTCCATACTTTTATGGTATACAAACATATTCTAGATATATAGCATGCTATGGAGGTTGTGTGTATCTGGGAACAAAGTTTAGGGGGTCACTTGTTTTTATAATAATGTGATCTTATTATATAAAATTCTATATATTAAGATTTTCATACTGAACAGTATTATGAAAATCTCTCCAAGTCAACTGGCATAAAGGAGAAAATACAATGATTTTGAATATAATTCTATGAGGCCTTGGACAACTTTTTAAAAACTCTGTGTGTTTTAGTTCCCTTACCTGTAACATTATTACCACCTACTTCATCAGGTTGTTGTAAGGATCATATGACTGCCTAGCTCAGGGGAAATGCTTCATAGGAACCTAATTTATTTCTTTCAATGGCTGCGTAATACCTGATATACGTGTGCCATAAATACTTGGTCATTCACTTCCTGAGGGGCATTCACTTTGTTTTCAGTCTTTGACTAGTACAATGTACAATAAACATAAGCATATACATACCTAATAAACATTTATATACCTAATCTAGGAGTGATTTTATTCCCATGGAATATATTCCTAAAAGTATTATTAATTTCAATAGCTAATACTGCATTTCTTTTCAAAATGGCTGAAACAATGACCATGTCCATATGCATGAGAGTACCCTTCTCCCCAGATTTCTTCAACAGCAGGTATTTTCACTCTCAGCTTTTGCTAATCTAATGGCTTTGAGAGGCTGTGTCATTGTTACTCTATTTCCCTAACTCCTGGCAAGGTTGAGCATAAATTCACATTTATTGGCCACTTGGAATTGCTTTCTCCAAATCTCATTTCCCCATTTTTCTTTTTGGTCATTTATGTTTTTTCTCCATTAGTGAGCACTTTTGTATAGTTTAGATCTTCTCTATCATGTATATCAAATAATTTCCCCTAAGTTATCATTTCCTTTTTTAAACTAAAGTTTTTATTAAAGCACAACATTCATTTCTTTCTGGTTTACATTTAATCTTTCTAAATGGATTAAATTTTAAAATGTGTGTCTTCTCCTTTACAGCTTCATGGCCCTGTCTTGGTTACTCAACAACCTGAGGGATATTTGTGTGTATATAAAACCTGTTATTTCTTCTTTCTTTTCTTTAGTCAATCTGGAAGTTATCTGATGTACTTTTTCCCAGATGAGTAGGTTGTTGGGTTAGCACTGTTTTAAAAATAACCCATTTCTTCCCTTTCAACTGAAATATCATTTTTGTTATACATCAAATATCTGCGTGTACTGGGATCTATTTTTGAGCTCTCTAATCTGTTCTCTGACTTGTCTCTTTCTAAGCCCAAACCAAAGCCAATAAGGAGGTCATGATATGCTTCAATCATATGAAGCAAGTCATTCTTTACTGGTCTTATTTACATTTATAATTCCAATAACCTTTAAGATCACTTTATCCACCCCCCCATCTTCTTCACATTTAAATTAGAATTGTATTACATTTGCTTAGTTTGGGGAGAATTCATGTTTTTATGATATTAAATCTTTCTATCTAAAAACAGATATTGTTTAACATCTTTGTATAAAATTTTTTCAGATGATCCATTGTTATCTTTTTCTCTTTTATAACTTTTTGCTAGTACAGAAAAAAGTAATTTATTTTTATCTCTCTACCTTAGGTCAAATTCAACTTTAGTATTTCAATGTAATTCTAAACCTTCCTCACTGTTCCAGCTGTCCTCGTTCTCACCAGACATCCTTATTTCCTACTTCATTAAAAAAACTCAGGTTATCAGCTTTCCAGACTCCTCTGTGCACAATCACCTATATTCATACCCATTCTTAACACCTTTCCTCCATTTAAAAAAATTATTTATTATTATTATTTTTTTTGTTGCATTGTGTCTTCATTGCTGTGGTTGGGCTTTCTCTAGTTGCTGTGAGCGGGGGCTACTCTTCGTTGCGGTGCATGGGCTTCTCATTGCTGTGCCTTCTCTTGTTGTGGAGCACAGGCTCTAGGTGCATGGGCTTCAGTAGTTGTGGCTCGTGGGCTCTAGAGCGTACGCTCACTAGCTGTGGCACATGGGCTTAGTTGCTCCGAGGCATCTAAGAATTGTGGGAGCTTCCCAGACCAGGGATCGAACCCATGTCCCCTGCATTGGCAGGTGGATTCTTAACCACTGGGCCACCAGGGAAGTCCCGTTTCCTCTGTTTTTGAACGATGAAATTTGTTCCCTCGTCTTCAAATCCAGGCTTTATTGACTCCAAATCTTTCAACTTCCTTGAGGACCCTGCTCCATTAGTTATGCCCCTTTCTCTCCTGCATCTTCCACCTCTGCTTCTTATTTCTTTTCTTCAGTCTCTGTACTCTCTTAAATTCCACTTTCTGCTGTGGAGAGGCTACTTTAATTCTCTTGGCCAGATTGTACAGCCATTCAGCCATTTCCAACCATCAGAAATACATTATTCTGATTGTTAGCTTTTCTCCTATGGTCTCTTAACTTAGGCTAAAGCTATGGCTCTATCAGGTTAGAGTGAGAAGAAAGGGCAAGGGTCTGGCTTCCAGCACCTCCAAGTCCCCTCTCTCGCTCTTCTGTATTTGAGGCAAAGTGCAGAAGGAGGGGAGAGAAAAATATCTCCTTCCTTGACTGGGGAAAACGGCAGTTCTGTGTGTTGGGTGTCCCTGCTTCTGTGGCCAACACCCAATGGCCATCAGTGTTCTCTGGGGAGCACATGTTCAAATGCTGGCTTTCTCTTCTACTGCATGCACGCTTGCCATCTGGTTCTATAAGAATGAAGTCACTAGCCACTGCAGTCACTGACCTTCAACACACCCTGAAAAGAGTTCAGGGTGGAGAACCGGGATGAGGCACTCTGTGTTCTGGGAAAAACTGGCAGAAGAAGGCCTTCAGATAAATATTTTCAGGAGAAAATTTTATGAACCCAATTTCTTGTATCTTCTCATGCTTAGAAAAGCACTAAATCATTAACTAAGATATCTGTACCTTGTGACTTACAGCAACCTTCTACCGAGATGTGTGCTTGATTGCATGTACCCCCTTCACTAAAATCATATGTATACTGACTTCCCCCCTACTTTTTTAGAGCAGTTCCTCAGAGCTATCTGAGAGGCTATCTCCTGGGCTATAGTCCTCAGTAAGCCTCAAATAAAACTGAACTCATAGCTCTCACATTATGCTTTTTTTTTTTTGCAGTCGACACATGGATTCTTAAGTAAGGCTTGGAAAAGCATCTCTCTACTGCACAGTTTCTTCATGGGGCAGATCTGCCTACAGGCATATATCTCTTCTCCATGAAATTTGCTTTGGCCAGTGGAACATACGAAAATGTGACTTTTGGGTTTTGTGTGCATGATACAGGTCATACTTCTATTGTAAAGCAAAACCGAGCCCTATACTGTAAGCAAGATGCACTCCAGAGGCAATGCAATTCAGTAAAGATAAAACTAAAAGGATGAACAAACAAAAAGAAAGCATGGGCAGTGATTTTGATATCAGTGAGTACAGAACTGAAATCAAAAAGCAATTTTAAAAGACTTATTTTTTTTAATGCTAAGGGTAAGAATTCACAAGGAATATAAGATATGAATACCTATGTACCAAATAACTTAGCAGTAACTTTCATGAAGTAAAAACCTATAGACTATACAAGGAGAAACAGAAATGCACTACAAATAGGACACTTTAATTTACTTTCCAATACAAAATATATCAAATAGTCACAAAAAAAGATACGAAAAGATGGAAATAATCACAAAAACAAAAGGGATTATAAAGCTACTTTGCACAACTCTATGAAAAATAAATAAATGGATAATTTTCCAGGAAAAAGTAATCTACCAAAACTTACCCCAGCAGATTTAGGAATTCTACTGAGCTTGATTTCCACTGAAATTGATAAATTAGGTTGTAGCAGCCTGAGCATAGTAAAGAGTATCAAGGTTAAACATTATAAGATAATACTAAAGTTGTATATTGGAACTGAGGGAAATCCTAAAGAAGTGGTTGCAAACTAGTTTAATTGTTGTTATATGTATTGCAAATACCTACTCCACCCCCTAAAAAGTGCCATTATCTAGTCTAACAGAGGAATCTTTAGAGAGTAGGTAATTCTAATGCTATTTAAACTGTCCCAGATCTCAGAAAAATGAAAACTTCCCAATTATTTTATAAATTACAACATTGATACTAAAACCTGATAGACTGCAAAAAGATGATGAATTATACTTATGAATATCATTTCAAAAAGACAAAATATTAATAAACAGCACTTTAAGAGAATAATCTGTCATAATCAAATTAGGTTCCTCCCTACCTCCTGTACAAGAATGTCGGAATAGTTCAATAGTACAAAATTTAGTCATGTATTTTAGCATATTAATAAATCCATAGAAAAAATTACGTTTATATACATAGTCATAGAAAAGGAAGTTGACAAAAACCAAATCCACCCTTGATTTAAAAAAAAAACACACACTCAAAATAAGAGTGGATGAAAACTTCATTTATATGATTCTACATATTATATCTCAGCCCTAAGGCTAACATACTTCCTAATGGAGAAACACTGAAGATATTCCTCCTAAAGTCAGGAACTAGACAAAGATGCCCACAATGATCACTACTACTTCACACTAATTAATTGCCTAATACTTCCAAAACCATAGAAAATTAAAGGTACAAAAATTGGAAAAAAATTTAAATTATCTCCATATTTGCAGATGGTATGACTGTACACCTGAAAAGTCCAGAGATAGCAAATGAAAATGACTACTAAAGAGAATTCATCAAGGTAGTAAGATATAAAATGGTTAATATACAGACGTTAATCAATCAATTAAAATAACAATGACAGAAATAATGGGATAAGTAGACCCCCAGAACCTAAAGGAGAATCTTTCTAATACAAAGAACATACAAGTTAACTTGGGAGGATATGGAGAAAAAAGAACCCTTGTGCACTGTTGGTGGGAATGTAACCTGGTACAGTCGTTATGGAAAACAGTATGGAGGTTCATCAAAAACTTAAAAATAGAACTACCATATGGTTCAGCAATCCCACTCCTGGACATATATCTGGAGAAACCCATAATTCAAAAAGTTAACATGCACCCCAACGTTCATTGCAGCACTATTTATAATAGCCAGGACACGGAAACAAGCTAAATGTCCATTGACAGAGGAGTAGATAAAGATGTGGTACATACATACAATGGAATATTACTCAGCCATAAAAAGAATGAAATGTCATTTGCAGCAACATGGATGGACCTAGAGATTATCATACTACGTGAAGTAGGTCAGACAGAGAAAGACAAATATATGATATCACTTACATGTGGACTCTAAAAAAATGCTACAAATGAACTTATTTACAAAACAGAAACAGACTCACAGTCTTCAAAAACAAATTTATCATTACCAAAGGGGAAAGGCAGAGGGGGAGGGATAAATTAGGAGTTTGAGATTAACATATACATGCTACTATATATAAAATAATCAACAAGGACCTACTGTATAGCACAGGGAACTCTACTCAATAGTCTGTTATAACCTAAATGGAAAAAGAATCTGAAAAAGAATAGATATATGTATAACTGAATCACTTTGCTGTACACCTGAAACTAACACAACACTGTAAATCAACTATACTCCAATATAAATATAATATAATATATATATAATATAAATATAATATATTTATAATATAAATAAATAAAATAAAAATTAAAAAGAAAACAACTTAAAAATAGAACTACTATATGATCCAGCAATTCCACTTCTGGGTATTTTTCTGAAGGAAACAAAAACACTAACTTGAAAAGATAGCCCCATGCTTATTGCAGCATTATTCACAAGAGCCAAGATATGGAAGAAACCTAAGTGTCCATTGATGGATGAATGGACAAAGCAGATGCTGAATAAATATTTTTATTTTTACTTATAATAATTCAGCCATAAAAATAAGGAAATCCTGCCATTTGGACCTTGAGAGCATTATGCTGAGTGAAATAACTTGGAGAAAGACAAATATTGTATGACCTTACTTATATGTGGAACCAAAACCAAAACCAAAACCAAAAAACCCTGAACTCATAGATACAGAGAACAGATTGGTGGTTGCCAGAGGTAGGGGGTGAGGTGGGCAAAATGGGTGAAGGGGGTCAAAAAGTACAAACTTCCAGTTATAAAATAAATAAGTCCTGGGAATGTGATGTACAGCATGGTGACTATAATTAATACTGTATTGTATATTTGAAAGTAAGAAAGTAGATCTTAAAAGTTCTTATCACTAGAAAAAAAAAGTGTAACTCTGTGGTGATGGATGTTAACTAGATTTATTGTGACCTCATTTCACAATACATACATATATTGAATCATTATGTTGTACACCTGAAACTAATAACTAAATGTTACATTTCAATTATATTGCAATAAAAAAATTCTAAGTTAACTTGGATTAATGTAAAGATGTATTGTGTTCTTTAATGGGAAGACTTAATATCATAAAACAGTGTGTCATTTTTATAAATTATCAAGGAACAAACATAATAAGAATACAGATTATTTTCTGGAGCTAGATAAACCAATTTTAAAGTGCACCGGAAAAAAAAAAAAAGTGAACAAAGAAGAACAGCCTGGAAAATTCTGATAAACAGCAATAAGGGTACTACCCCTACCAGATATGTAAACATACTATAATGCATCAATAATTAAAAGTATAGGATTGGCTCATGAAAAGACTAATCAAACAGAATAGAAAGTCCAGAGATAGACTTGAATACCTATGGGAATTTAGTGCACAATGAAGACTGCACATCAAATCAAACAGTAAAGATAGACTTTTTTTTTTTAAGATAGACGTTTTGATAAATAGTGTTGGGAAAACTGGGTAGCAATTTGGAAAAAAATAAAGCAGATTCCATACTGATGCAATGTATCAAGTTAAACAAATAGGTCCAAATGGATCAAACTTTAAATGTAAAAAAAAAAAGAAATTATAGAAGTATTAGAAAACAACATAGGTGGTTTTTATTATAACCTTGGGAAAGTATTTTATCATAACCATTTAACTATGACTCAAATTTTGGAAAGGCTAACAGTTAAAAGTAAACACAAATAAACACTTATGCATGTCAGAAATACACCATTAGCAGAGTTAAAACAAATATAACAAAATGGGAAAGACATTTGCAACTCATAGCATATACTGAATGCTTACATTCTCAACAGACATTAAAAACTTTTAGGAATAGAGAAGAAAAAGACCAACTTTTTAGAAAAGTAAGCAAAAGATATGAACGGAAAGGTCACAGAAATAAAACCAATAGCATAGCCACTAAACATATGAGATGGTGCTAACTTCACTAGTAAAAATGCAAATTAATATTACCCTGAGCTATAATTCCTCAACTATCAGATTGGCAAAATCCAAAAGTCTTATAACACACTGTTGGAGAGGCTATGGGGAAATGGACACTTTCAAACATTGCTGGAAGGTGTAGAAAATGGAATAACCATCAGGAAGGAATTTCTGGAATTATCTACCAAAATTTCAGATGAATTTACTCTTGATGTAATGATCTAATTTCCAGGAATCTCATACATATGTGCATGTATGTGTATATATATGTGTGTGTGTGTGTGTATATATATATATATATATATTACAGGCAGATATAGATATCATATATAACATGCATACATACATGTATATACATGTGCGTGCCTATCTATATATCTGTGCTAATTTGAAATGACAGTTGTGCTAGGTTATCCTTTGCAGAATTGTTTGTAAAAGCAAAAGACTAGAACAGAGCATCCAGCAGTAGGGGACTGGCTGAATAAATCATGGTATATAAAAAACTGTGCATCCACAAGAAAGATTAAGGAAGAGCTCTATCAACTACTGACTTGGAGACATCTCTAGAATAAATTTTGATGTTAAAAAAAGCAACGAATAAAAGAGTGTATATTTTAGGCTATCTTTTCTATAAGAATACATTCATATTTGCTTGTTTTTGCATAAAGAAATACTGAAAGGACAAAAAATAAACTAATAAAAATGGTAATCTATAGTAGCTAGAGGAAAAAGGGTGAAAAGGCACAGGCAGGAATGAGACTTCTATAAATTCTTTTTTTTTTTTTTAATTTATTTTATTTATTTATTTTTGGCTGTGTTTGGGTCTTTGTTGCTGCACGCGGGCTTCCTCTAGTTGTGGCGAGCGGGGGCTACTCTTCCTTGCGGTATGCGGGCTTTTCACTGCGGTGGCTTCTCTTGTGGTGGAGCCAGGGCTCTAGACGCACGGGCTTCAGTAGTTGTGGCATGTGGGCTCAGTAGTTGTGGCTTGCGGGCTCTAGAGGGAGGGAAGCCCTATAAATTCTTTTTATATATTTTGATATTTGAATCAAAAAATTAAAACTGATAAAAATATAAAGTTTTCTTAAAATGTGCTGCTGGACTTCCCTGGTGGTGCAGTGGTTAGGAATCTGCCTGCCAACGCAGGGGACATGGGTTCGAGCCCTGGTCCAGGAAGATCCCACATGCTGTGGAGCAACTAAGCCCATGTGCCACAACTACTGAGCCCATGTGCCACAACTACTGAAGCCCACGTGCCTAGAGCCCATGCTCAGCAACGAGAAGCCACTGCAATGAGAAGCCCGCGCACCGCAATGAAGACCCAATGCAGCCAAAAATAAATACATTTATTAAAAAAAACGAATCTGGTGCCAACTTTTAGAGCAAAGATATCTGGGTAAACTTTAGCAAAGTAACACAGTTTTAGATGATTACATGAGGAAATTACCAATCTTTACTTCCAATTTGCCAAACTTTTATTAGGGTATTTTACTTTTTAGTGGAAGGTGAGAACTTAAAAAACTTGACAAAATCAAATTTTAATGAAATCCTTTATGTCAGGTACTGAGGATACAATAAGAATACAAGTTCTTGCTCTCAAGGAGTTCAGACTTATAGGGGAGACCAAAAATAAGCATGTGATTATACAGCATAAGAGCACCAAGAGCTCTACACAACATGTAACATGCTTAACTACCTTCTTTGCTAAGGCAGTCTTCCTAGCAGAGACGGGAGACAAGCCAGACTCTAAAGGATGACTAGGAGCTTGAAGGGGATCCCGGGAAGTGGGGGCGTTTCAAGCACAGGCACCAGTAAGTGCCACCATCCGTGCTGCTTTCCTATTCTTACAGGATTAAATTTCAAGTTCATTAGCATCAAAGCAACCTTTCACAACCTGGCTCGTGCCCATCTTTCCATCCTCATATTCTACCACCCTGGAGGCCTGGACATGTGTAGGTGTGGTAGGAATTAGAAAGAAATTGCGGTCCGAGGAGTTTATTGGCATATGGGATGTCTCACGTGGGGTGGCCCCTGGAGTTGTGGATGTCAGGAGCTCTGAAGGAGTTGCGGAAGCTGAGATAATTAACAGGAGATAGCAGGAGTCTCGGGTAGAGAGAAAAACTGTGACCCAGGGGGACTACACTCAATAAATATTGCAGAACAAGGCCTACGTGAATGTGACTTCAATTACTGAGTAAGTACTGTGTTCCAAATGCTGTCCTCAGAGAGATCTTTTAAATGCATAAGTAGTGTTACACCCTTGCTTAAAGTCATTGCTTCTCATTGCATTTAAAATGAAAGCTCCTTCATCTGGACTTCACATTCAGGTCCCAAAATTCGGTCCCCAGCCTACATCTCTAACCACACTCTGCCTCCCACAAAGCCCTCTGCAATCCCCTCTGTCTGCAATGCCCTCTCCATCCTTCGCTCCATTGCCTAAAACCTACCTATCCTGCTGTTCTCACTTTAAATGTCACCTCCTAAGGCCTTGCCTCCTGACCACCTCTCCACCATCTAAATTATACCTCTAAAAACCTTTGTTACAACACCCTATATTTTCTTTCATATTCGATTTTGTAATTATGTGTATATATTCGACTTTCTTGCCTCATGAAACCACAAGCTCCATGAGAAAGAACTGTTTTGTTCAGTACTTAGAAAAGTGCCTGGCACATGGTAATCAGCAAAGATTTGTGAAAAGAATAAGTTTAATCTCCATAGCCTTGTAAGAATTATCCCTCTTTTTCAGATGTGGAAATTGAGGCTCAGAAATGTTGGGTGATCTATCCAACATCTCAAAATATGGGTCCAAATCCAAATCTCATGATTCGAAATGCTATGTTGTCTCCCAAATGAAGAAGGGCTTCTCATGAAAATAAGAAAGGTCTGGAAGTGGCCTAGGTGGCTAAAGTGGATGACAACCTGTCTCCTGGCTCTGGTTTATGAGATTATGGTATGGACAAAGAGCAGGCTCTGTTTGAGAGGGTTGGAAATGAATAAGGTCCAAAATAAAGATGCGATGGAATATTCTGTAAATAGGCTGAGGGAAGTGGGTTTGCAAAGGAATAGGGCTTTCAGAGGATCCTGTGGAATTGACTTAAGAGACTGGACGGCAGTAAGAAAATGAGCAGGGAGAGAGGGTGAGACTTCCAAGCAGCCACGGGGATCAAAGAATGGATGGATGGTTGACTGAATGATGTGAATACGTTGGGAAGTATCTGGGGACTCTGGAAATAAGCAGCTTGGACAGTTAGAGGGGCTGAACTATCAGGAGTATCCGGAAGTACTCAGCCAGTGTGAGGCTACAGTACTGACTACATTCCTTCTCGCTGGAGAGACTTCTCCACTAATATGGCCTGTCTGCCCCCCATCAAGTTCTGGCATAACCCCTGGTTCCTCTGGAAACTCCTGCTTCACTGCTATTAGCTGAGCTGTATCCTGCTGCAAGGGCCAGGGGCAAGAAAATAAATCTCCATCAGCAGTGGAAGCAGAAACGGTGACTACACAAGAAGGCCAGGGATAGGTTTTTCAGGAGAAAAGTTCAAATTTGAGAGTTTCTGGGTCATGTTTAACACCACATCCTACGCTCTTAGAAGTGGGTGTAAATGTGGGTATAGTCCTAGACCACTCGAGAATGTGTCAGGTCTAAAAGGCACAGAAAGGAATGTTTTTAAAAGTCACCAAAGCTCCTGACTTCATAAATACTCCACTGTAGTTAAAAAAAATCTATATATTTATGTTATATTCAGAGATGGATAAAAAGTAATAATATTAGGTTTATTGTGTCGATCACTAAAAAGCAAAATATCTAATATTAGAAGTTGTTAAGAAAAACTCTACCTTAAAACTGAAATCCAAACAATCCACAACAGATGTCCTATGAGGTGTGTAGAAATAGGCGAAGGCTCCTGAAAGGCGGCAGCAGCTGGCTCCCAACCACCCTTTGCCTAGAGACAGTTGCTAGGCAACACTAGATTTGCTCACAAATGCACTTTTTACCCAAGGATAAGTATTATGATAACACACACACTGCCTCCCAATCAATTTTTCTGCTCCTGTTTCATTAAAGGCAAGAGACTCTGGTAAACATTATTGATGATGGCTAATAGTCTCCTGGACACTGAATTGTGCTGGGCTCTTTCCTGGACAAAAACATTATTTTTGCCTTCTAGGTCTAGGGGGATTTAGAAAAGCCTGAAAGCCAAATATTTCCTTTGTTCTCAATTTCTTTGAGTCTGAGTGCAAATGCTGTCCAGGAAGCAGAAAGATGGAATAATGGATCTGAGACTCATTTTCTTTCAAGTTCTTTTGTTGACTCATAAAAAAACGAATACCGCCACTCAATTTAAACTCACTTTAAAAATATTTAGTAGACAGAGAATTTCAAATATGTAAAGAAAACAAAGATGTGATCATTCTAGAATTTTAAGGTTTTACCTTTGTTTTGTATTGATGCTAGTGAACTGCTCAGTAACACAACAATAAAAGGTGGGAGTACGATTGGCCTTGTTCTGAATGGCGCTCTTTCTACAGCCGCTGCCAAATCATTTATTGGATGTATTCCCATCACCTGCACTCAACACTTCTAAAACAAACATATCTTTTCCTCAAAGCAGTTGTGCTTCTAATATTCTCATTTTCGCTAAAAGCACCATCACATTTCTGGTCCTTCAGACTTAAAATCTTGGCACTATAATTGCCTCCTCCCCATGTATTCTTCATGTCTAATGACCAAATCTTGCTTCTTATTCCTTTTGCTCTCTCTTCTACTGAGCCATCCTGTCTATTAATGATTTCCTTTATCACTTTATTCCATTTTCCTCCACAAATATGTATATATATTCTCTATTCCTCACAGTTAAAGCTAACATTTTTTAGCCTATAATTGAGAGGAACCAATCTTAGCCCTTCAACTGTCCAACAAGCCTCTGCTCTAGTCACCCCATGCCTTCCTCAAAGTTCCTGAAACTTAGGAGACATGATCCCTGCTTTCCTCTGTCCCTCTCCAAACGTTTACCACTGCCTGTAAGTCTATTTTACCTGGAATACTCTTAATGCTTTTATCTCTAATCATTCCCCAATTTAGTTATCCCATAAAACTATTCTAAATTCCCATTTCTTCCATAAAGCTTTCCTCAATTCTCCACACTCATACTGATATAATGCCCTCACTAGTAACTTCCTTTAAAAAAATTTTTTTTTTAATTGAAGCATAGTTGATTTACAATGTTGTGTTAGTTTCTGGTGTATAGCAAAATGATTCAATTATACATATATATTTATATTCTTTTTCATATTCTCTTCCATTATGGTTTATCACAGGACATTGAATATAGTTCCCTGTGCTATACAGTAGGACCTTGTTGTTTATCCATCCTATATATAATAGTTTACATCTGCTAACCCCAAATTCCCACCCCTGACCTTGGCAACCACATGTCTGTTCTCTATGCCTGTGATTCTGTTCCTGTTTCGTACATAAGTTCATTTGTCTCATATTTTAGATTCTACATATACTCACTAGCAACTTTCAAGTCAGTCAGTTGGCATCTCCATACATTCTAGAATGTTACCAGTCAAGAATCTTAACTCATAATAAGAGTTGATACTTACATAGTGCTTATTCTGTATCAAGCACTAATCTAAATACATATAATAAATTCAATTATTCATATCAACTTTATGAAGTAGAAATTATTATAAATCCTATTTTTGAATGAGGAAATTGGGGCACAGAGAGGCTATATAGTCTGCCCACTTAGTAAGTGGCAAAGTTGGGAATCAAACCCAGACACAATGGTTCCATAGTCCATATGCTCTAAACCACTAATCCTTACTATAGGTTCCTTCTAGTTCAAAAATTCCTACACATTATCTAGATCTGCCTCATAATTTGACCAAAGAGAAACCAAGGAGGAGAGATATTCAGTTACAAAAAGTTACACAAAGCAGCGTTTTTCAAAATTTAATGTGAATCACCTGGGGGTCTTTAAAATGCAGATTCTAATTCCGTAGATATAGGATGAAGACTGAGATTCTATATTTTTAACAAGTCCCCACGTGTTACTGATTTGACTGGTCTGTGTAGCTCACACTGAGTGACAAGAACAAAGAGAAATGCAAGCTGAGACTGGAACTCAGTTTTGACTTATTCTATCCACTGTTATCCCAAACATTATGCTAATAGGTAAGGAGGGAGAAAAATGTACCTGAGAGAATTTACTGGGAAAAAATTTACTTCATTTTGAATCACCTTCTTGCAATCATGAATGGCAAATAAATTTTATGATGCTTTTTTTCACATATATTTTAATTTTGTAGTAGTATAAAAAGCATTGAGCGGGCTTCCCTGGTGGCGCAGTGGTTGAGAGTCCGCCTGCCGATGCGGGGGACATGGGTTCGTGCCCTGGTCCAGGAGGATCCCACATGCCGTGGAGCGGCTGGGCCTGTGAGCCATGGCCGCTGAGCCTGCGTGTCTGGAGCCTGTGCTCCGCAACAGGAGAGGCCACAACAGTGAGAGGCCCGCGTACCGCAAAATAAAAAAATAAAAATAAAAAAAAGCATTGAGCTTGTCCAAGGTTTATCATCCATAAATTCATTATTCACTTCTCTACACCCCATTGATTTATTGCTCTAGGTAGTGACTTGGGGATATGGTATTGAAGGAGGAAAGAGTATGTGGTAGGAAAACAGGCTTTCCAAGACCCAAATAAACTGGAGTCAGGATACCACTCATGAATATTTGGGCATTCATTCTGTTTTTTCCTCTGAATGAGCTTGCCACTGAGTTAGACTAGAAAACCAGAGTACCAGATGTCAATTTTTTTTTCCAATAGGGGCATATATTTCCTAAGGGCTTCCTAAATAGTAATATATGCCCCTGGTATGAAAAGTACAAGACAAAATTAAGCTTCCCAGATCTGGAAGGACTTACCTTGTGCAGCTAGTGTTAACAGTGGTAAATCCCTCTTTTGGGAAGCTGCACTAAGAAATGCCGGGAAATGTGGCCATTATGACTTGCATTAAGTCTGTGTGACCTTGGCCAAATACACAAATACATCAGAAACTTGAGGACGGTGAGTGTCTATGTTCTCTTTCTAGCCATCTATCATCCATTTAAACCCATAAAGTGAAAGAAAAAAGGGAGCATGCCAATTCTTTTGATGTCATTTATATATATTATGTCCATCACTTAAGTAAAAACTACCTACTTTCCCCCTCTTTTTCCTACCACTCTTACCCTCCCCAAATCTGTGATTCTGTGCGTCAAAATATGTTTGCTTTGTCTTCCCTTACCTAAAGTCCTAATTCTGTAACTTATTCTAATGTATCCTTAAACAATTCTGTATCCAGGAGCTTTTCCTGAAGATCTAAGGTAATAACATTAACCACTAACTGAAGATTTTGTTGTTGTTGTTGTTAGAGAAGGACATAAAATAGAACATACTCCTTACATTTATTTTAGATATAGTTAGAATGCCAGATAAAATAGCTCTTTGAGAGCTGAAAAATAAACCTTATAGATTTCTCTCATACATGAGAACTAAGGCATTATTCAAGGATAAGCTTTTTTTAAAGGACACTATTAAGATGCTTTCAGATCACTGTAGTAGTTTATACATATTTACACAACATGATTTTTTGTTAATAAAATTTTAACTATAGAATGATACTTTCCAGTATACAATGTACCCTCATTTTTCATACATTACTTCTGGAGCACTTAATAAACCTGAATTATTGAAGACATTATTGTTTTAAAAAAGATTTTAAGGGTCATCAAAAGTATCTCATATCATATATTTTACATAGCTTTAAGTAATCCATTGAAAATCAATGGCTTTGAGACCTGCCATGTTGTTTTATTAATTTGCTTCCTGCTTCCAAAATATAATTAAGTGTATTGGGGAAGGGAGATTTATTTTGTTTCCCTAACAGTATTACACTAATTAATTTATAGAAAAGCATTTTGCCCCATGAACTTTTTTTTTAATTGAGGTACAGTTGATTTACAATACTATATTAGTTTCATGTGTACAACATAACTGATTCAAAATTTTTATAGATTATACTCCATTTATATTTATTATAAAATATTGGCTATATTTCCTGGGCTGTACAATATATCCTTGTAGCTTATTTAGTTTGTGCTTCTTAATCCCCTACCCTTATCTTGCTCCTTCCCTCTTCCCTCTCCCCACTGGGAACCACTAGTTTGTTCTTTATATCTGTGAGTCTGTTTCTTTTTGTTATATTCTCTAGTTTATTTTTCAGGTTCCATATTAATTGATAACATACATTATTGGTCTTTCTCTGTCTGACTTATTTCACTAAGCATAATACCCTCTGGGTCCATCCATGTTGTTGCAAGTCCCATGAACTTTTACTTTAGTAGAAATTGCCTTTAGAGTGCCATGTCAGTCACCATGATCTATGTGTGACAGATTTCGCAACATACATCCCCAAAGAGTGGTAGAAAAAGAGAAAGCTCTCACAGATAACTCATCATTCCAGCATTGATTTCTGCATTGATTAGAGTGGCTAATTTCTTGGCTCACCCCATTTAACTCAGGTCCTCATTTGTCCTTTGTAGAAAGCTGTTTTAAAGAGCACAAGAGAATCTAAAACCATTTCATTAGGGTGACATCGGAGACAAAAAAATCCTAAGAATTATGTAGAGGACATCATTTCACTGACCGAGATGGGCTTCATGCAGTCAACCCACTTCAGTAAGTCTTATAATCGTGAGCTATCTGCTTGTGGCAATGCTATACAGTCATATACTCCAAACTCAGGAGCATATAAATTTGAAAGAATTAGGACATTTTCTGAAAATGTATTTGAATTAAATGTGGAAGAGTTGAGATGAAGAAAGAATTTAAAAGCTAATGATATTATCTCTTGATAACCCTTATGAAAGCACAAGACTGATTTTATCACATATGGAATAAGCAGACTTCACACTCAAATACCAAGCTTTGCCAGAAAAAGAAACAAAGAAAAAAATCACAGGTAAAGTTTTGCAAGTAAAATAAAGCTATATAAAAGGAAAGTTAAGGGATTTCCCTGATGGTCCAGTGGTTAAGATTCCACGCTTCCACTGCAGGGGGCATGGGTTCGATCCCTGGTCAGGGAACTAAGATCCTATATGCTGCGGGTGTGGCCAAAAAAAACCCAGTTAATATAATCTAACAGAATTAGAGTGCTAGGGAACAAGGATGATCTGACAATGAAAATCAAGAAACAATGATTGAACTATTAATAATTTTAAGTATATGATTAAAAAGATTGATGAGAAATGAGGAAAATTGAGATAAGATTCAAGCAGACTTTTAAAATGAGATTAGAATATACAGTAATTAAAAGATTCAAATTGTCATACACAGATATCTCCTGGATATTCTATACTTTGTGTAAGAAAAGTGATCACAGCAAGAATAAAGACTCAGCATGATTGTATCAATAAATTTTTCCATATTAATGCAAACTAATATGAAATAGTAATTGATACAACTAGTAATAAGTATTTCTAAGAAATAAAAGCTACATCAAACTGTAAAAAACTGGGGGAATTCCCTGGTGGTCCAATGGTTAGGGCTCTGCACTTCCATTGAGGTGGGCCTGGGTTCCATCACTGCTTGGGCAACTAAGATCACACAAACCAAACCAAACCAAACAAGAACCCACAACTGTAAAAAGCTGAACATTATAATGAGAATGATATTTAGAATCATGTTACATGCAAAATTTAATTAATTTGGATTACAGAATAGTGTGATTTGAATTGCTTCAAACACAAAAATAAAAGCAACTAAAAGTCTGCCCTAAAATAGAACTGATTAAACAAGCAAATAAGGGAAATTAGTCCAACTAGTGTGAGAAGATAAGATACACTGGTCCCATCAAGGTCTTACTGCACCTTTTTTTTTTTTTATTTTTTTTAAATTAAAAAAAATTTTTTTTTTTTTTTTTTTTATTTTTTTTAAATTAAAAAAAATTTTTTTCTTTTTTTTTAAATTTATTTTTCATATTGGAGTATATTTGATTTAGAATGTTGTGTTACTGCATCTTTAAAGAGAAACTAAGAGATGTGATCAGAAGTGTCAGACAAGGTAGAAAATGTTACATCAGATGAACAGCTTCAGGAATCCGATTAAGTTATCCTTTCTTCGTTTCTAGCCCACTTAACATGGTTTGAAGGACGGTCTACACAAGGAGGGCACCAGCACACTTGTCTGTGCGTTCATTCCCACTTTGAATTCAAATGCAGCATTCATCAATGGCCCAGCCACTTTTTTTCAATAACAAACTCACCACTAGGTTGCAGTCTTAGCTCAACAGCTCCTTTAAGAACAAACTACTATGTATAAAATAAATACGTACAAGGATATATTGTAAAACACAGGTAACATAGTCAATATTTTATAATAAATATAAATGGAATATAACCTTTAAAAGTTGTGAATCACTATGTTGTACACCTGAAACATATAATACTGTACGTCAATTATACCTAAAAAAAAAAATTCCATTCACAAGCAGTTAACCATTTAGTGGTTAAACACATAATACTTCTCTCTTGAGACAAGAGCTGATGCAAGCCACATTCAGTTTATCAATCAGTTCACTGGCCAATCTAGAGTCCGTGCAGATATATTGTTTTTCAAGAGCATCAAAACTCACAAATTGCCTATCAAAATATTCTCACTCATCAGCAGGCAGCCTCCTTAAGAGCTTTCTTCCATTACAAGTGCATAATCATGCAGCCAAAAAAAATCATCCTTTGGGTATTTTAAGCCTCTAGTTTCAACATAGGACAAATGGTTAAATAACAATATATAATTATCTTTCTCTTTGTTTCCATTGCTTGTATTGGGTCCTGAGACCTCCATGTAAGAGTCAGCCTTGCTGTGCTGACTCCTTTGAAAAGTCCACCTGTCTGTAACCATTGTCAGCACTTCCACTAGTAGTTTCTCAAACAAACTTCAGGAAATAATCATTCTTTAAACTATAAATGCAAGAATAAATAAATATTACAGAAAATTTATCATATATCCTCTTTAAATAACTATTATAGGCCATAGTCCAGGTAAAAGAGCGATGAGTCCAGGAGCAGGCAGTGAGATATGTGTGAATGAGTAAAGCATTGAGTACTTTATTATTGTTTAAATCCTCAATTACTACAAATAAACCCACTTGATCAGTATGAATCTGGAATTTAAACGCTAAGTGATACAAATAGATATATGTCAAAGTGCGTTAAGAACCAGTTAAGTGTGTTAAGAACCAGTTATTGGTTTGTTTGGAGAAAAGATTGAGATATTGATAAACTTTAGGTAATGCCCTTGGTTCAGTAAGTTAGGGGTAACCACCAGAAGAATAAAAGTAGAATGAGTAACTTTCAAAACAGCAGAAGCACATTTGATTATACAATAAATGGTAGGAAAGGAGAAAAAGAAACAAAACTCAGGAAGAAAGCATGGTGTCTTTTACTAGCTTCCCTCAAAGAAGAGAGCCTGAATCAAGGTCTTGTATGCAGGCAGTTTACTTTGGAAAAGAATCCCAAGGAACAGGAATAAGGGACTGATAAGAGTGAAACTGAGAAGGAGGGCAAGTCTACTTAAGAGTGCATTACTGAGTTGATCAGCATGGGGCTCAATCCACTAGGGTCTTCTGAGGAGCCATGTAGAATGCACTTCAGAATTATATACCCAAGGGGTAGAAGAGAGGAACATTTATTCTTCAGCTCATCTGCTTCGTTGATCAAGGGATACTCAGTTTTTAACTCATCTGAAATTCTTGGTTTGCTCATGTCACAGTGGTGAGAGGTTCTTGCAGGTGTCCCAGGCAGTGGTGGTAGAAAAGGCCAAGAGTAGAAAGCAGGAGATCCATAGTACAGCTGAGACAGCATGCTGTCAGGTTATACCTTTATGCAGGTGGTGGCTTCAACAATGATTGAAGTAAAAAGATGAGGCAAAAGATGGCAGCAATAATTGTAATGATAGTCATTGCAAACGGGTTCAACTCATTAGGTTAAAGAAATGCAGTACTATGTTATTTAAACTTCAAAGGATACATATCAAAATATTAATATACTCTGCCTCCAAAGACTTGACACTACCTATATTTTCTGACTTGAATGCAGCAAAATTAGAATGGAAAAATATTTACAATATTCACAAGGTTGTCCTCCTCCTCCTTTTTTGGTTATAGCAAAGTATATTACTGGATGAGTCCTTCTGTTGAAAAAAACTAAATATACTGGATACATAATTTTTGAAAATCTTCTTAAAATTAATGAAGAGCTGACAAGATTGTAAGAAATTAGCAGGCAAAGCCTGAAGGGGACAGAGGAACATAAGGAGGTAAACCAATACAGAGTCCTCTTTTGGCCTGAAGGTGTTTGCCAATCCCAGTAAATTTGAACTTTCATGTTGACAACTTCATTTGAATGAGAAGATCAGAAAAAAAAGAAGCTCAGTGTCAGACAAGGTGAGGAATCTAATAATAGACACTTTGCACAATGAGCTGGGATCTCAAAGACTTACTCTGAGACTAAGGGTTAACTAGAAACAAACCAGCACATATGTGGTATTACAGTATACATTTCCATCATTGAGGTAGACCAAGGGACTTGATTCAATGTGGCCCTGTTATGGTGATATAATTAATGTTCCTAGGTATCTGGCAGAAGCCAATTCAAAACCTCTCTGGAAAAAATAACTATTCTAGATCTCAGAATTCTCTGTAATATTTTTTAAGTACAATGGCTACAAGGCAGCCAAAGATAACCAAGTTAATAAACAAAATGCTACAAACAAGAACTGGGAAAAACAACAGACAAAAGAAACAGATTTGTAAACATTCAGACACCAGAATTACCAGCCAAAGGCTATAAAACAACTATGCTTAAATAAATAAAAGACAAATTTTGGGGAGAAAGTCTGCAGGGAAGAAAAACCTATAAAACCAGATAGATCATATTCAAAAGGAAGAAAACAAAACCTCTAGCACTGAAAAATACAATGTCCCAAATTAAAAACTCAGTGGATAGGTTAAATAGTAGATTACAAACAGCTGAAGAGAGAACTGGTATAAGATAAGGAAGAATAAAATACACAGAATGCAGCCCTGGGAGATAAAAAGATAGGATATGTAAAAGAAAGGGTAACATACTTAAAGGATAGAATAGAAGGTCTAACATAATCAATTGGAGTCTCAGACGGAAAGAAGAGAGAGACCAATATTTTAAAATATAACTGAGAATTTTTCAGACTTTATGAAAGACACTATTCTATATATTCAAGAAACCCAAATAACCAACAGGCAAACTTATAGCTGACTTGTACAGCAACAATGGAAGCCAAAAGGAAGTAAAATGGTATCTCTGTTACACTGAAAAATAATAGTCAAACTAGATTCAGCAACAATATTTTTCAAGAATAAAGACAAAATAAAGTCATTTTGTGACAAAAACGAAAGCATGTATCATCAATATACTCATAGTAAAGAAAATTCTAAAGCATCTATAGAAGGATGAAGAATGAAGAAAATGATAAATATGTAGGTAAACCTATATAAACAATGAGTGAGATAAAACAACAGTAATAATGTCTTGCAAGGTTTAAAAATTATGTATTTTTCCTGTAATGGTGAACCTGGTAATTCCAATCAATGAGAACAAATAGAAAAGCCGGTATCAGGGAGCCTGTGAAGAATTACAGGGCCAAGGTCCAGGAAAAGAAGGAAACACAAATAGGAAGCCTGCTATCTGGAACATCTATTAATTTCTGAAGGATCAGCTAATAGGCTAAAAGCTGAAATGAACTTTTCATAGACTCATAGGGTTAGCAGCATAAAGACAAGTTCAAGCAATTAAGTGGTAATATGGGGCTAGTAACACCCCCAGCTTCAGGTGGCATCCCCAAATGCTACACTCTAGGAGTAAGTGAACTAAAATAGAAGAGCCAGTTTCAAATCACCTTAATAACTGATTGAATTAAAATAATCTGAGATCACTAGTACCTCTGGACACTTGCCCGCAAGGGTAAATCCTCTTTAGAAGAAAAATAGCATCATTCTGGCCCTCAAAATTTTCTACAATTTTTCATAGTCAATTCCAGCACTCAATCTAAAAAACAAGGCATACTAGAAAACATGCTAAAATAGTAAGATAAATAATAGATAAATAGAAAGAGATATAGAGGATACAGATATTATCAGCTATGGGTACTTAAAATAACATTTAATCTTTTCAAGGAACTACAAAAAAGATTTAGAATTTTGACAGGGAACTAAAAACTATACAAAAGAGCTGAATAGAAATTCTAGAACTGAGAAGTACAATAACAAAGCAATGGATTGTTTTCAAGGCAGTTTAAGCACAGCTTAAGAAAGAATTAATGAACTAGAATACAGACCACAAGAAAATATCCAAACTGAAGGATGGAGAGAAAAAAAGAATGAAAAGTAGAGAAAACAGTGTGAAAGACAGAAATTACAGTGGAATAGCTTGTTATACATGTAATTGGAGTTCCAAAAAGAGAGGAGGGAGAAAATGGGACAGAAACAACATTTGAAGAGATGATGGCTGATAATTTTTCAAAAACAAGAACAAGCCACAGATTCAAAAGAATGATGAAGTGAAAGCAGAATAAACATAAAGGAAACACGATAAGGCATATAATTGTAAAACTGCTAAAACAAGGGCAAAGAGAAAAAAAAATCTTAAGAACAGACTACCCACACACACACAGCAATACAATTCACAGCTGTCTTCACAACAGGAAAGAAAAAAAAAAAAACCAGAAGAGGGACTTCCCTGGCAGTCCAGTGGTTAAGACTCCGAGCTTCCACTGTAGAGGGTGTGGTTCAATCCCTGGTCAGGGAACTAAGATCCCACATGCCACACGCCAAAAAAAAAAGCCAGATTATTTTCCCCCCGCTCTGGCTGGTCACAGAAGATGAAGTCAGAGATACAAAGCATAAGGAAGATTTGATTTGCTGTTTCTGAATTGAAGATGAAGAAGACTGCATGACAAGGAATGTGGGCAGCCTCTAGGAGATAAGAGTGGTTCTGGTTGATAGCGAGCAAGGAAATAGGACTTCAAGCCTACCATAGCAAGAAGAGAGGGCAGACATCAGAAGCAAGAAGAACTACAATCCTGCAGCCTGTGGAACAAAAACCACGTTCACAGAAAGACAGACAAGATGAAAAGGCAGAGGGCTATGTACCAGATGAAGGAACAAGATAAAACCCCAGAAAAACAAATGAATGAAGTGGAGATAGGCAACCTTCCAGAAAAAGAATTCAGAATGCTGATAGTGAAGATGATCCAGGACCTCGGAAGAAGAATGGAGGCAAAGAAATGTTTAAAAATGACCTAGAAGAATTAGAGAACAAACAAACAGAGATGAACCATACAATAACTGAAATGAAAACTACACTAGAAGGAATCAATAGCAGAATAACTGAGGCAGAAGAATGAATAAGTGACCTGGAAACGGAACGGTGGAATTCACTGCTGTGGAACAGAATAAAGAAAAAATAATGAAAAGAAACGAAGACAGCCTAAGAGGCCTCTGGGACAACATTAAATGCACCAACATTCGCATTATAGGGGTCCCAGAAGGAGATGAGAGAGAGAAAGGACCTGTGAAAATATTTGAAGAGATTATAGTTGAAAACTTCTCTCACATGGGAAAGGAAATAGCCACCCAAGTCCAGGAAGTGCAGAGACTCCCATACAGGATAAACCCAAGGAAAAAATGCCGAGACACATAGTAATCAAACTGGCAAAAACTAAAGACAAAGAAAAATTATTGAGAGCAGCAAGGGAAAAACGACAAATATCATACAAGGGAACTCCCGTAAGGTTAACAGCTGATTTCTCAGCAGAAACTCTACAAGCCAAAAGGGAGTGGCATGACATATTTAAAGTGATGAAATGGAAGAACTTACAACCAAGATTACTCTACCCGGTAAGGATCTCATTCAGATTCGATGGAGAAATCAAAACAAAAGCTAACAGGCATCAGCACCATCAAACCAGCTCTACAACAAATACTAAAGGAACTTCTCTAAGTGGGAAACACAAGAGAAGAAAAGGACCTACAAAAACAAACCCAAAACAATTAAGAAAAGGGTCATAGGAACATACATATCGATAATTACCTGAATGGATTAAATGCTCCAACCAAAAGACACAAACTGGCTGAATGGGTACAAAAAGAAGACCCGTATATATGCTGTCTACAAGAGACCCACTTCAGACCTAGGGACACATCCACACTGAAAGCGAGGGGATGGAAAAAGATATTCCATGCAAATGGAAATCAAAAGAAAGCTGGAGTAGCAATACTCATATCAGATAAAATAGACTTTAAAATAAAGAATGTTACAAGACACGAGAAATGACACTATATAATCATCAATGGATCAAGCCAAGAAGAAGATATAACAATTATAAATATATATGCACCCAACATAGGAGCACCTCAATACATAAGGCAACTGCTAACAGCTATAAAAGAGGAAATTGACAGTAACACAATAATAGTGGGAGACTTTAACACCTCACTTACAGCAATGGACAGATCATCCAAACATAAAATTACTGAGGAAACACAAGCTTTAAATGACACAATAGACCAGATAGATTTAACTGATATTTATAGGACATTCCATCCAAAAACAGCAGATTACACTTTCTTCTCAAGAGCACACAGAACATTCTCCAGGATAGATCACATCCTGGGTCACAAATCAAGTCTCAGTAAATTTAAGAAAAATGAAATCATATCAAGCATCTTTTCTGACCACAATGCTATGAGATTAGAAATCAATTACAGGGGAAAAAAATGTAAAGAAAACAAACATATGGAGGCTGAACAATATGTTACTAAATAACCAAGAGGTCACTGAAGAAATCAAAGAGGAAATCAAAAAATACCTAGAGACAAATGACAATGAAAACATGACGATCCAAAACCTATGGGATGCAGCAAAAGCAGTTCTAAGAGGGAAGTTTATAGCTATACAAGCCTACCTCAAGAAACAAGAAAAATCTCAAATAAACAATCTAACCTTACACCTAAAGGAACTAGAGAAAGAAGAACAAACAAAACCCAAAGTTAGCAGAAGGAAAGAAATCATAAAGATCAGAGCAGAAATAAATGAAATAGAAACAAAGAAAACAATAGCAAAGTTCAATAAAACGAAAAGCTGGTTCTTTGAGAAGATAAACAAAATTGATAAACCATTAGCCAAACTCATCAAGAAAAAGGAGAGGACTCAAATCAATAAAATTAGAAATGAAAAAGGAGAAGTTACAACAGACACTGCAGAAATATAAAGCATCCTAAGAGACTACTACAAGCAACTCTATACCAAAAAAATGGACAAACTGCAAGAAATGGACAAATCCTTAGACAGGTATAACCTTCCAAGACTGAACCAGCAAGAAATAGAAAATATACACAGACCAATCACAAGTAATGAAATTGAAACTGTGATTAAAAATCTACCAACAAACAGGGGCTTCCCTGGTGGCGCAGTGGTTGAGAGTCTGCCTGCCAATGCAGGGGACACGGGTTCGTGCCCCGGTCGGGGAAGATCCCACATGCTGCGGAGTGGCTGGGCCCGTGAGCCATGGCTGCTGAGCCTGTGCGTCCAGAGCCTGTGCTCCACAACAGGAGAGGCCACAATAGTGAGAGGCCCACGTACTACAAAAAATAAATAAATAAATAAATAAAAATAGAAATCTACCAACAAACAAAAGTCCAGTACCAGATGGTTTCACAGGTGAACCCATCCTTCTCAAAGTCTTCCAAAAAATTGCAGAGGACAGAACATACCCAAACTCATTCTATGAGGCCATGATCACCCTGATACCAAAACCAGACAAAGATACTACAAAAAAAGACAATTACTGATTAATATCACTGATGAATATAGGTGCAAAAATCCTCAACAAAATACTAGCAAACAGAATCCAACAATACAATGAAAGGATCATACACCATGATCAAGTGGGATTCATCCCAGGGATGAAAGGATTCTTCAATATACGGATATCAATGTGATATACCATACTAACAAACTAAAGAATAAAAACCATATGATCATCTCAATAGATGAAGAAAAAGCTTTTGACAAAATTCAACACCCATTTATGATAAAAACACTCCAGAAAGTGGGCATAGAGGGAACCTACCTCAACATAATAAAGGCCATATACAACAAACCCACTGAAAACATCATTCACAATGGTGAAAAACTGAAACCATTTCCTCTATGATCAGGAACAAGACAAGGATGTCCACTCTCACCACTATTATTCAACATAGTTTTGGAAGTCCTAGCCACAGCAATCAGAGAAGAAAAAAAAATAAAAGGAATACAAATTGGAAAAGAAGAAGTAAAACTGTCACTGTTGGCAGATGACATGATACTATACATAGAGAATCCTAAAGATGCCACCAGAAAACTACTAGAGCTAATCAATGAATTTGGTAAAGTTGCAGGATACAAAACTAATGCACAGAAATCTCTTGCATTCCTATACACCAATGATGAAAAATCTTAAAGAGATATTAAGGAAACACTCCCATTTACCATTGCAACAAAAAGAATAAAATACCTAGGAATAAACCTACCTAGGGAGAAAAAAGACCTGTATGCAGAAAACTATAAGACACTGATGAAAGAAATGAAAGATGATACAAAGAGATGGAGAGAAATATCATGTTCTTTGATTGGGAGAATCAATATTGTGAAAATGACTATACTACCCAAAGCAATCTACAGATTCAATGCAATCCCTATTAAATTACCAATGGCATTTTTTACGGAACTAGAAAAAAAAATCTTAAAACTTGTATGGAGACACAAAAGACCCCGAATAGCCAAAGTGGTCTTGAGGGAAAAAAACGGAGCAGGAGGAATCAGACTCCTTGACTTCAGACTATACTACAAAGCTACATTAATCAAGACAATATGGTACTGGCACAAAAACAGAAACACAGATCAATGAAACAGGATAGCAAGCCCAGAGATAAACCCACGCACCTGTGGTCAACTAATCTATGACAAAGGAGGCAAGGATATACAATGGAGAAAGGACAGTCTCTTCAGTAAGTGGTGCTGGGAAAACTGGACAGCTGCATGTAAAAGAATGAAATTAGAACACTCCCTAACACAATACACAAAAATAAACTCAAAATGGATTAGAGACCTAAATGTAAGGACACTATAAAACTCTTAGAGGAAAACATAGGAAGAACACTCTGACATAAATCACAGCAAGATCTTTTTTGATCCACCTCCTAGAGTAATGGAAATAAAAACAAAAATAAACAAATGGGACTAATGAAACTTAAAAGCTTTTGCACAACAAAGGAAACCATAAACAGACGAAAAGACAACCCTCAGAATGGGAGAAAATATTTTCAAACGAATCAACAGACAAAGGATTCATCTCCAAAGTATATAAACAGCTCACGCAGCTCAATATTAAAAAAACAAACAACCCAATTGAAAAACGAGCAGAAGACCTAAATAGACATTTCTCCAAAGAAGACATAAAGATGGCCAAGAAGCACACGAAAAGCTGCTCATCATCACTAATTATTAGAGAAATGCAAATCAAAACTACAATGAGGTATCACCTCACACCAGTTAGAATGGGCATCATCAGGAAATCTACAAACAACAAATGCTGGAGAAGGTGTGGAGAAAAGGGAACCCTCTTGCACTGTTGGTGGGAATGTAAATTGATACAGCCACTATGGAGAACAGTATGGAGGTTCCTTAAAAAACTAAAAGTAGAATTGTCATATGACCCAGCAATCCCACTACTGGGCATATACCCAGAGAAAACCATAATTCAAAAAGACACATGCACCCCAATGTGCATTGAAGCACTACTTACAATAGCCAGGTCATGGAAGCAACCTAAATGCCCATCGACAGACGAATGGATAAAGAAGATGTGGTACATATATACAATGGAATATTACTCAGCCATAAAAAGGAACAAAATTGGGTCATTTGTAGAGACGTGGATGAATCCAGAGACTGTCATACAGAGTGAAGTAAGTCAGAAGGAGATAAACAAATATTGTATATTAACGCATATATGTGGAACCTAGAAAAATGGTACAGATGAAGTGGTTTGCAGGGCAGAAATTGAGACACAGAAGTAGAGAACAAATGTATGGACACCAAGCAGGGAGAGCCGCGGGCGGGTGGTGGTGGGATGAACTGGAGATTGGGAATGACATGTATACACTAATATGTATAAAATGGACAACTAATAAGAACCTGCTGTATAAAAAAATAAATAAAATTAAATTTAAAAAAAGCCAGAGGACAATGAAATGATAGCTTTGAAGGGCTGGGGAAAAAATCCCATAACCAACTAAAATGTCCTCAAAAATAAGCATTAAATAAGGACATTTTCAGAGAAATAAAGCTGAGAGAACCAGTCACCAAAAGACCCATTTTAAATGCAGAAGAAAAATGATACCATATGGAGGCTTGGGGACGAAGAAGAGAATGAAAAGTGAACAATAAAATATATGGGTAAATTAAATAAATTATAAATAAAATTGACTGCAAACACACAACTTCTTTTGAATAGAAAAGTGTGTGTATACATACATTATCTCCGTACATATATGCCTGTATATGTATACATGCATGCATGCTTATCTATATATGCATGTACATGCATATATATATATACACACATATATGAATGTATCCTATGTTGAGTGTCTTTTAGTGAGACTCTTGCCCATTCTATTGAGTTGTCCCTCTCTCAGTAACTGATATAAACAAATTAAAGGGAAATCACAAGGAAAATTTCAAAATATTAGAACTGAAAGGCTTATTAAGAGAAAAAGGGAGGAAGATGTAAACAGCAATATACAGAACAAAAAAGTTAAAGTAGACAAAAGAATAACAGATTTTTTAAATTATGAAGGAATACCATAAATGAATTAGTAAATTTGAAAAGTTGATGAAATGAAAACAAATATTGGAAAAAGATAAAATTTCAAAATTACCCAAGTAAAAGAAAACTTGAATAGACCAATAGGCTCTAAGAAAATATAATCAATTATTTTAAAAAAACTTTAAAAATTGGCTAAGCCTAGACTGTTTTACAGGTAAGATCCACAAGAAACCCATAATCTCCAATTAGTGGAAAAGCTCTTCAATTAATTTTATAATACTAGTATACTCTTCATACAAAAATCTAAGGATAGGAGAAGAAAAGGAAATTATGGGCAATTTCACATATAAACATTGATGCAATGTTTAAAGAAAATATTAAATAATAGAATCCAGTGTGCTATAAATAACAACAATAGCAACAAAACATCATGATCAAGTAGGCTTCATACCAGGAAGGTAAAGTCTAAAGGAGGGAAGGCATATGTCCAACTCAATCGATGTAGAAAAACATTTTGATGAAGTCCAAAAGCTATGTATGACAAAAAACTCTTAACAAAACTAGAAATAGGAAGGAATTCCCTTACTTTGATAAAGTTATCTATCAAAAACCTATAGCAAGAATCACATTAATGGAAAAACTTAAAAAGCATTCCCTTTACATTCAGGAACAAGATGAAGATCCTCCTTATTGATACAGAACACTGTAGGTCCTGGCCAATAAAAGACAAAGCCAAAAATAAATAAATAAAAAGAAGTAAGAGGTAGGCTAGCAAATTAGCATATCAAAATTTGTGGCATTCCACTTTCC
Source organism: Aethalodelphis obliquidens (assembly GCF_003676395.1). Lineage (NCBI taxonomy): Eukaryota > Metazoa > Chordata > Mammalia > Artiodactyla > Delphinidae > Aethalodelphis > Aethalodelphis obliquidens. The sequence goes on from NW_020837946.1 coordinate 43,847,018, forward strand.
AACAATTAGAAAATAAGATATCACAACAGTAACAAAAACACTAATAAGTGTCTCTACATAAATCAACAACAAATACATAAGGAAAATCTATTCTTTAAAATTCTCTAAAGGTTAAACATAAGGTTACAAGATTTTATTAACATTTACAAGTAAGGCCTGAATAATTGGAGAGATGTACTATGTTTATGACTGGAATCATGACTCAGGCAGAAGTGAGAAGGAAAAATGTTATTCTAAATATAGGAATGTGAAATCTAAAAACATAATGTTGAATGAAAAAATAAACAGAAGTGAATTTTGTTCAATTTATGTAAAATTTATAAACAAACAGAAAGACTATACTATGTATTTTAAAGAATATATATGTGCTCATTTACACACACACACACACACACACACACACACATACACATTCCTAGTATGAACTCTATTTCTTGATCATGAGGTGTTTTTTATACATACCCATATATTCTTTCTTTTTTCTATTTTTTTTTTTTTGCGTTACGTGGGCCTCACTGTCGTGGCCTCTCCCATTGCAGAGCACAGGCTCCGGACGCGCAGGCTCAGCGGCCACGGCTCACGGGCCCAGCCACTCCGCGGCATGTGGGATCTTCCCGGACCGGGGCACGAACCCGCGTCCCCTGCATCGGCAGGCGGACTCCCAACCACTGCGCCACCAGGGAGGCCCATTCTTTCTATTTTAAGGACAAACGTTAAAGACCAAGGGAGGCTTATTACTGCCGGCAGAGGTGCCTTAAATGGTGACCTAGTCTGGTCCTGAAAGACTTAATCTCTCTAAATACCTAGCTTAGTTTACCTAGGGTTGAAAGAGATGATGCTGGCACACTCGCAAAGAATGATAATAAAAATCCTCCAAATGCATTTACAGTGTAATATCATACCTCTGCTTGTGTTTATTAATGCACTACCAGGTGATGGCTAATGGACAAGGGGCATGTCGAGGCTCAGTCTCCTATTTGAGATGATGTCCTACTCAGTAACCCGATTACCAGGAATGGGACACAGCCATGAGAAGGAATCTGATTTCGTTTCGCAAAGTAACAGACAGATTCCAACTCAGGTTGTGTTTTGTTTTCAAGGTACGCATTTTGACGAGGTATCTGGGTCACCTGCCAGCTCCCATGCATCCCTCAATTTGTAATCTCCTTGCTGTGTCCACACACAGATCAGACCTTTTCCTGGGCTCTGAGGGCTTCTCTGTCCTCCTAGAGATCTAAATCACCTGCCCTTACCATAGAATCAGAATCAATGCTTTCCAGTTCTTGACCAATTATCTTTAGAAAGATTAGGAGTCATAAAGAAATTGTTCTGATCTTGCATCCTGTCTTTGAGCTTCTAAGTGCTCTGCGAGTTAGACCCTGGGACACAGTGGAAGCCCCCTGCTTCAACTGGTGTGCCCCATATTTTTTTTTTTTAACATCTTTATTGGAGTATAATTGCTTTACAATGTTGTGTTAGTTTCTGCTGTATAACAAAATCAATCAGCTATACGTATACATATATCCTCATATGCCCTCCCTCTTGCCTCTCCCTCCCATCCTCCCTATTCCACCCCTCTAGGTGGTCACAAAGCACCGAGCTGATCTCCCTGTGCTATGCAGCTGCTTCCCACTAGCTATCTATTTTACATTTGGTAGTGTATATATGTCCATGCTACTCTCTCACTTCATCCCAGCTTACCTTTCCCCCTCCCTGTGTCCTCAAGTCCATTCTCTATGTCTGCGTCTTTATTCCTGTCCTGCCCCTAGGTTCTTCAGAACCTTTTTTTTTTTTTTAGATTCCATACATATGTGTTAGCACACAGTATTTGTTTTTCTCTTTCTGACTTACTTCACTCTGTATGACAGACTCTAGGTCCATCCACCTCACTACAAATAACTCAATTTCATTTCTTTTTATGGCTGAGTAATATTCCATTGTATACATGTGCCACATCTTCTTTATCCATTCATCTGTCGATGGACACTTAGGTTGCTTCCATGCCCTGGCTATTGTAAATAGTGCTGCAATGAACATTGTGGTACATGACTCTTTTTGAATTATGGTTTTCTCAGGGTATATGCCCAGTAGTGGGATTGCTGGGTCATATGACAATTCTACTTTTAGTTTTTTAAGGAACCTCCATACTGTTCTCCATAGTGGCTGTATCAATTTACATTCCCACCAACAGTGCAAGAGGGTTCCCTTTTCTCCACACCCTCTCCAGCATTTATTGTTTGTAGATTTTTTGATGATGGCCATTCTGACTGGTGTGAGGTGATACCTCATTGTAGTTTTGATTTGCATTTCTCTGATGATTAGTGATGTTGAGCATCCTTTCACGTGTTTGTTGTCAATCTGTATACCTTCTTTGGAGAAATGTCTATTGAGGTCTTCTGCCCATTTTTGGATTGGGTTGTTTGTTTTTTTGATATTGAGCTACATGAGCTACTTGTATACTTTGGAGATTAATCCTTTTTAATCTTCTCCTCAGGCCAACTTATGTGTGTAACAGAGGCTGAGGTTCGTTCTCAGAGATGGTAAACATAGCAGCACAAAGTCCCAGCATCCATTAACAGCGGTAAGACATGGCCAGAAGCATTTCATTCCCCAGCTTTATCTTCCTAAACATCACACATTACAACTTCTAGATCATTTTTGAGACCAGGTGAATTCATGGCAATAAATACTGATGCTCTTTATGTTACACAGTCATCCTATATAAGAGAAGGAAATAAATTGTAATTTTTCTTATTATTCTACTAAAGTATCCACTACTGTATTTGTTTACCTTATTTGATATCATTGTTATCAATTTTCTTTATTGTAACTTTGATTTCAACTTACATCTGAGCAGAGTCTGGGCTGAAGCAAAAGGCCTAAAAGAAGCAAAGGGCCTTTAAAGAAAAAATACTTAATTCACTCCTTGATGTCTAAGGGAAAATAAATAGTGGAGAGCAGGATGTGAAGACCACTGTTTTGTATGGATCTGGAAAACAGTGCTCTCTATTCTCTGGGAGAATTTGAATACAGTGATGCCACGGGGAGGCTTGGCAGTTTTCTAGGTGATTTATTGTCTTACAATGTGATATTTTGTCTGAATATTGTCAGTTTTCAAGATAAAGGTAATTTTCATCTTACTGAAAAATGGCTTAACATTTCTTGGCCAAATACAGCCTCATTATGTGATATTTATGGGAGCAGGAGGTATGACTGAGTGGCCCAGGCATTCTGATGTTGGGCCACTGTATTGTTGTTATTTTCTGTTGATCTCACCATACACTAGGCCAGTGGTTTTCAAAATGTGGTTCCCGGGTCAACAGCATTAGTATCACATGAGAACTTGTGAAAATGCAAATTCTCGGGCCCTACACCAGACCTACTGGATCAGGAACTCTGGAGTTGGGGGTCCAGCAATCTCTGTTTTAAGAGAAACCCCAGGTAATCCTGATGCTTGCTAAAGTTTGAAAGCCACTGCCCTAGGTCAATTATACCCTCAATATGTAGCATCCACGGTAGCACCAGGGAGGGCTAAATGAACCAAATTTTCTGATGCTGGGCTATTGCATTTTGTTATCAAATTTCCTGGGGCTCAGAGGGCAAGTCCACATCTTGAAGTTACAGTTTCATTAGAAGAAAATGGACAGTTCTACTTCGAGAACTCTGGAAGAGGAAGATCCTGGGATAGGTAATAGGGACTTAGGAGGGCACCCTAGTTTGTAGATGAGTGGGATTATTTCCTCCTCTCTAGCCTGGTGATTATGTGGGCCTTGGGGAGTGGAGGGAAATGTCTGTTCCTCTTAGGACAGAGTGGCCAGGTGAAGAAGAGTGCCCTGCCCAGTGGATGGGATATGGTGGAGCCACATCCCAGCAGAGGATTGGCTGGAAATGCAACTGTCCACCCCATGCAGAGGGATATCGTGAGACTACCGTCAGCAGAGGTGGTAGTATGGTGGTCTATTGAGGAAGGAGCCTGTGACAGTTTTTGGGATACTGTCAGAAAAAAACCTGAGAAAATAGTATAGAGGCTAAAGGCAGGTTGGCTGCTGCAGGCAATGTAACAATGTAATGTTGACAAAGCAAATGAAGGTTATACCCACAGGCTGGGGAAACCTGGACACACATTCACACCTGCCGCATGGCCTCGATACCACAAACTCCTTCACCTCTTGTTTGCTGACCTCTGATTCTAACATTGACTGCCTGCTTTTCCTATATCTCACAACACACCTACCTTTTCCCCTTAGCCCTGGCACTATAATATATACAAATCAATGAGATTTGAAAGACAGGAAATACAATTTCACAGTTAATTCAAAGGTATTATAAAAATACATCTTATTAATACAGATTATTCCTCCATATCTCCTACAGTATTATAAACCAGCACCTATGAAGTAATCAGAAACTAAAGAAAGCAGAAATCCCACATAAGAATTTTGAGAGAGATAGCTAGGCTTTGCCCTTTTCCAGTAAGAATTTGAGAAAGTGAGGCAAATTTCAGAGTCCCAGCCAACCTGTCAGGCCTCTTTGACTTTTGTTTGAGAGTCTGAATTTTATGTTTAACATTTTTTAGAAGAAACTATTTTCTTCTCCTTTATCTTGAAATGAGGCCTTCGTGGAATTGTACTGGGAATCCTAAGGAGTTGAGAAGAAAAACAAACCAACATGGATGGGCAATATAGTATCTACTACCTGCTCCATCACTTGCTTTCTATTCTCTCTAAACACCTTAATCCTCCATTCTCTTTCTGATCCCAACAGACCACTGCTACACATGTCTTATGGGTTTTATATCTAGGCTGCCAAGGGAAACATCTTGTCTGAGATCTTCCCTGACTTGTGCCCCCTACATCCAGTAATTTCAATGACCTCAGCATTCCTTCAGGGGATGTACACATTCTACAGGGAGGGGTTGCCATATAGGTACCAAGAATAATTCCCAGCTAAATCATAGGGAATTGCATGTGGTCTTTCCAAACCTTTCTATAGGAAATTTTTTTATAATAACAAATTTATCTTTCTTTATGTAACTGGAATTAATTACATTGGTTAATATATCTATTTAAGTAGTAAAATTTGGACAACTTCTCTATTTCGACATGGAGCAGAAACTGTATCACCAGAAGAGTTTAGTGGCAAATGTACTAGAGTATCAGCAGAGAGTTAACTTGGGCAAGTTACTTAACTTCTCCAGGCCCTCATTTCTTCATCCATAAAGTGAGGGAATTGGACTCTGATCTTTAACAATATTTAATACTCATTAAGGTCAAGTCCAGACATAAATATTTTTGATGCTGTAAAATTCAATTTGATCTGTTCTTTTGTATCACCTCACATTGTCTAGTTGAGTTTCTTTGCACAGAATACTAATAAGTGTTACTGGATGACTTCTTAGACCATGTTTCCAAAACTGTGTCCTGGCATTGCTTTTTTGAGACACCCATGCCTGACTTTGTATCACTCTACTCTTTCAGCAATGCGCTTCTGGAACAAGCAGTACTCAGGCTGGTGAAGGATGAGGCTGGACATCATCCTGAAATCAAATAGACTCATCGAAATAGCCTACTCCTACTGGCAAACCAGCCCAATTCCGTATTTCTTAAACTGAAATAAAAACCCACTTCACTTCCTCCTCCAGCTTGAAGTCCTGAGACCAAGTACATGTGGATAAATAATAAGACAAAAAACAATAACAGAACAAGTTTAATGAAAACTTGTTTTAAATAATTGCCTGTTTCATGCCAGATGTTCAGTCAGATACTTTAAATATCTTTTTAATTTACTATATTAACAACCCGGCGAAGTAAACATTATTCTTCCCATTTTACAGATGAAGACATGGTCTCAGAGGAATTTGGTGACTTGTCAAAGGTCCCACATTAGTTAAGGCGGAATCAATTAGAACCCAAGTCAGTTTGAATGCTCTTCCCACTACATCACGCTGCCTCTCATGTTTTAGATATTGACTAATAAACATGTAATAGCCTAGACATTTGAGTAAAAAGAACTTTATTCCACATAAATATGGCCCTTCTCTTCAGTACACCTAGCTGTGGCCCAAACCGTTGCCAAAGATTACTTAGCAGTCTCTAATTTCAACTCTTCTCTCTCCAGCTTATGTTTCTTGTTGGCAGAATAGTAGGATCTAGGAATAGAATCTCCTCTGTTGGGTGAATTTAAGCTGTTTCTCAGTGATGGTCACCACTTAACATTACCACAGCAAAAAACATACCTCCTGAGTTGCTAGACAGTTGTTTACCCTAAATCCTAATGAGATAACATGTTTTGGTGAACTATTAGTACTTTTTTTTTGAGACAGAGATAAAGAATATAGTCACCTAAAAGCATTTTGTTGAACCGGTTGCACTTCGTGGATATTCAGGATGATGTTGATTGCTACAAGGTACTTTATTTGGACTGTGATTAGGATTTGCTCAGATAAGGACTCGTCTGGATCCAAGAGCTAAAGACCTTATGGCTGCCAAATTCAGAATCATCCATGAGTGTAGAAAATAGGTGATAAGGAGAGAGGCTAGAAAATGTTTAAACTATCAATGTTCAAGAGCTAGACAACAGTTAGGAACAGAGAAGTCGACAGAAGTAGGATAGGACAAACAGGTATTGGACAGTCAGAATAAGGATTACGATAAGTACTTCCAGATAATGGCACAGATGGTTGGAAATGTAAGAAGGAGCTTTTCCTAGGGTAGGAATGACAGCAATTCAGTAAAACTGAGTACATTTTGTAAAAGTAAGAGTATATTTGGAATATATAAACTGGCAACCTCCAGTGACAAAATTTTCAGATATCCTTAGATCTCAGTGCCATTTAGCTCCTCAGACCAGATACTATAGAGGCATAGAAGGCCAGTTAGATGTAAGCATAAAAATACAAGTCAATCCTAGTATGATGTTTCTATAGTTTTAATTTTTATGATATTTCCTATTACATACCTTATAAATAAGAAACATACTCTTAAAAATTTTATTAAAATATAGTTGATTTACAATGTTGTGTTAGTTTCAGGTGTACGGCAAAGTCATTCAGATATATATATATATATATATATGTATATATATTTAGATTCTTTTCCATTATAGGTTATTATAAGATATTGCTATAATTCCCTGTGTTATACAAGTAGGTCCTTATTGTTTATCTATTTTATACATAGTAGTGTATATATGTTAATCCCAAACTCCTAATTTTCTCCCCTTTTCCCCTTTGGTAACCATAAGGTTTTCTATGTCTGTGGATCTATTTCTGTTTTGTAAATAAGTTCATTTGTATCATTTTTTTAGATTCCACATATAAGCGATATCATATGATATTTGTCTTTCTCTGTCTGACTTAATTCACATAGTATGAGAACCTCTAGGTCCGTCCGTGTTGCTGCAAATGAAGAAACATAATATACTCTTGCCTCTTTTGCTACAGCTTAAAAAGTTTATAAGTTAGGTGCTAATCTTGTCATACCATATGAATACTGCAATTAAGTTCCACTGTTCCTACTTATGCTCTTGCATTAGTTCTTTGTCATTCATTCCAGTCCTCATTCATTCATTGTTCAAGCACTTATTTCTGGCACTTTCTCTGTGCCAGGAAATCTGCTAGATGCTAGAGGAAGAGATGAGTAAGAGTAAGAGAGTAAGAGATGCTAGAGTAAGAGATGAGTAACTCCCCATCGCCAAGGAGTTCTATTCACTGGGATAATCAGATTCACAAACACATAACCCCGATACAGTGTGACAATGCTAGGGCAGAGATACACCTGCAGTTTGCCAGGATTTTAGAGACAGGAGTAGCATGGCAACATTACTAGGAAGCCTTGAGGGTCCACTGAGAATGGAGACTGAATTTGCAGTGGCACCAACTCACTCTGCTGCTAGAGAAAAACCACAAAATACATCAGTCATAAAGCAAGGAAACCAAGTGGATTTACAAGAGACCTAGAGATTTGCAAGGTATGTAGGGCAGGAAAAAAAGGGATCAAGAAATATGGGGTACTTTTCATGAAAGAGCTCAGTCTAAAGTAGCTAGGCAAGAAAGAAAGCTAAAAGAGGTCAGGGGAGTTTGCAGATCAGAAGAAAAGAAGAAGGATCAAAGAAACCAGAGGTCTCAATGAGATTTTAAGGGCCAGAACAGAGGGAGACAGTGAATTAGGCATTTTGGTTCAATAAATCAATCAGCCCACAATCAGGGTATTCATAAAACTTATTACTCTAACAGTAAAAGGAAGTGAAAGAAATTATTAATCATTACTCTAGGCAGCAGGTGTAAACTGGAATGACCCTAGGATGCCCAGTTGCCCTGTCAATAATCCATACGCTAGACATTGTGCTAGCTACTGGGAGTAAGGTGGAAAACAAGGCAGAAATTGTGCCTAATATCAGGGAGCTTATAGTCACATAGGGATGATAAACATTGAACAAGACATTATTACTGGGATGAATGTTGCTGAAAAGAGAGGTGAAGGAGCCACGAGAGTTTATTACAGAGGAAACCAATGTCTTCCCAGAGGTCAGCAAAGGGTTGCTGAGACTGCAAAGATGAGTAGGAGTTTGAAGGTGGAGAAGTGAGGTATGAGTGCACAGGCAGAGGGAAGAACGTTTACTAAGGCCTTGGGATGGGAAAGAACATTACATTTGATTTCTAAATTCTAACAGATTTGTAAAATTCCTTATCGTCTTTTTTCTTGTTGTTCTCTTATGTTTTATTCTCCTTCCTTCATTGCTTTCAACATTTTAAACATACCTTGTGGGCTTCCCTGGTGGCGCAGTGGTTGAGAATCCTCCTGCCGATGCAGGCGACACAGGTTTGTGCCCCGGTCCGGGAGGATCCCCATGCCGCGGAGCGGCTGGGCCCATGAGCCATGGCCGCTGAGCCTGTGCATCCGGAGACTGTGCTCCGCAATGGGAGAGGCCACAACGGTGAGAGGCCCACTTACTGCAAAAAAATAAAACAAAACAAAACATACTTTGTAAACATTTCTTTCAGGTTGTTCTACTCTTTCAAGCTTTGGCTATTTCTTTCATCTGCTGTCTCTCATGGATAGTTGTTTGTTTTATGGTATGATTTCTAATTTGTGACTATGATGTCATTAGAAGAGAGTTCTCTGTGGGGAAGTAGTCTACAGAGTGCTATTCTTCTGTCTCAACTTGAGCAAAAGAATCAGGTTTCTTTTCAGGCTGATTTCCCAGATTCAGGTCCCTTCACACAGGGAATGCGATTTAGACTCTCCATCTGTGTGTGGCACAGACCTGGGGTTTTGATTTCTTGCCGGTGAGGTTTTCTCATTTGTGATCCTGGAATATTATAAACGTTCTTGTTTATATGGGCTAATGGGAAGAGTTCCCTTAGTCTTCATTTCGAAGTCAGCACAGCCCTTTGTGACCCCCAGATTTATCTAAATAGCTCAGTTCAAGCTTTCCTCCTAGGGCCTGGAGCACGGACCCTCCCTCCACTGCAGTTAGTTGTTGGAACCAGTTCCAGCATGTAAGGCCTGTATCTGGTTCCAACAATTCTATAAGCTGTTTGGGCCTAAGAGTCTGCTTAGCACCCTGACTTGAAGTTTCCTCTTTAATTCGGACATTTGGGGGACTCTCTTGGTTTCAAGCTGAGCCACATACTTAAAGAAGTTTTAGCCATATTTTATTCTGTGTTTAGGCCAGAAGAGTAAAGAATTATTTTGCATCAGCTCATGTTATGATATGGTAAATCTGAGAAACTGTTTTAAAAAAGTATTCATTCATCCAAAAAATATTTATGGAGTACCTACGATGTTCTAAGGATTACAGGACTGAAAGGCAGAAAGTGAGGGGAGAGGGGCATGAGATAAAGAATGAGAGTTGTGAAAACTATGTTAAGAATCTGGATTTTTCTTGAGAGCAAAAGGGCAGCTATTGAAAGATTTTAAAATAAGTTTGCATTTTTAAAATGCATAGTGGAGAATGGATTGGAGCCCAAAAAGAATAGATGTGGGAGGAAGTGTTCATAGTTCAGTGTGTGATGACAGTGGCTTGAACTGGACAGTGAGGACAGATAAAAGTGAATGGACTTAAGAGATATTCAGGTAATTGATTTAGTAATACTTGCTTATGGACTTATTTGGGGAAGGGAGAGAGATGAGTCAAATATCAATCCCAGGTGCTTGGCTTGAGTGTCTGAGTGGTTGTTACTGGCATTTAATGAGATAGAAAGTACAAGGATAAGGAACAAATTTGATGGAAAATATCTCAAGTTCAGTTTGGGGAATGTTGAGTTTAAGGCAGCAGACAGCCCAGTGGTGATATCAAGTAAGAAGTAGGCTATTTGGGTTGGGGACTCAGAGCATAAGTCTGAGCTGGAAATGAAAAGAAAACTGAATTTTGTGGAGTAGATGAAGTTCTCTGAAGAGAGAGGGTAGAGTGATCCTAAAATTCACATGGAACCACAAAAGACCCCGAATTCCCAAAGCAATTTTGAGAAAAAAGAACAAAGCTAGTGGTATCACCCTCCCAGATTTCAGACAATACTAACTGTCATCAAAATAGTGTGGTACTGGCACAGAAACAGACGTATAGATCAATGGAATAGGAGAGAAAGCCCAGAAATAAACCCACACACCTATGATCAATTAATCTATGACAGGAGGCAAGAATATACAGTGGAGAAAAGACATCCTCTTCAACAAGTGGTGCTGGGAAAACTGGACAGCTACATGTAAAACAATGATAGAACATTTCCTCACACCAAATACAAACATAAACTCAAAATGGATTAAAAATCTAAGTGTAAGACCAGAAACAATACAACCCCCAGAAGAGAACATAGGTAGAACACTCTTTGACATAAATCGTAGCAATATTTGGATCTTGCTCCTAAGGCAAAAGAAATAAAAGCAAAAATAAATAAACAAATGGGACCTAATTAAACTTAAAAGCTTTTTCGTAGCAAAGGAAACCACTGACAAAAGGAAAAGACAAGCTACGGAATAGGAGAAAATATTTGTACATGATATGACCAAAAGGGTTAATATCCTAACTATATAAACAGTTCCTATAACTCAGTATCAAAAAACAAACAACCCAGTCAAAAAAAAAAAAAATGGGCAGAAGACCTGAATAGTCATTTTTCCAAAGAAGACTTACAGATGGCTGTTAACAGGCACATAAAAAGAAGCTCAACCGTCGTTAATTATTAGAGAAATGCAAATCAAAACCACAATGAGATATCACTTCACACCTGTCATGATGGTTGTCACCAAAAAGTGTCCAAATAACAAATGTTGGCGAGGATGTAGAGAAAAGGGAACTATTTTTTTTTTTTTTTTTTTGGCCGCACCATGCAGCATGTGGGATCTTCCCTGACCAGAGATTAAACACGTGCCCCCTGCACTGGAAGCACAGTCTTAACCACTGCACCACCAGGGAAGTCTGAGAAAAGGGAACTCCTGTGCATTGTTGGTGGGAATGTAAATTGGTGTAGCTACTATGGAAAACAGTATGGAGAAGCAAAAAACTAAAAATAGACTTCCATATGATCCAGCAATTCCACTCCTTGATATATATCCAAAAAAGTTGAACACACTAATTTGAAAAGATACAGGCACCCCAATGTTCATAGCAGCACTATTTACAATGTTAAGATATGGGAGCAACCCAAGTGTCCATCAACAGACAAATGAATAAAAAAAGATGTGACATATATATATATATATATATAAAATGAAATGTTACTCAGCCATAAAAAGAAATTTTGTCATTTGCAGCAACGTGGATGGACCTAGAGAATATTATTCTTAGTGAAAAAAATCAGACAAAGATGAATACTGTATGTTATCACTTATCTGTAGAATCAAAAACTATGAATGAATGAATATAGCAAAACAGGAATAGACTCACAGATATAGAAATCTAATGGTTACCAGAGGTGAGAGATAAGGGAGGAGGGGCAAGTTAGGGGTGTGGGATTAAGAGATACAAACTACTATGTATAAAATAGATAAGCAACAGGATGTATTATATAGCACAGGGAATTATAGCCATTATCTTTTAATAACTTTTACTGGAGTATAATCTGTAAAAATACTGAATAACTATGCTGCACACCTAATATTGTAAATTAATATTGACACTAATATTGTAAATTAAATATACTTCAATAAAACAAAGAAATAAACAAAAACAAGAGAGCGTGGACTGAAAAGAGAAGAGGGTTTGTAATCCACCTTGAGGAATTCCATCACCTAATGGTTGGGTAGAGGTAAAGAAGAGCCAAGAAAAGAACAGCTGGAAGGAAATGTTATATCAAGGGTAGCTTTTTTCTCCTAAAGGAGGAATGGAGGGGCTTCCCTGGTGGTGCAGTGGCTAAGAATCCGCCTGCCCATGCAGGGGACACGGGTTCGAGCTGTGTCCCACATGCCAGGAGCAACTAAGCCCATGCGCCACAATTACTGAACCTGCACTCTAGAGCCCACAAGCCACATCTACTGAACCCATGTGCCACAACTACTGAAGCCCGCACGCCTAGAGCCGATGCTCCGCAGCAAGAGAAGCCACCGCAGTGAGAAGCCCGCGCACCACAATAAAGAGTAGCCCCCATTCACCACAACTAGAGAAAGCCCACACACAGCAACAAAGACCCAATGCAGCCAAAAATAAATAAATAAAATAAATAAATTTTAAAAAAAAGAAGGAATGGATTGAGAATATTTGATGATAGGAAGGACATCAAAGAGAAGACTGAAGTCACTATGAGAGGAAGGACAACTGCCAACATAAAGTTCCTGAGAAGCTGGAAGGGGATAGGAATTAAGGGCAGAGGTAAAAGAATTGGTCTTTGACAGGGGGCAGCACTGTAGCAAGAGGGAAGGAAGACAGAATGGGGACAGATGCAGATAGTTTTGTAAAGTTGATTTTTGAAAGGTTGTAGTAGTTCTCTGATAGTGTGTTACTTTCTGTGTAAAGCAGAAGGTGAGTTCATCTGCTCCCTGTAATATGGCAGGCAGAAGGGCAGAGGCTTGAGGAAAGTTTAAGATTGAACTGACTATAAAGACACACTGGGCTTTCCAGGGAATGTTGACAGCTCAGAAATCTGCTAGTTTATATGACTTTTCTCTACTAGTGTTCTTCAGTCTGGGTACAAACACAGAGAAGACAGGTAGCTGGATTCATTCAGATTGGGCTTTGTCAGCTTGAGGCTTTGACAGGTGCCACAAAAAGACAATGAAGTAAGGTAAATTAGAATATTGACAGGAAATTGGCCAATATGATGGCTTATAGAATATACACTGGATAAGGGAGGAAACTAAATATAGGAAGGAGATGATGAGAGGAAGATAGTAGAATGGTGCTAGGGTCTGAATGTTTGTGTTCTGCCAAAATTCATATGTTGAAATTCTAACCCCTGGATGATGGTATTAGGAAGTAGGGCTTTTGTGTGTGTGGGGGGGTGCTTAAGTCATGAGGATGGGATCCTCATGGATGGAATTAGTGCCCTTATAAAAGAGACTCCAGAGGGTTCCCTAGCCCCTTCCACCTTGTGAGCACAGAGAGAGGAAGTGCCAGCTATGAACCCAGGAGAAGACTCTCCCCCACCTATGCTGGCACCCTAATCTCAGACTTCTAGCCTCTAGAACTGTGGGAAATAAATTTTTGTTGTTTATAGGCTACCTGGTCTGTGGTATTTTGTTATAGTAACAATAACAAAGACAAATGGTCAATGTACTGAAAGTTGCAAGTGAAGTAGTGGTAGATCCAAGTGAGCAAGCCAAAAAGATCAGAGTCTACAAACTAAGAATGTGAAGTTTCCAGAAGTGGTTTCAAAGGTGGAACTTTCCAGTGATGAGTTCCAGAGTTTGAATCTGGGAATGGTGGCTGTAATAGGATAATATAAGTTATTCTGCATTAAAAGATTGACTCCAATCTCAGATAAAAATCTCAAGTAAAACAAAGCTTTATTTATCACTCATGCTGTTTTATTTTGAAATGCTGCCATTTCAACATATAGCTTCCAGGTTTCTACTGCAGGGGATGAAAAAACTGTACTGAGTTCTTACATGCTTTGGTCTGGAAGCGAAACATGTCACTTCAGCTCACAATCCTTTGTCCAGAAGTAGTCATATGGCCCCATCTATTTGCAGTGGGGCTGGGAAATTTAAAAGAGCACATGGATATTTAGTGAGCAATAAATGTCTCTCCACAGTAGCTGAGATGGATGAAGGAGGAGATGATTAAAACTAAAGTGATTACGGAATGTCATCCTTGATGATTGCTGGAGTGTGGTAGAAAGGAAAACTGAATGAGGGGCTATAGCCTTCAGTGAAGGGGGCAGGCAGTTCCAAGCTGGTAAATGACAGCAATGAGAAGAGAGTTGAATGGTGAGTCTTAAAGAAAAGTGGGATTTTTCCCTGGGTGGAAAAGCAAGTGCCAAGGAGAATGCACTTGGAAACAATAAAGAAATTTATCACTTGGGCAACAGGAATCCAGCCATTCCATTAGACCTCATGGGAGCCAGGACTATTGCTCAATAAAGTCTTATGGAGAGATAAGAATTGCCACCCAGCTGATCTTCATAAACATGGAATGTTGTTTGGGTAGTAGGAAATTATTTCTGAATATTAATTGATATTTTTCCTTGTATTTCTTTCTCCCCTTTTGTGTTTGTCCCTATAAAGAGCTAGTTTGTGCTCATTGCCTCAAGGTAAGGATTGTGGCAAGGTGGAAAGCAAAGGACCTGAAACACTACTCTTAAGTTCTAGTCTACAGATAGTCTAGGCCATGACAAGAATGGAAAGGTGTGGGGGGCAGAACAATGGCTCCCCCAAAGATGTCCATGTCCTAATCCCCGGAACCCATGAATGTGGTAGGCTACACTGCAAGGGGGAAAAAAGATTGCAGATGAATTAAGATTACTAATCAGCTGACCTTAAATTAAGGAGATTTAAATGTAATCACAAGCATCTGTGAATACGGAAGAGGGAGGCAAAAGAGTTGGTGTCAGACTTATGCAGCATGAAAAGACCTAACTGGCCATCACTGGCTTTGGAGATGGAAGGAGGCCATGAACCAAGAAATGTGGGCCATCTTTAGAAGCTGGAAAAGGAAAAGAAGTGACTTCTCCCCTACTGCCCTCAGAGGGTACACAGCTCTGCCCAAACCCTGATTTTAGCCCAGTGAGACCCATTTCAGACTTCTGAACTCTAGAACTCTAAGATAAATTTGTGCGGTGATATGTTACAGCTGTAGTAGGAAACTAATACAAAGGGCACAGAAAAAGTTTTGAGAGTTGTAAGTTTGAGGAGGAAATTATCTGGGAAGAGGAAAGAAAGATCAAGCAGTATCAGAGCACAAGCATAAATCGAACATGGAGATTAGTTAATAGCAGAGAGAAAAGCCAACATACAGGCAGGCAGCAAACTCCCTGAAACAGGGTTATGTGATCTGTGCTTCGTACCTGGCAACGTGCAGGGAGACAGCGAGACCCCCATGGAGAACGGCTGTGTGCTGTTAGTCAGAGGCACCTTAATTAGCTTCAGGAAGAGTTCATTTTATTTTGGCCAATAGTACTTTGTCCTTTTTTCCAGTGTTATACCCATAATATTCTTTTTGTTTTGTGTGGTGATTTTGTGATGTGCTAACCTGGCTAGCTGAACTAAATTTCTTGGGTTTCCTTTCCTGTAGATTAGCGTGGGCCCCAAGAGAAAGTCTGTTGTTTTTTTTTTTGGCCACTGCGGCCTGTGGAATCTTAGTTCTCTGACCAGGGATGAACCCATGCCCCCTGAAGTGGAAGTGCGGAGTCTTATGCACTGGGCCACCAGGGAAGTCCCCCCAAGAGAGATTCTTGTGGGCGATGTGGAGGGCAGAGGGAAGGAGCAGCTCAACTGCGGGTCACTTACCTTCTGGCTCTCCTCAATGGCGTGAGGCCCAGGACGCTGCTTGAAACGGCCTCACCTTCCTCTGGCTCTTCACTTCTCCGAATCCTGCGCCAGGTGTGGGTGTTTAGCTCCGTGAAGAAAGACCCGGCTTCTACAGGCCACGCCCCCTACCAGGGGCAGCTGCAACAAGAGCTGACGCAGGTTCATCCTGTGGGCTCCGTCTCAAGCTGTGGGTTCTGGCTGGTTCTTGCTCTCTCCTACATTATATCCATCTTTCCTTCCCATATGCCTGCCATGGACTTCAAGTTCCACGTTCAGATGTGAAGAAAACAGCCTTACAGAGACTGCTTAACTAGCTCCCCCATTAAGCAAGGTCAAATCCCTGTAATAAATACTTTCAATATGATATGATATAAGATAATGTATATGACAGGTGGCCAACAGGCACATGAAAAGATGCCAAGCATCTCTAATTATTAGAGAAATGCTAATCAAAACTACAATGAGGTATCACCTCACACTGGTCAGAATGGCCATCAGCTAAAAGTCTACAAATAATAAATGCTGGAGAAGGTGTGGAGAAAAGGGAATTCTCCTACACTGTTGGTATGAATGTAAACTAGTGCAGCCACTGTGGAAAACAGCATAGAGGTTCCTCAAAAAACTAAAAATAGAGTTGCCATATGATCCAGCAATCCCACTCCTGGGCATATATCCAGAAAAGACAAAAACTCTAATTCAAAAAGATACAGGCACCCCGATGTTCATAGCAGCACTATTTATAATAGCCAAGCCATGGAAGCAACCAAGTGTCCATCAACAGATGAATGGATAAAGAAGTGGTACCTACATACAATGGAATATTATTCAGCCATAAAATGAATGAAATATTGGCATTTGCAGCAACATGGATGAACCTAGAGCTTATCATACTGAGTGAAGTACATCAGACAGAGAAAGATAAATATTATATGACATCACTTACATGTGTAATCTGAAAAATAATACAAATGAATTTACTTACAAAAGAGAAACAGTCTCACAGACATAGAAACCAAACTTATGGTTACCAAAGGGGAAAGGGATGGGGGATAAATTAGGAATATGGGATTAACAGATTCACACTACTATATAAAAAATAAACAACAAGGATTTACTGTATAGCACAGGGAACTGTATTCAATATCTTGTAATAACCTATAATGGAAAACAACTGAAAAAAAATATATAACGGAATCACTTTGCTGTACGCCTGAAACTAACACAATATTGTAAATCAACTATACTTTAATAAATAAACAAGATAATGTATATGTATACAGATGCCCCGCTCCTCTGAACCCTTGAGTTTCCATCATATTTGTTTCTGATGTTAACCAAAAATTCTTTTCAACTCCTACGATTTGTAGGAATTATATTTAGTGCCTCTCATGGATTATTACCCTGGTCATTTACTCTTTTATCCCTCACTTTCTCCAAATACTATTTTTATTGGATCAGCAGAATGTGAATGACTCATTCAGATAAAGTAATCATTTGTTTCCTACTTAAAGCTATCTTTAAAACGCCTCTCCTCACCTCTCCTCTAACACCCTCCCAAAAGCCATGAAAGGATCATTCAAAATACATAACGGATACAATGCTAAAAAGGAACCAGTGATCCATGAATAAATTATGAATAGTGACAGAAGGCAATGTTTATGATTCAGCTCAATAGACTTTGCTGGCAAGAAAACATCCTGTAATTAATCCTTTGATTGCTGGAAAACATGGTTCACAATAAAAAATGAAGTAATCCTGCACATACAGCCAGAAACATAAGAACAAACACTTGTAAACTTAGAACTCCACTTTCTGGGCCCACTTTTAAACAAAATTTAAAACTGCATGGAAAGAGTGGGAGATTTGATAGTCAGATAGGCCGGGGTTGAAATCATGGTTCTGGCATTCTGTAGCTCTGTGATTTTAAGCCGATGATTTAACTGTCAGAAGCTCAGTTTTCTTATCTACAAAATGGCAGTAATAGTATCAACCTCATAGGATTGCGGAAAAGATTAGAGATAATATGTAAAACTCCTGGCACATAAAAGGCACTAGGGGTCACTACCTTTTATTATTAAACACCCCAAATAGCACATGCATCCCCTTTGTTAATACCTTTGAAAAATATATATCTCTGAAAATGATGTCCTAGAAAATCCCTACAGGTTAGTGCATATATACTTTCCAATTGCTTAAGCCCGCTCATCTTACTTTCCAGCCGCAAGATCCACATTCACCCAAATTTTGTCTACAGAATCTGAGGTCAAACTAAAGCAATGTATGAGCTTGCCCTCTTCATGGCTGGGGGAAGATGGAAGCTCTTGGCAGGAATTAGAGCTTTAGAGAAAGCAAGGCCCTCATCCTTAGTCAGAGAGCTGCTACCTAAGTAGCTGCACTGAGTGCCCGGTCACCAGACAGGGGAAGACAGAAAGAGGGCAGGCCCTTCCTGGCCCAGTTTGGAGGTGAGTGGGTGAGTAGATGGCTTTCCTCTCTGACTGCCTCCAGATGTTTTCCCACCTTCTTCTGTAAGTTCCCATGGTCAGGTTGCCAAGCCAGGGGAATCCCAAAGTGAAAATACACTGACAGCTGCGTTTAGAATCTACTAACAACACAATGAGACACAGGGCCAAATCTGACCTGGAGATTACAGGAAACTTATCCCCAAAAGACTGAATGAAAATGAAGAGATCACATAAATTAAAATGACCCCCAAATAGAGTGAAATTCTGGATGAAGAAAGGAAGACATGAAAACAAAACATTATCCTGTTGCAGACAATAGTTTAAAAAAGTCTGGGGCCAAGGGTACAAACCTTTACTTCTATAGCCTTAAACAAAACTCTATTTCCCCCTAACTATGCTACAAGGCATCCAAGAATATTTATTTTCTGATTGTTGCCACATGTATTATTGTTACTTTAGGTTAGGATTTAATGACTTTTTAAAAGCTGTAAACATGCCCTGATATGCATATCTGTACATATATGTCTACCTATATATATATTTCTACCTATGGTTTGAGGTTTCTGTAGATGTGTGATCCAGAAGAGCATCATCTTTATGAATAGAGACATTATTATAGTCTTAAAAATGAAAAATTGACAACAAAGCCTTTCTAGCAATGAGCCCAATGTAAGTGAAATTCTATTCACAGAAGTTACAATTAGACAATAGAATTCTGCTTTTAACAGCCAATCCTCCCCTCTGATCAGGTACAGAGCTATCTCCGGAACAAGGAGACAACATTTTTATAGATCAGACAGACAATGAGTTCTTAAAAGGCTATTACTCTGGGTTGTCAAGGATTTGGAGGACACAGCCGCTTCTGAATATTCCTGCTAGACACCTAAATCAACATACCTTTCTAAAGGATAATTTGGAAAAATGATTCCAATTCTTAAACATGTATTTATTAAAAATATATGTGTGTGTATTTACAAAATGATTTACCATCAAGGATATGTTTTGAAATGCTATTATGACAGAAATTTCAAAGAACCTAAATGTCTTACAATAGATTATTGATTAAATAGTCAAATAGTACTATGATACAATACATATAGTCATTAAATAATCATGTATAAAAATATTTAGTGACTTGGGAAAATATTCACATTGTAGTCAGTTAGTTTTAGTTATTTACTGAGTAGATAAACCAAAATGTTAACAGTAATTATTCCTAAATGAAGGAATTATGAATGATTTTTATTTTATTGTTGTACTTTCTATATTTTATAATTTGCCATGATGAATATGTTATTACTTCAAAATCATATTCTGTCAGATATTAAAAACCATTTTAGAAACCCAGAATTTTAAGCGTATTTATATTTGTTTATGAAAATTATTCAGAAACACATAAGCTATAAAATAAATTATGACAATAAATTTATGGAATATATTTATATTTGCATTTATTATTAGAATCATGAAATCGTGTAGTCAAAAGGGATCATAGGGATAGTCTGGTACAAAAAACATTTGGCCTCTAGAATTTTAAGAGACATAGTTTACACCATCGATTAGGCTGTTGTAATCACCAATATACGTTATGGCCTCTTTAGTCCTTAAAATGGTTTCACTTGGGCCATTCGTGATTTTTTTTTAATAAAAGAGGATAAACTCTACTAGTTTGATAAAAATAAATTATCTTTTACTTTAAGAGACAGAAACAGTTTCTTACCTTGATAAATAGGTCACTTGTGACATATTTCAGTACAGCTTGAATAAATTCCTTTGAATTGTTATCAAAATATCACAGCATTAGGATTCCGGTGAGATAACAGACTTTCTGAAATAAATTCATATATAAGATGTCAAAATGGAAATTCTGCCAATAATTTTTTAGTCTTTTAGAACTAAACTTAAAATGAATTTCTATTTCCATCCCTGAATGCAAACGTACACCACTGAGAGGTTATCTGATCTACACATTAAAAGATTTCTTTTTAAACGTAATACATGGTTGAATTTTCATAGGCATTTTCTATACTTGGAAATACTAGGCAAAAACTCAGTTCTCAATTATGTGGGTGGTTCTTCTACCAATGTGGTAGCAACTGTACAGTAAAAATACCCAAGTCTTTTCACAGAGGATATATCTTTATGACACAATTTTATTTTTACCTACTAATTTTATTTTTATTTTATTTATTTATTTTGTTTTTGTTTTTTTCTGCGGTACGCGGGCCTCTCACTGTTGTGGCCTCTCCCGTTGTGGAGCACAGGCTCCGGACGCTCAGGCTCAGCGGCCGCGGCTCACGGGCCCAGCCGCTCCACGGCATGTGGGATCTTCCCGGACCGGGGCACGAACCCGTGTCCCCTGCATCAGCAGGTGGACTCTCAACCACTGCGCCACCAGGGAAGCCCTATTTTTATTTTTAATATGTGCCAGGTACTGTGCTAGATGCTGGGGATACATCTGCAGTAGGACAGAGTATATTCCTATGGGCTAGAGTGTATTCCTAAAATCAAGCAGGCAATGAGATTATAGTGTGCTGAGTACAACACTATGCTAAGGGAAGTGCTAGTGCTAGGAGAGAAGTTGGATGGGACACTGGTAGAAACCCTTTGCAGGACCTGTTCAGCTCACACACCTTTCCTTGGGAACTGCCTTCTACCTTTGCATCCCAGCCTTATCTATACTATGTACCTCCAACCCAGGCCACGGATGACTGGACAAGAGGTACACACTTGACCCAGGCTGGAACTCCTCCGGAGTGAATTTTATCAGTTAGCTGTGGCAGCTAAATAAGTATGATCACGTAAAATTAGAACCAAGGTGGTAGTTTGAGGTTATATGCAAGTGGAGAGAAGAAGGCTGCCCTGCAGAAGTCTGGAGAGGACAGTGGACTCAATCCACTTGGGAAGAATTGCTTCCAAGATGGCTCACTAATGTGGTCAGCAAGTTGGTACTGGCTGTTGTCAGGAGACCTCAGTTCCTCCCCACAGCGCTGCTTGAGGAATGGCAATTGGCTTCCCCACAGCGAGCAATCCAGGAGACCCAGGTAGAAGCTGTAATGCCTTCCATGACCTTGTAGCAGAAGTCACATACCACGACTTTCACTGTATTTGTCACCAGGTCATCCCTGATTCACTGTGGAAGGAGACTACGGAAGGCTTTCCTTACTTATTAACAGGTGGAAAGAAACACAATGATCTGCCTAGACCAGGACTTTAAAATAATAATATTGGAAATGGCAGCAGTAGCCAGTGCTGCCCCTGAGAGGCACAATGTCAATCTTTCTCAAAGAGGCAGGCAGGTATGTACGAGAAGCGAAATGGGAGATGAGGTTAAATGTGCCTACCATACATCTGTAAGAACTATTTTGGGCTAAGCAGTGTCGTGATAAGGGTGCCACATACATCATGCCAATGGACCAGAGACATTGCGTTTCATGGTATGAGAAGTTAGCTTTCTTTGGTTCCTGGCACAATGGAGCCATTGTCAGGTTTTGCATAGAGTTTGGGGAGAGGCCTTAGGGAAGACTCAACCCCTCTGGAGTAGTCCTAAATTGAATCATAGCTCTAAAGAGTCCTAAGATTTAGGATTTAAGACTAAGGACTTAATCCCAAAACTTTCTGGGAGTAACACTGACATTGTTGGATGCCTGCCTTTCAGCATCTCAGACACAGTGATTGATCTCTGACTCTCTATGTTATATGTACAGTCACTATGTTTTCAGAGCAAAAACATATGGTATAATCTGACAATGGACAGGGTACTTGAAATTAGAGCTGTCATTGAAATTCTTACCCTACTCTTGGATACATGAACTCGTCCTTTTATGTATATAGCAAAATAACTATGGGGGAGTATAACCAATGAATAGACTTCTAGAATTCTCAGGGATGGGTAGATTCTAGAGAAGGTGAATGCATTTTCTTAGGTGTTCATAGATTTTAAAAAATAGGATTGAATTTTGTGCTTTGTTTTAATATAATCTCATATATTTAAAGAAATATATACTATTTTAAATTCATCACAATTTTAAGAGGTGAAAAATCTGACATAGCTAATTAAAATAAAATAAATTCTCCTGAAGGACCTCTACATCAATGGAGGTAAATGATCTCCTGTGACTGGAAAATTAAATACAATGAAGGAAAAGAAACAGAAGAAGAAAACACTTGCAGTGGGTTTTCTGAATACATTTGAAGATCACTTGAGATAATACCTGGGTGCAGAGAGGGTCTGTGTGGCCTCAAACAGAAAATCAAGACAAAGGGTAGATGTGATGTCCAGAATAAACTACATTAAAGAGATTCAGATTTAGGACTCGATGGGACTATAGTGACCCCTGCTGGAGCCTATCTTTTTATTTTTAAACTCAAGAACCCAAGTCAGGGTCTGTGTAAGGATAATTACAATTTTCACAGAATAATTGAGTTTGAAAGCTGGAAGAAGGCTTAGAGAGCATCTAGCATTCTCTCTTTATTTCATAACTGATGAAACAGGCCTTTAGCTCACAGAGTTTAAATGCCTTGTTTTAGGTCACAGAGCTGGGATTACCAGGAAATAAAGACATCTGCCCAGTTCTTGGGCCTGTTTATACAAGTGGAGTTTTCTGTCACAACAAATAAAAGTATCTAAAACACACAAAATGAGGAGGCCAAGCAAAATCTCAGGAACTTAAACTGACTTTAAAATAAACTATTCACTTGATTTGGTTAGCTAAGACTCAGTTTTGCTGAAAAGAGAAATTTCTAATCCATACTAACATGACATTCATTTTTTTATCTTTCCTCTTTGGGCTTTATGAGCTTATACAACATCATATCAGAATCAAATGTATTTTTGGAATGTTAAGTTGTTCTGTCCTTCACTAGGTTACCTATGTTCCCCACCTCGGCTGTTTTGATACATTTGAAATATTTCTTTGGGCTTGAGTATGCTTTTTATGTCCTTGCCTGTTGTTCATCTGTAAAAATCTCCTGCTATTATACTAAGAAAAAGGACAAAAATGAAATCACACATATGGGAATTGTTCTTACACCAGGATTCTCTGGAAAGCCTGACTCTGACTCTTACCTTCTACTCACTGCGCTGGGGTCACCGGTTCCTGAGTGCTCTGCTTCTTCATCTTTCTCCCTTCAATCAACACCTCTCTTCCTCCACTTCATAAATCAGAGCTCCCAAGACATATCATGACCATGGGGTTTGTGCATTCATTCTCCTATTATTGTACTGGGAGGCAAGTTCCTGGTCCCTGCTTATGTTCTTAGGTAGTATGGGCAAAGCCACTTTTCTCCTTCTACATTTTTAGTTCTGTGATCTTTAAATGGGTACAATATTGGCTATATTTACTTCACAGTGTTTCAGTGAGGTTCAAATAAGATAAAGTATTTGAAAGAGCTTTGAAAAACAAAGAATTATGTATAGGATAGCTTCTGAGATATTATTTTTATTATTTTCTTTGTAATTTTTTTCTTCTCCAACTATTCAAGCAGATAGCCAGATTCTTATTTATTTTTTTTAACTTGGGGAATTTTTTGCATGGGGCAAACTTAAGCTATCTGAGGTTTAAAAATTTCCTCTTATGTTTTATAGAAAAGATTATGCTAGGAACCCTGGAGAAGGAAGGAAGAGGAGGGATTTAAGCAATGAGAACAAGATAGAAGTTTGTTCCATTCAGACTAGAAAGGGTATAGAGGCTTATTGCTTTCACACCGTACAGCCTGCTCTGAGGCTGCCCCTGAGAAGGTGGCAACACCTCAGGGTAGAAGACTTCATGATGTAGATATTAAAACCTGACTGTCGGGCTTCCCTGGTGGCGCAGTGGTTGAGAGTCCGCCTGCTGATGCAGGAGACGAGGGTTCGTGCCCCGGTCCGGGAGGATCCCACATGCCACGGAGCGGCTGGGCCCGTGAGCCATGGCTGCTGAGCCTGCGCGTCCAGAACCTGTGCTCTGCAACGCGAGAGGCCACAACAGTGAGAGGCCCGCGTGCCGCAAAAACAAACAACAAAACCTGACTGTCTACTCTGCTTGGCAGAGAGATGGACAGAAGTAGAAATCTACATCGGCTAAGGAGTCAGGGGCTTGAAGAAACAGATTAGGAGATTGGTTAAAAGGAAGTCTGAAGCAGAGTTATATGGATGGACCTCTCAGAGTGGGCAGCGTGAGGATATTTGTGTCGTATAAAGAAGCTTACTAAAAGGTATCCGTTGAAAAAGATCCTCAGTAATCAAGTAAACAGTATGACCAATCTTGTGGATATCAGTCACCCTGGTGCTTGATAATGGGCCTGGCAAGAGTGTGGGCTCAAGAATACAGGCTTCCCTTCACCCAGGCTGATCTGGCTACTTACTCTCATCAACACCAGAAATCCACATTGAGCTCCTAAAATGGCATCAGTTCTAGGACTTCAGCCACCTAATGGCAGATGGATTACACTGAACCTCTATTGTCATGGAGGAAAGACACCACGTGGATTTGGATTTGCCTTCTTTGCCTATAGTGTTTCTGCTAGAGTAAACTGCTGTTTACTTTCCTAGAGCCCCATAAAATATTTCTTTTGACTAAGGAACTCCATTAAAAAAATAAGAATTGGGGGCTTCCTTGGTGGCAACAGTGGTTGGGAATCCGCCTGCCAATGCAGGGGACATGGGTTCAAGCCCTGGTCCAGGAGGATCCCACATGCCGCGGAGCAACTGAGCCCGTGCGCCACACCGGCTGTGCCTGCACTCTAGAGCCCGTGAGCCACGACTGCTGAGCCCACGTGCCACAACTACTGGGGCCCGCGTGCCTAGAGCCCGTGCTCCGCAACGGGAGAGGCCACGGCAATGAGAGGCCTGCGCACCGCAACGGAGACTGGCCCCCACTCGCGGCAACTAGAGAGGGCCCGCGCCCAGCGGCGAAGACCCAACACAGCCAAAAATAAATAAATTTTTTTTAAAAAAAAAAAGAATAAGAATTGAAGACATGGTTTCCTGTCCATAGGGAGAAGCTGCCTTGATAGAATGGTGGAATGATCTATTGACAACCCACGTTATGTTACCACTTGTGGGACTGGGGAGCTGTCCTCCAAGTTATACTGAATTCTCTAAGCCAGCAACCAATATATAATGCTATTCCTCCCATAGCCAGGCTAGTTATAATATAGAATTATAATGAGTTGTGGCCCCTTCATTATAACTGCTAATGACCTAATCACATAACTTTTATCTCCAGCCCCACAATGTTATGCTCTTAGCTTCCAAGGGAGGAATACTTCTTCTAGGAAACACCAGAAGAGTTCCACTGAATGGGAGCTGAGACTGCCACATCAGCCACTTGAGTTCTTCATGCCACCGAACCAGCAAGCAAAAAAGGGGATTACTGTATTGGCTGGGGCAATTAATTCTAATCATAAAGTAGGAGAAGGGTTAGTACTACACAGCAAAGGGAGGGAGGACTATGTCTGGAAGCCCAGGGATTTTCTGGGCAACTCTTAGTACTCCCATGTCCATGGTAAAATCTACTAGATTAGAGCAACCCAAGCCAAGCAAGAACCATTAATGGTTCAGCTTTTTCAGGGATGGAAGTTTAGGTCACCCTAACTGACAATCACAACTAGCTAAAGTATTATCTGAAGACAAAGGGAACAGGGGAAAGGTAGTGGACGAAGGGACTTGCAAATACAAACTATGGCCCATAAACTGTGTAGAAATAAGGACTATAATCATCAGGCATATATTTTTTTTCTTTTCCTTTTCTTCCCTGAAGTCTTCAGTATCTGAATCTAATTATGGAATAGGCCTGGGTCTGGAAGCCATGAGAAGTAGTGAGCTTGACCTTGAGGAGATTCCTTAAACTCTGACAAATCGACTACCTCAGGTAATATTAAAACAGGTTATAAGGCAGAGAGAGACTAAGATTATCAGACAGAGGAGGAAGGATTGCTTCTATTGACAATTAAGACTCAGTGGGATGTGGCGATTCAAGGCAGCTGGATTTGTTAGAACTTATCCAAGTATTCCCGTTCTCAGGATCCCACTCTCCTAATCAATGCCTAGAAAGCCTGCATCGTAATGCATAAAGTTGCAGAATCAAACTTAGGTTGGTCTTTTACGTACCTCAGCCCCACTGGTACAAGAAATAAGACTTTCTTTAGGTAGTCAAGGAAGATTTTTGATTCTCTGACAGTGCCCAGAATTAACAATGTAAATTTCTGATTCTGTCACTTCCTTTAAATAAGCTTTCCAGTGCAATCAGAACCACCCCACAGCTCTTATAATTTCCACTGTAACAGCCACGAAGTCTCCTAAATTCTTGTCATTAAAAGGCACCCAATTCCAGGAAACAGTGTGATCATTTGAGGAACATTTTGTCACTGCAGGGTAATGGACCACCAGTGTCCTGTCTGCCACTGACAGTGAGATCACTACTGATTTCAAATCTAACCTATGTATATGGTAATGTACACTATATGCTCATATTACATGCTAGGTTGCTTGGGAGGAAACGGGATACAAATGAAGGAAAGAAATGGGCCCTGACCTCAAGTATGTTGTGATCTTATAATCAGTAGCTAAAAGAGTTCTGCTAAACTCTGGAAGGCAAAACAGCATTCTTTGAGCTGCTTCGTTCCCTCTCGCTAGATGACCAATGGGCATAATATTTGTTAAGCTGAGTTAGAGAGGAAAGAAGCAGTTTCTTTGAGTCCCAAGTAGAGACCCATATTTCTCATAGAAATAATGTTGTAAATGATGGCTATGTTTACACACTAATTCTTCAAAGCCTATTGGTCCCAAAAGGTTATTGAAGTACAGTGCTATTTGTATATAAAATATAGTCTATTTCTGGCAAAATTACGAATAAGCTTTAAGTGAATAACCAGGAAGCCTAATTACCATCCAGGCATTGTTTCTATTGTAAAATATATTTCAGATCTAATACAAAACATTAAAAATATTCTTCCCCTTTCCCTCCCACCTAAGCATACATACCATACCCTGGCATCTGAGGCTAAAAGGGAATCCTCCCTTCCTGGTCACCTCTCAACAATGCCATGTGGCCTGACAGTTAAGGAATCATCCCTGCTGGCTTGGGGAGCGATCGGCAGGGGGCATGGGAGGCAGAGAGGGCCTTCTCAATGCACTGTGTGCAGACTGCCCCCCAGTACTAGGCTACCAGAGGCAGCGTTCACTCCATTTGTTCCAAGATAGAATCCTCTTCTCAAAGACACCTTTTACTTCTTTCAGAATCAGTACTTGACAAAATGCTAAATAACTTGCCAAGGGCCACTCAGCAAGAAAGTATCAAAGCTAAGGTTCAAAGTTGGCCTCTCTTACTCCAAAGCTCACATTCCTTCCTCTGTGTTATTTAGTACTTTCTAGGAAATACACTCACTTTAAAAATAGTCCACCAGACCCATTTCCCACCAATTAACCCTGATAAATGAAAGCATGCCTTACCTCAAGCTTCCTATTCACTTTTGAGAGTTATGGTCTCAAAGCAGACAGCACATTAAAATCACCTGGGCTCTATTCCAGACCAATTAAATTAGAATGGGGGGGGTAGGGCTTTTTTTTTAAGTTCCCCATTTTAGTCCAATGCACTCCCAGGTTTGAGAACCAGTGGTGTTTGAGTATCAGACCTAGGCTTGAAGTTGAGAGCTATAATATGCTGGCTGTTTTAGCAAGGTACTTAGTGTTATATTTTTAAAAAATTCATGCATGTTAGAGAGAATGTATTTGAGCACCTCACATTGTGTCTGGCAAGTAGTAGGAACACAATAAATGGTAGCATTAAAACTGGACACTGCTATAGGGAAAAGAAAGCGGGGTTGGAGTTGGATAGAACTGATTTCAAATCCAAGCGTTACTATTTTTAGTCTTTCATAAGTTAAATATTCTGTGGCTTAGTTTCTTAGTTTGTATAACAGTTATAATAATTCCTATCTCATAGAATTGTGAGAATTAAGTAAAACGTTTGTGAAACAGCTGGCACATTCCTTCCATTGTCTGTAATCTATGCTAGTAAAACAGCCATTGAAAGCAGTTACAGAATGTTCCTTAAGTTTAGAAATATTCTGTTTTAGATGTGGAACTGTATACATTCTGTGTTTAGTATAACAAATAACAGTGTAGATTCTGTTTATTCTATACTATTCCATACTCTGCTATGAAGAATAAAGCATCAAGATTTGAGGATCGGGTATGATAAAGGGGCTTATTGAAGAGAGGGCAGGTGGAGCCCATGGGGCCAATGAGCTGGGACAGAAATGCAGGCATCTGGACTCTTCCATCCATGCTATGAGGAAGAGCTGCTACCCGATCCAAGCACAGATCGAAGTGGCCCAGAACACAAGGGGGGAGCCAGACTAGACTGTCATGACGGCCTTCATGAAACTGGGCCTGGAACAGCCGTTAGCCGCGTATGTCTCAGCGCTGTCAGTGCTGCCGTAGGGGGCTGCAATCAACATGGAACGTGTCAGTGGTGTTAAAACAAACATCCCTGCTCCAACTTGAGAGCAAAGTCTATAAATAGGAGATCTGGACATGGCTCACACCAGACTCTTGTGTAATTATTTGTCTTCACGGGATGTGCCTGGCACAAAGGGCTAAGAAGTCTGGAACGGTGCCCGACATATACAAAGTACTCAATAATGCTTCTTGAATTGAACTGACCTGTGTCCTCTGCCTGGGACACTTTTCTGACTGGAACTAGACGTTACGATTTATTGGGTCCTACCAACTGCCTGGCCCTGTACTAGGCACTTTATATAGAGATCATCTCATTCATCTGGCAAATCCTTGCCCATCCTTCAAGATCTAGCTCAAATGTCACCTATTCTGTTAAACCTTCTTGACTCCCTGAGGCAGAGTCCTCTGTGCTTTTGCACTGACAGCTCTTTGCTCAAGCTTCAGAAGAGCACTTACCACCTTCTACTTTAACATATCTGTTTACAAGTCTGTCTTCCCCACTGGAATGTGAGGTCATCAGGGGCATCACGTCTTTATTACTTTTTTTTGTTACTGGTACTTAGCACAGCATCTGATGAAATTAATTTTCAAAACTCGCTTGCAACTCTGCTGACTAAATAATGTCATGCTGAATACATTTATTTTTTTAAAAAATGACATCCTTCTACACATAGAGCCAGCTGATATTTTTATATAACTGAGGAAGAAGGACAACTTTTTATATAACTGAGGAAGAATGAATTCTGAATCACAGAATTTGAAATGGTTAAGAGTGAGATCTGAGGCCTATCTGCACACACCAGCTGTGAGAATCAGCACCTCACAGGAAGTGCCTGATATGCTTCCACTAGCACCTTCCTTGGGACCATATTGGTGTTCTCAGGATATCTATAGTACCTGGTAACTGTCTTCTGGCAGGACCTATGGGCTGCAACAAAGAAAGAGAAACATGAGAGGATTTCTACATAAACACACTAACACACACACACCCCTCACTTTTCATTAAAGCATTATCACCTGAAATCTTAAACTCTAGTTATAAAATGGAGAAATAACACTTGCCTTATAGATGTAGTGAGGATTAATGAAATAATGTATATGAAGTATCTGATTCAGTGACTAATTTATTGCTAGCTAAAAAAAGTGGTAGCTATTTTATTATCCCTCAACCAAGAAATAGTCTATTAACCTTCCAGCTTTCTGACTCCTTTATTGCCATTGAACAGTGTGGAGCTGGGAACTTATCAAGAAAAATTCCTCGAGTCCCAGATGTTTGACATGAGCAAGTGGTTGAGTGATGGTGCCATGTAGTGAAATGGAGAGGACTGGGTGGGGAGGAGAGTATTGGTAACTGGGCATGTTAAATTGGAAATTCGTATCAACTATCCAAAAGGGCTGTAACAGACTGTTGAATATGAGTCTGGAGCAAACATCAGCAAATATTTAATATTAAAGTCATAGGATTAGATGAAATATCTATGGAGAAAGCATACATATATTAAATGTAACTTTTCTTTTTTTCATAGTTATAAAATCTGTTCTAAATTTTGCTTTTTCTACTTAGTATATTATATTCATCTTTCTACATCAGTATATACACATAGATTTGCCTGGATATACTACAATTTATTTAATTTATTTTTAATTATTGGACATGTAGGGATTTTCAACTTTTCAATATTATATACTCTACAAATATTTTTGAGAGTTTGTGCAAGTTGATCTGAGGGGAAAATCCTAGAAAACATAATTGCTGGGTCAAAGGGCATGGCACATTTAAAATTTTGAAAGAGAATGTCAAAATGCCCTACAAAGTGGATAAAAATTAACATTTACACCCCCACCAAGAGGGAGAGAGGGGGTTATTTTCCATTGCTATTCTAGCACTTGAATGAGAAATGGTATTTCACTGACATTTTGATGTTATTCTTACTTATGAGTGGGGCTGAACATCTTTTCATGGGTTTATTGGAAATTTGTATTTCTTTTTTGTCATTTTTCTAATGGGTTGTTAACTTTTTTCTTATTCTTAAGGGTAACTGAAGGTAAGAGAAATTTAGCCTTCTTCCCCTCATAAGTGTTTCATTTCCCCCTCTTTGTAATGTCTGTCTTCCAAGGGGACTTCTACATCAGGCCACATTTGTTATCTGGTACTGTACTTGCCTTGCTGCTGTAAACAATTAGAAAACAGGATAAAATATACAAAACAACTCTTTCAGAAACTGGACACAGACAGAATAAGACTGTGATCCCTAAGAGAAGGGAAACAAATGAATGATCCATAAAATTGCCCTGGAGGCACATTTTGGATCACAATACGGAGAAGTGAAGCCAAGCCAAGTACAATAATCTTGCTAAGTTGGGGAAACAGATATCAGAAACAGGGGAGGCAGAGGACGCTGGATGTTGTGGGGTGGGGTGCCAGAGAGGAGGGAGCTATTCAAAGGAAGACTCCAGAAATCTGCACAGGGTTCCCTTGAATCTGAAACAGGCTGCAAATAAATAGAGTTAAACTTTATGGGCCAGGCAAAGAACAACCAGGGAACTGTAAGTTGAACACTTCTGCAAGGTCACAAAGGGCTCCAAGTTCTGACCAGCCAGAGTAGAAGGCTTGTTGAGTATCCAGGGCATTAAATGACCTCAAATAGGTCATATGTTCCTAATTAGATTAAACTAGGCCTGGACTAAAGGCTACTGTAGACCCACCCTAGCCAACTTGAAAGTCAGCCTCAAAAACATCAAGCTGATCTACAAGTAACTTACCTGCTTGTCTAAACCAACTTCAACACTCATTAAAGAAAGACAATGATATTTAGACACTCTATAACATAGCATTTACAATTCCCTACACCCAATAAAAAATTAGCAGACATACAAATGTGCATGAAAATGTGACTTAAAATGAGGAGAAAAAAACAATCCGTATAATAGACACACACAAAAAAGACATGGATGATGGAATTTGGAGATAAGAATTTTAAAAGTCATTATAAATATGCTCAAAGTTTTAAAAGAAAACGTGAACATAATAAGGAAAGAAATGGAAGATATAAAAAAAAACCAAATGGATTTTCTAGGGATGAAATACAATATCTGAAATGAAAATGTCATTTGAGGAGATTAATAGATGATTAGACACTGCAGAAAAAAAAAAATCAATGATCCAGAAAGATAGCAAACAGCTGTCAAAACTGAGGCACACAGAGAAAAAGAGAGAAAAGAGAGAAAAATACATTAACAGAGCCTCTGTGACCTGTGGGACAACATCAAATTGTCTAATTAATATATGTACAATTACAGTCCTAGAAAGGAATAGGGAAGAAAAAATATATGAGTAATAATGGTTAGACTTTTTCCAAAACTGATGAAAGCTCTAAACCCCCAAATCCAGAAAAGCCAATGAACCACAGGCAGAATTAACAGAAAGAAAACCACATCAAGGCACACCATATTAAAACTGCTGAGAACCAATGATAAAGAAAATGTCTTAAAAGTAGTCAAAGAAAAAGACATACTACATACAAGAACAATGATAAATATTACCACTGATGTCTATCAGAAACAATGCAATGTAGAGGACAATAAAAGGACATCTTTAAAATACTTGAAGGAAAATAATGGTAATAGAGAATTTTACACCCAGTGAAAATATCCCTCAAGAATAAAAGTGAAAAATGCCTTTTTTTGAGACAAAAAACCCCTGAAAGACTGTTTCACCAACAGTCCTGAAGTAAAACAAATGTTCAAAAAATGTTTTCACGCTGAAGGAAAATGATTTCATATAGAAACTTCAATCTACACCAGTGATTCTCAACTGTTGACAGTTTTGTCCCCTGGGTAATATCTGCCAATGTCTGGAGACATTTTTGGTTAGCATGACTTGGGGGAGAGTTATTATTGGCATCTAATAAGTAGAGCCAGGGCTGCTGCTAAACATCCCACAGTGCATAGGACAGCCACCCACAGCAAAGAACTATCCAGCCCAAAGGGTTAATAGTGCTGAGTGTGAGAAATCCTGGTCTACACAAGGGAATGAAGAGTGCTGGAATTAATAAATGTATGCATAGACATAAAGACTTTTTAAATAAAATTAATTGTTAAAGGCAAAAATAGTAACAATGTATTAGGGAATATATAACACGGGTAGAGGTAAAATGCATGACAGCAACTACACAACTGGATGGGACAGGAGAAATGGAAGGACATTGTTATGAGGTTCTTACATTATACATTAAGCAGTAAAGTATAATTAATTGGAAGGTAGACTGTGATAAGTTAAAGATGCATATTATATAACTCTAGAGCAACCACTACATAAATGAAACAATCAGGCATAATGAATAAATCACTAAAAAATACTTAGTATGAAAGAAGATGGAAAAAGAAGAAAAATGGAACAAAGAACAGGTGTGACAAATAGAAAACAAATAGCAACGTGCTAGACTTAAACCATATTGATAGCTGCATTAAATGTAAATAATCTAAATATTCCCAATAGAAGGCTAAGGTTGCAAGATTAGATTTAAAAAGCAAGACCAAATTATATCTGGTCTACAAGAAACCCACTTTATTTTATTTTTGTAATGTTTTTCTTTTTCTTTTCTTTTTGGCTGCACCACATGGCTTACAGGATTTCAGTTCCCCGACCAGGGATTGAACCCAGGCCATGGCAGTGAAAGCACCAAATCCTAACCACTAGACCACCAGGGAACTCCCAAGAAACCCACTTTAAAAATAAAGACACAGATAGGTTGAAAGTAAATGGATGGGAAAAGATACACCATGCAAACACTGATCCTAAGAAACCTGGAGTGGCTATATTAATACCAGGCAAAGCAGATTTCAGGACAGGGAATATTACCGGATATAAAGAGGGACATTTCATAACCACAAAAAAAGTCAATTTAATTAATCACGAAAGCATAACTATTGTAGATATGTATTTCATCCAATTACAGAGCTTCGAAATACATGAAGCAAAAATTGACAGAACTTCAAGACTCCTCTCCTAGTAATTGACAGAATAAGTAGATAGAAAATAAGTAAGGTTATACATAACTTAAACAACCTACTTGACCTAATTGACACCTTGAACCCTAAACTCAACAACAACAGGATACACATTCTTTTCAAGTGCTCCTGAAACATTCATCCAGATAAACCATCTGCTAGGCCATAAAACCAGCTTCAAAGAATGAAAAAGGATTGCAATCATACAGAGTATGTTCTCTGATTAGAATAGAATTAAACTAGAAACCAGTAACAAAAATATATTTAGAAAATCTCCAAATATTTGGAAACTGAACAACATACTTGTAAATAATCAAGAGGTCAAAGAAATAATCACAAGAAAATTGGAAAATATTTTGTATTGTGCATGACTTTGTTTGATGTTTTCTTTGCCATGCTGAAATTTAAACTTTTATCTGGGCACATTTACCAAGTTACAATAGAAAAGATTGATAAACAGGCCTAGCTAATTTTAAATTTCATCATGGCAAAGAAAACCTCAAACTAACTCATGGACCTACACATCCTTGGACTATATGATATCCAGTCCAAAATTTACATTATGGTATTTAAAAAACACTCACATTTTACTCTCATACTGTTTCATTTTTGAGATTTAAATTTTTGATGAATATGAAATTGTTCCTATCTTCCTGGAGATTACAATCTAGTGGCCGGGGGTCCATGTGGCTATATCTGTCCCAATGCCAATACATAATCCATCTATTTAATGGCCTAACTTAAAATGACACTTTTATCACTTAAGTAGTTTTCTTACATGCTTGTGTCTATTTTTCATTCTTTTTTTCTGTTTCACTTCTCTTTTTATTCTTCTATAAATACTGTGCTATTTTAAATTACCGGTCCTTAAAATGTTTTCATATCCATTAGTGCTAATTCCCTCTCATTCCTCTTTCTTATCAACATTTACCTAGCTATTCTGAAATATTTGTTACATTTAAAAATTAACTGATGTTTTAATTGGAAATTACTTTGCACTTATAGACTAAAGAGAACGACATTTATACATCATTGAGTCTTCCTATTCAAGAACAGGGTATGTCTTTCCATTTATTATTTGAGTTGTAATATTTTCTTCATATGGAACAGTGGTTTTTTACCCTGGTTGTATATTATAATCACTTAGACAGTTTAAAAAAATACAGATGTTTAGGCCCCATCAGCAAAGGCTTAACTGGTTTGGTGTAGAGCACAGGAGCTCTGTATTTATTAAGAGCTTAACCCCAGTCAGGGTTAAGAACTAGCAAGGTAGGGCCTGCATACTTCTAGCTGAAGTCTCTCCTTGGGTGTTTTCACTTGCCTTGGCTTAGTTTTGGCTGTTATTTTGAATGGCATCTTTTTTGTTCATTATATTTTCTAATTGACTACTTTTTGTATAAAGAAAATCTATGATTTCAGAGTGCATTAGTTTTGTAATATACCACCTTACTGAATTTCATATACATATTTTTGTCAATTATTTATATTTTATAGGCATTAAATTATACCACCTGCAAAAATAATGACAACTTTGCCTTTTCTTGTCCTATATGTATGCCTTATTCCATTATCTTGTGTATTTGTGTTGGCTAATAATTCCAGAAAAGTAACAAGTAATAGTTACGGCTGAGGGTATCTTTAGCATACTTCTGATTTTAATGAGAATATGCACAGTGTTTCATCATTAGCATTAATGCTGGTTTATCACTTCAAGAAAATATCCATCTACTAGTATTTTACTGAAAGTTTTTAAATAAGGAATGGTCCTAATTAAAGGACTCCTATTTAAACTCTATCAAGGGCTTTACAGGAATAAATTAAGATGATCTTGTTTTTTCCCCCTCTTTCTAAATACCTAATAATATGTTGAAAGAGATTTCAGATATTGAACCTTGTTTGCACTGCTGGAATGACTGGTCTTCATTACAGTATATTGTTCTTCCAATGTTCTTTCAACTGCAGAATTCTACTTGCTAATATTTAATTTAAAATTTTGGGTCAGTTTTCTTTTCTTGCTTTCATTGCCAGGTGTTAGCATCCACATTAAATTTAAATTTAAATTAAATTTAAATTAAATTTAAATTTTTTGGTGTTAGCATCCACATTAAATTTAAATTAAATTTAAATTTTTTGGTAAGCTTTCTGAATTTATTTTTACTCTTTAATTTACTAAAATTCTAGAACAGTGGCTTTCAGGGTATTTTTATTGTGACCCAGAGTAAGAAATGCATCTTTAAAAGAAGATCTGGCATAAACACATGCACTGTAACAAAAGTTTCAAATAGTAATACTTGCTCTATGAGTATGCACTCTATAGTATTCTATTTCAGTAAAAAAAATGCCTATCTCAAAACACTATTTTGAAAAATACTGTATGTCATTTGAAGAATCATCTATACACTGGTGCTTTTCAGAGAGTAGCTCTCTGGTAATTATTCCATTTTCTTCCTTGTTTGTGTTTTTTTCTAGACAATCTATATATTAATTTCACACAGGTCTTCAAATTTATTTGCATAATAATTTTGCAGTATACTCTTTTAATTCTTTAATTCTCTCACGGAGTCTGTATATCATTTCTCTTTCTCCTTTCTGATTTAGAATATTTGTGCCTTCTTTGGAACTTCTAATATTGACTGGCTTAGCTAGTGTATTGGGTTTTTTTTTTTCTCCTTAAGGAAACAGGCCATAGGTTCATATTATCAGTTCTACTGCTTTGCTGTTTCTGATTTTACCTTTTTGTTTCTCTTCTGCTTTTTAAGGTTTAATCTGCAGTCTGTTTTGTAGTTCATTTTCTACTTTTTTGAGTTACATACTATGTTATTTTTCTTCTTTCTTGTGTTCATGTTTGAAACCATGACTATCTGAACACAGCGGTCATATTCTACAGGTTTTGGTGTGTAATGTTTTAATTAGTATTTTGTACACATTCTGTACTATCAGTTTTATTTCCTCTTTATACCAAAGGTTGTTTTAAATAGTTTTCATATTTCCAAGTAGTGGAGATGTTCATTTTTATTTTGGTCATTCGTTTTTTTGTTAAATTTCATGGTTTTCAGAAAATGTGGTCTGGATTATTTCTAATTTTTGGAATTAATTGAGGGGTGTGTGTGTGTGTGTGTGTGTGTGTGTGTGTATGCAGGCCAATGTATAGTCAATTTGGTAAATGTTTCATGAGCTTTTAAAAATAAGATTGATTTTCAGTTAACAGGATATCTATTTCATCAACCTCACTGACTTCACTGTTCAAATACATCCTTACCAAATTTTGATGGCTTGATTCATGAAGTGAATTAAATTAGGCCACTACTATTTTGTTTCTGATCATCTTTCTTGTAGTTCTGAAGTTTTTCTTCATGTATTTTTAGTATAATATTATTCAGTGATTTAAGATTTATGAAAGGTATATCCTTTCTGTAGACCCTTTACCATCATAACATTTCCTCCTTCATCTTGTATTATACTTTCTGCCTTAAATGTCATCCTGTCTGACTAATATCATGACCCCAGCTTTCTTTTTGTTAGCATTTGCTTGGCAGACCTTTTCACACTTTTTTCTCTCTAGTTTTCTAGTCATTTTGCTTTAGATCTTCCTCTGTGTACATCATGTATACCTATCCCTCCCTTTACAAAAGTTAAATTTATAAAGTTTCAATTTAAAAAATATATCTAATACAAATCAGTATTAGTGATATGAATATTGTTAGGCACTACTGGTATTATTGTTATTAGATATTGATAATGATTTTAATATTCAGTATATATTAAGCACTTACTTGGCACCAGGCACTGTTCTTGGTACTTTACACTATTATCTCATGTAGTCCTCACAACTTGACTAACATTTCCATTTTGCAGATGAGGAAATGAAGGTTTCCTAATTTGTCCAAAGTCAGAGAGCTCACAGTTACTGGCTGGCAAATGTGTTTATTTATTCATAGGTTTTGGAGAGGGGAGGTTTTATAATCTTGTTTCCAGTCTCCTATTTATTCTCCACTTTGTACTAGTAAGTATCCCATGTACCTACCATTCCAGCTACACCCAAGAAATGGTTGGTTTGGCCCTTAGTCCATACTCTATTCCATAACTTTGCACTTGCTCAAGTGCTGTTTATAACTATTACCCACTCCTCTCTAGGGGTAGGGCAATGTTGTACATAAATATACTCAGCGCCTACCCACAACCAAACAGTGAGTGTTAAATAAATATTTGATGAAATGAAATTCTAAGCAGAGTCTTTACCACATTTTATCAAGTATTTAAATTTCACCTGTGCTCCAAACCGATGGATACCAAGGGGGGAAAGCAGCGCGGAGTGGGGCGGGGGGGGGGCGGGGGCAGGAAATGGGAGATTGGGATTGACATATATACACTAATATGTATAAAACTGATAACTAATAAGAACCTGCTCTATAGTACAGGGAACTCCACTTCGCTGTACAGTACAAACTAACACAACACTGTAAAACAACTATACCCCAATACAAATAAATAAATAAATAAATAAATAAATTTCACCTGTTCTCTCATTGGATTTCTCCTCTGAGTCTGAGTGATGATGGAAAATATTAGATTTATTCATATTTAAAATTAAGGTAGAATATTTGATTGTATTACAGTGGATATAAATTCATTGTACATGTAAAAATGTCCAATATTTAACACAGATTTTGATTCTTAATAATAGTAATGCCTTACTTATGGATTTTATCAGTAAATTCTGGGATGTTATAAAAAAAGAAGGAAGATATATAAAATTGAATTCAAGGTTTAACCTGAAGTCCCTTAGAAAAATTTATAGTACAGGTGATGTAGTTCTTAGAGCTCCCAGCAGGGGCCAGAATGTTCATGTTTATGGACATTCACATTAAATGACAATGTTTTTACTGTAATTCAAGATTGTATCTATTTTTAAACCAATAAGAAAGTCAGATAGAACTTTTTATAGTTAAAATTACTAAAAACTTCTGACTTATTAATTTAAAATTTCAAGAATGTAAATATATAATTCAAAATAGCGAAAAATGAGTTTGACAGAAGTAGTAATGTTCTGTAACAAAAGGCTAACCCCTAATATCTGAGCAAATAGGTATACAAAGTACTTTTAGTCAGTAGACACTAAAACCCCTACACTAATTGCCAAACTCAGGTCACTGGGTCTTTCAGTTGCCAAGCCAGACTATGGACTGGGTCCAAGAACAAAGGGCACCACTGTGGCGTTGACCCAGGAAATTGGGCACTGACCCTATTTGTTAATTTTAGAATATTAAAAAACTTCCTAACTCAATATAAGAGAAGTACTGGTGCTTCCAAAGTATTTCAATGCAAATTGCCTTTGTGAATCAAATAAATTGTTTTTAATTTAATTCTAATTTAAGTCATGTAACCTTTCTCTGGACCTCAGTTTCTCCATCTGTTCAGGAGTACATTAGATATGATAATCTACTAAAATTCAATTTTTTTTTCCTTAGACAAAAAGCATCTTTTTTTTCCTGTCTCTAGTTCTTGGCATAGTCTCTGTCACAAACCAGGTGCTCAGTAAATGTTTAATGAACAAATAAATGAATAAATAAACAAATGAATAAACTTTTAGAGAGGTCTTTCTAGGAATTTACAAAAGAATTTGGAAACAGAATGCCTCTGAAAGCCAATCTTCTGCGAATTATGAAAAACAATGCTTTAGGCAATTCCAAGGAAATAAGAAAACATTTTCTGAATACTCTTGAAAAGAACTGAATTCTTTCATGGCTATCACTACTTCCAAGTCACTAACTGAGTAAAGAGGGAGTTAATTTTTTTAAAGTGTTTTAAGACTTTAAAATCTAACTCTAAAACAAATTAAAACATTTTTTTTATGTGCTGAAACATATTCTGTATTGAGTCAATGGTTTACAAAGTTCCCCCAGAACACAACCCTGAAAATTGCAAGATTTTCTCTTGGGGAGTGGTTGTTTGCTGGAAGGCTTATCTTAATAATAAGGGAGGGTAAATATTTCAAAACTAAAGGTGTAATTGTGCCAATTCAATCTATATTGTCACCTGCTCCAGAAACCATGTGCTTGTTCTAAGATAAATAAAACCATCATGAAGGAAATCAGTCATCAAAAATAATGAAAATGAACTTCTTATACTCAGTTTCTCATTTGTAAATTTTTAAAATTTTACTTCATTAAACTCGGGGACAAATGTATAACTGCAGGCAGAAGTTTCTGTGCCTTCTTAATCCAGAGAGGTGGGCAATGGTGTGGAAGTTTAGACCAAAAGTGAGCATGTAGGGGCTTCCCTGGTCGCGCAGTGGTTGAGAGTTCGCCTGCCGATGCAGGGGACACGGGTTCATGCCCCGGTCCGGGAGGATCCCACATGCCGCGGAGTGGCTGGGCCCGTGGGCCATGGCCGCTGAGCCTGCGCATCCTGCGCATCCGGAGCCTGTGCACCACAACGGGAGAGGCCGCGGCAGTGAGAGGCCCGCGTACCAAAAAAAAAAAAAAAAAGTGAGCATGTAGGTATAGCAAATTTGAAAGCCCAACTAGAGACTGCTATATATTATATCAAGGAATCTGAGACATCCCTGCATGCTATCTCACTGCATGTACATTCAACAAAAACAAAAATAAAATTCAAGTCCAGTAAAAGGGGCTAAAATTAGTGAATCACGGGCTTTTTCCAGACACCAGCCACTGCCTTTGGGCAAAGGACTTAAGTAGCTATGCTTACTTTCTATTAATAGAATAAAGAAATTATTTGAGCCAGGTCCTCAAAGATTGAATAATGTAAAGATTCATTCTCAAGGAAAAACAATTTTTTCGAGAACTCTCATAGATAAAACTCAACCCCTATCACTTTAGATGACACTTGAAGCCAACTTGAGTATAGTAAAAAACTCAATTGTAAACACTTTTGAAAATAACACTGTAGACATTGTATTTGTAGCCACTGTATAAAATGAAGACATCAAAAATAGAAGGTGGTTATCTGAATGATCCAGAATATACATCAAAAACTAGGTTTTATAAATGATACAAATGAACCTATTTACAAAACAGAAAGAGTCACAGATGTAGAAAACAAACTTATGGTTATCAAGGGGGAAAGGGGGGGGAGGGATAAATTGGGAGATTTGGATTGACATATACACACTACTATATATAAAATAGATAACTAGTAAGAACCTACTGTATAGCACAGGGAACTCTACTCAATACTCTGTAATGACCTATACAGGAACAGAATCTAAAAAAGAGTGGATATATGTATATGTATAGCTGATTCACTTTGCTGTACAGCAGAAACTAACACACCATTGTAAGTCAACTATACTCCAATAAAAATTAATTTTAAAAACTAAGTATACATTTTGAAATTACTTATGGAACTCATAGACACCCCTGGGAAGCTAAGGTTGGTTGGAAAGAGCATTCTGGGAAATAGGTTGATTTCTGGCCCACCTGGGTTGGCTATTCAAGGAGCTATGCCTTGGGGTAAACTGAGGCAATAAACTCTATCCCAGTTTCAGAGGAAAATGCCTTCCTGCTGGTATAAGGAGAAAGCAGGGAGAGAAGGAGTACTTTACAACAAAGAATATGGATAAGGAGGAGACTGTAACACGTATAATCAGTTCACAGTCTCCCTACCAGGTCAAGGCCAAGAAGATTGTTCGGCCTTTGCCTTGCCTACACACACACACACACACACACACACACACACACACACACACAAACACACACACACACACACACACACACTGCCCTTTTGAGATTTCTTTTCTGCTCTCTGGCTGCTTTTGACTCAATTTGAACTAAATAGAACCTGTGTTGGGTAAGGGCTCTGGTAGTCTTAAATAGTGGTATCACAGCAAGCATGGTCACTCCCTAGCAAGGTCTTGTTAATAGCTACACAGTGTCTCTGCATAGTCACAGATCATTGAATGCAAAAGTTCCAGTGGAATGTTCGAGTGTTCCGTGCGCTAGCACAGAACTGCTAGAGGTGGCAAGGACACACAGGGACCTCCCAGTACTGGTACTCTCTACGAGGGCGAGTAAGAGGGAACCCAATAGAAATGTTATGAACCACAGAGCAACCCGAAAACACAACAAGAGCCATTTACAAAGTCTATAAATATAAACATAACAATATATTATGAATATAAAACTATACCTACTGAAAAATTAGAAAGTCGAACTTTCTTGTATTTAAGGAGACATTCATTCATTTATTGGTTCCGTTATCAGTAAACACATTTGAGAATTGTAATAATCTATATAATTAACACTAAGTCTTTTGAGTCTAGTCTCTTTTCAATGGAAAAAAGAGGAAGCAAAATTATAACTTAATTTTTATTCTTTGTATTTCAAATGTATAATGAATAAACTAGAGTTCCCACTTTGGAAAGGAAGGAAGAGAGAAAGCACGTTTTGAAGCTTTCCTGAATTAATACTACCTCTAAAGGACAATGGAATGCAAACGTTTTGTTAACTGGGACATTATTATGACACACTGCCATAATATGAATGTTATCACCTCAAGACTGACCTGAAAACCAACTAAAGAAATCCCTCAAGACCAGATTGCAGCCTACACCCTAGAACTGACAAATGTTGTGCAAATGTCCTCTAGAGAACCTACAAGTTAGTAGTTGGTGATTATAAAACAATAAAATTTATATTTCTGCTCTTGGCAATAATTATATATCAGTAAATAAATACAGTGTCTAAAAATAACCATGTTTGAGGTCTCATTAAAAGTACAACCATAGGGGCTTCCCTGGTGGCGCAGTGGTTGAAAGTCCGCCTGCCAATGCAGGGGACACGGGTTCGTGCCCCGGTCTGGGAGGATCCCACATGCTGCGAAGCAGCTAGGCCCGTGAGCCATGGCCGCTGAGCCTGCGCTTCCGGAGCCTGTGCTCCACAGCGGGAGAGGCCACAACAGTGAAAGGCCCGCGTACCGCAAAAAAAAAAAAAAAAAAAAGTACAACTATAGATATTAAGATGAGAGGACTTCAAGTTAGAGGGGAAAAAAATTCAACTGAAGCAATATAAAATGTATTACTTTGGGGGAAAGTGTGGTCTGGGGATCCCTGGAGTGAAGACCCTTTCAGAGAGTCTGTGGAGTAAAAACTATTTTCATAACAATGCTAATATTTTCTTGCTACTCTCATTTTTTCTTATATGTATAGTGGGGTTTTTCCGGAGGCTCCGTGATATGTGACGGCATCATCACTTTGTCAGCAAATAGAATATATGCTTGCATGTATCTGTATTCTAACATTTCTCATTTTTAATTTATAATACGTTAAATATTGATAGATATGACCCACACAAACAAAAGCTTTTGAGGATCCTAAATAACTTTTCAGAGTAAAGGAATCTTGAGACCAAGAAGTCTGAGAACTACTGTTTTAGGTGATACACCTCAAGTTAAATGGCACAGCTCATCAAATTTCTTCCTGTTTTATATCGAAGAGACTAGACTGTAGGCTTCACGAAGACAGTGACTGTTTCTGTCTGGCTCACTGTTTTCTCCTCAGAATCTAGCATGGTACCAG
Organism: Aethalodelphis obliquidens; assembly: GCF_003676395.1. NCBI lineage: Eukaryota > Metazoa > Chordata > Mammalia > Artiodactyla > Delphinidae > Aethalodelphis > Aethalodelphis obliquidens. The sequence continues at coordinate 43,890,374 of NW_020837946.1, forward strand.
GCACACAATAGGCATTAGAATGTTTCATAAAATAATAAATGAATTAATACAGTTAACACTCAAACAGCGCAGGGGTTAGGAGTGCCAACTGGTCTTCCAGTTGAAAATCTGCATATAACTTTACAGTTAGCCCTCTGTATCCAAGGTTCTTGCATCTGAGGATTCAACCAACTACAGATGGTGTAGTACCGTAGTACACATTTAGCGAAAAATGTGCATATAAGTGGACCCTCTCAGGTCAAACCCGTGTTGTCCAAGGGTCCACAGTACATACATACATGCATACATGCATTCATAAGTGAAGGCCTTGCCAAATGACTTATTCAAGGTCACATAAAATGTCAGCAACAAATCCAGAACTATATTCCAGATCTCCTGTCTGCTACTCCTATACTGTTACTCCCTGGCTCAAGGATACTTTTGTTTTTGTTCACTTTTGTTCTGTAATCTATTGAAAGCATGGATAATCAGGTATTGCCACTGTGAGATGATTACCTCTCTCATGCTGTTATGTGAGTTGAGCACTAGACAATTTTTTTCTGGCCTTAAGCATAATCAGAACAGTGTGTTACCAAAGGGCTATCATCACAAGGAAGTGGCAAGAGTGATCAGATAAAATACAACTTTCTGGTTTTTTCCCACAGCAGAGTTGAATTTTTCATGATTCATTCTTATTCTAATTCCTAGTCTCCTCCTTTCTTTGGCCACATCATTAAACTTCTGGCAAGCTTTTACGTTAATGCACTCAGTAGTTCCCAGACTGCAAAGAGGAAAACCCTAAATGTTTTTTGGGAAATATGCCTTGTACTCTCAAAGTTGTTTTGAAACATCCCCCCTGGTATTTGTAAGAGAGAAGAGAGAAGTTTGCTTCCTACCTTACTTATGGTTACAGAAATGTAAGGCCCACCCAGTACAAAGAAGCACAGTGGGAAAGAAAAATACAAGTCTTGTGAAGAGGTGAACTGGCCACCTAAATTGACTCCTGTGAGAAACTGCTTTCAAAGATGGCAAACCTAAGACAAAGCCAAAAAGCTGGTCGGCCATGCCCTCCCATCAACTAGAAGGAATTCTCTACTCACTCATCCTAATGACACAGTCCTGTCTTCATGAAAGCAGCCAGAGCCAGACCTCCAGCAGTCAGACCACGGTGAAGGTTCCTACTGCTGGCGAACCTTCCTGCTCTGGGGCCTTGGGAAGGTTGCTGTCACTGACACTGGAGAAGGCGTATATGTTCTTGAAACTTCTTGAGAACCTCTTAACTCATTCATTACTGATGTCTAGAGGCGTTGATTGAATATAGTTGATTCTCAATATTCATAGTAGTTACGTTCTATCAAGTCACTGCTGACACTGAATGAGTGATTACTGAGCCACTGCTCCTAGGGGAAACACAAGGTTACATCCTGTCAGCATCTGGTCACATTTTCGTCAACCAATCAATATATAACCTTGCTTTAGGTGCATTTCTGTTTTAAAATATCTTAGTTAATATATATTGCTGATTCATTAACATTGGATTCACAGCCAAAAGCCCTATAACTGAAGCCTGAACAAAGCTTACATAACACACATATTTTTCCATAAGGAAATTTTTTCCCAAAGTTCTATCACAAACTTCTTTTTCAAAAATTGTGGTAAAATACACATAACAAAATTGACTATTTAACCACTTTTAACTGTACAGTTCAGTGGCCTTAAGTACATTTACACTGTTGTGCTACCATGAGCAACAGCCATCGCCGGAACCTTTTGATCTTCCCAATTGAAAACTCTGTATCTATTGAACAGTGGCTTTCCCCCATCACACCCCACCCCTCCTCCAGTCCCTGGCAACCACCATTCTATTTACTTTTCATCACAGCCTCCCTGTGCCTAGGAGCACAGCACTTCAGCACTATGCTTGGGGGCCACTTTGAACGCAGAATCACCCCCAAAAAACCATGCAAAAATGTGAAAAAAAATGGTGCTATATAGATTGTAAAAAGGGCACTTATTAAGCATAAGTGCTGAAACAAGGCAGAGAATTGCCTTGGTTGACCTGAACTGGGATCCTGTGTGTTGGAAGCCTCAAATTTTTTGCTGCGCTGTGCATGTGCGTGAATGACTACAAAAGCGCCATGAGTATTGATTACGGAGTAAAAAATAAGTTTCGGCAATGAGACAAATTTGCAAACATGGAATCCGTGAGTAATGAGCATCGACCATGTGGAAATGACGACCTTTGTTTCCTCTATTCCAGGTAGTAAGAATAAACAGCTGAAATGTGCCTTGTGATAGGGCTGCCTTAGAACATTTTACTAGAGAGCTAGCCTACGTGAATTGATAATTGGCAGCTACAAACTGAAGAAGTTCTAGTTCATGTGGAGGATAAATTTAAGCATAGTCTCAAACCCCTCTGCATGAAACAAAGACCAAGTACTCAAGTACTAGTTATCAATCACTTACTGTGTGACAGGCAGAGTACTCAGCAATTTACATGTATTATTGAATTACATCCCCTCCAAAACTCTATGAGGAAACTGAAGGTTAGAGAAGTTAAGTATCTCATCCATTATTACATAGTTAGAAGTGGCAAAATTGAGATTTGAACTCAGGTCTATCTGACTGCAGAACCTGAGGTCCCAACTGCTATGCAATTCTAATAGAGTTAAAAAAAAAAAAAAGATTTGATTTACTCAGAAGTATATAGAAGCATATGTTACAATCATTATAACATTACAAAGATTTATATGCTGAAAAATAAATTTACCAAACAAATAAAACTTTATAAGCCTGATCTAATACTGCTCCACAACAAACAATATCTGAAACCTTTCAGGGCATCTGGTTTGTGTCTGGTTTTCCTTAATCTTTAATGATGGGCAAATCTAATGCATTATGTAAGGCCATTTTTTCTCAAGAGATGTAGATACCTCTTAAGAATTTGATGAAAATGCATTAACTTTTCAGGCTACTGAGTTGCATTTTAGTGCACTGAGGCAGTAAATTAGTGTACAATGTGCAAAAGTAGTGACCTAAAAAAATGAATATTTGATATGAACCACTGCATTCTCTTGGAAAAGAAAGTAACGGATTAACTCTCTCAGGAGTCCTTAGCTTCCCCAAAAGAAGTAGGAAGAATAAATCTCCTGTGGCCTGGAAACAGCTTCTGTTCCTCGCTGGCTATGTTTGTTTAGCTTTTTCATAGTTCATTTGATTAGATCTTGTGGCTCCCAAAGCTAAGGTGGAGAGTTTGATCCCTACAGAGGCCACTTAAACTGAGAGAACAAAAAGCTCTATTCTCTGCTCCCAGACCTTACCCCAAATCCCTGCCAGGTGTCTGCCCTCTGGTCAAATGAGAAACTGGCAAAGGGGTGCAAACCTAGCACAGTATTGGGAAATAGAAAAATGGGCACCCTTCATTATGGTGCTCCTTTCCTTTTATGTGTCCACAATATTTGGATATAATTTATAGAGAGCAGATACTATGGTTTTTCTTTTACCCCTGGAAATCTGAGGAAAACTTCATTACCAGTCATAAAATTCATTATCTTAAGCTTATTCTAAGTTCTTCTAAGCTTATTCTAAGTTCAGATAGCTGACATTATCCTCTTGGTAATAAACAACGAAAAAACACATCCTCAGGGCAATATTAATCTGCAACTTTGGGATAGGAAATAATAGTAATCAGTCAAAAACTGAACACAATTTTCATATGAATAAAAGATATTAAATTATTTAAAAATAATTTCATGAGCAGTTTAATATTAAAGTAAGTATGATTTTCATTATGTGTTAAGAATTTATTCAGGAAAACAAGTTTCTCAAATTATAGCCAAAAATCTTTTACTAGTATCACTATCTTAACTTTAAATTTAAATCTGTATTTCCCTAATTACACAGTACTAAAAATAATTTACTACAACAAATAAAAATCCTTTTACTTCAAATCCTTGCCTAAATAATATAAAATCATTTTATTTTTTGAGGAAAAGACATTTCAACTTTTTAAGTATGAAGTGTAAATTAAGATTTACTTATTTAAATTATAATTTTAAAGTTTCACATATAAAGATGAACAAGATCTAAGTGTAGTTTATATTATTGTTAAAATAGATTTTAATTTTTCAAATGTCACATATATCTTTCATTATTTGTAGATTTATTTCTTTTATGAAGTAGTCAAATGAATCAGCTCACCCTTGACTGTAACAAAATACTGTTTGGTGACTTGTGACAGACAGGGTTTTAACCTCTGACAGCGAGATTCATTGTGGAGCAAGAGCCAATCATAGATCCTGACGACACTTGTCTCATCAAAGTTGGAATATAAAAAGCCACTTGGAATACAGTATAAAAGATTCACTGGTGTGGCAAGTTGTCTCTCAGACTGTGCAGGCATTAACATTTTGCTTGGCATTACTCAAAAGCAAAAGAAAAGTAAAAGGAAGAAATAAGAACAAGGAAAAAGATTGTATTGATTTTAAAATCATGCAAAAACTGCAAATCTATGTTTGTATTTACCTATTTATGCTGATTGTTGCTGGTCCAGTGGATCTGAATGAGAACAGCGAGCAAAAGGAAAATGTGGAAAAAGAGGGGCTGTGTAATGCATGTATGTGGAGACAAAACACTAAATCCTCAAGACTAGAAGCCATAAAAATCCAAATCCTCAGTAAACTTCGCCTGGAAACAGCTCCTAACATCAGCAAAGATGCTATAAGACAACTTTTGCCCAAAGCTCCTCCACTCCGGGAACTGATTGATCAGTACGATGTCCAGAGAGATGACAGCAGTGACGGCTCCTTGGAAGATGATGATTACCACGCTACGACGGAAACGGTCATTACCATGCCCACAGAGTGTGAGTAGTCCTATTAGTGTAGAGCAACAGTTCTGCTGACTGTTGTTCTAGTGTTTATGAGAAACCGATCTATTTTCAGGCTCTTTTAACAAGCTGTTGGCTTGTATGTAAGTAGGAGGGAAAAGAGTTTCTTTTTTTTCGAGATTTCATGAGAAATATACTAATGAGACTGAAAGCTGCTGCATAATTTGTTTCCTTAGAGAGCTAAAAGGCTAAAAATAAAATGCTTGCATAGCATTAATGTTATACAGTTTAATGTGACAACTATAACATGCTTATGCTTTCACAGCTTAATACACCAAGGTAAGGATTGGGAGATACTACAAGCAACGTGAAAAACTTGAAATTTTTTAACTACATGAAATTTCATAACTGCATTTGGTTGTCTGAAATATGCATTTATAATAACAGGTTTTTTCATAATAAAGAGAACTGGAAAGAAATTTGTAGATGTTGAAGCCTATGTGGGCATTTGCTGAACACCTAGAATGACTTCTGTTATTCAAAACTATTTCTCACAGTGTCTTTATGTTCTTCACAAATTAGAGTTATCTAATTTTGAAAGCTATTACAACACTGGAAAATATGAAAAAATATTTTTTATAAATTTAATGTATTACTAACAGCAATGATGAAGTAAACATAGCATAATAATAATCATGAGCTAATTATCAGAAAATGCTAAGAAATAAACATTTTAATTGAGTAGGCTATGGCTCACAAAGTCCCACTTATACCTTGACCATGGTACTATTGTTGAAAGTACCCGATCTGCATATTTCCAGGCAGGCACATGCTTAATAACCTCCTAAAGTATTATTTTACTCTTCATAGGAGGGAGGACTATTACCTGTAGTATCTACATTGCTTCTGGAAGATAATATACGTCATACCATTCCTGTTGCAGGCAGTTCAAAACTATACTCAAGGAAAGTGGGACAGGCACCTTAACAGAGAAGGCATGACAAGAAAGAGTTTTGTGCCATATGTCTGTGATCTTGCTTTATAGAGTGGTTTACCCACTTTAAACTGGACTCAAAACAGTTTCAAAATACTGTTTTTCTTATTAAGTAATTAGGTTATAATGCAACGAATAATTTTCCTTTAAGACTGTGCTATCAGATAATCCTGGAGTAGATCTGCCTTATTTATAAACAATCTTGGAAAACCAAAAGGAAAGAAATTTCTAAGTGCTTCTGCTTACAATGACAGCCTGGCCCTAAAGACAGTGTTTTCTAAGTTTTGAGATAGCCTGAATGCAACATTTAGATTTTGGTGCTACTTACCTGCTAGTTTTGTTCCTTTAAAAGGCTATCCCAGCACCCAAACATAACAGATGTACTATATTTTCTACTAATTCCTGAGGCTCAGTTGCTCAGTGTCTTGTCCCCAGGTAATTCAGGCCTGGGGGAAGGGTTCCTTCTTCCAGACTGATTGGTACAGCTGCTCAGTAAGTGTAACTACTCAGATTCCCAAAGAATTCTAAGTGGATGTTCCTCCACAGTTTCTCTTGTTCTCTCTAATCATCATCATCTTAAAATTTCATCCACTTTTCATTCCTTAATAGAATTTTCCTTAGTCCACAGTTCTCTGGAGAGGAAGTAGGTTCCTCCTAAACAGCTGAAAAAACATACATCTAAGAAAATCTGAAAAGCTATAGTAATTATTTTATTTGATAGTTTTCTGAGTTATGAATGAAATTCTACAGATTTTTTTTCATTTTAAAAGACTAAATGTGCACACATTATTCCAATAAACATGCTCATTGATTAATATGGAGGACTTCATGCATCTGTCATGAAAAATGATTTCAGTAACTCTTTTTTTTCTTATTCATTTATAGCTGATCTTCTAATGCAAGTGGAAGGAAAACCCAAATGTTGCTTCTTTAAATTTAGCTCTAAAATACAATACAATAAAGTAGTAAAGGCCCAACTGTGGATATATCTGAGGCCAGTCAAGACTCCTACAACAGTGTTTGTGCAAATCCTGAGACTCATCAAACCCATGAAAGACGGTACAAGGTATACTGGAATCCGATCTCTGAAACTTGACATGAACCCAGGCACTGGTATTTGGCAGAGCATTGATGTGAAGACAGTGTTGCAAAATTGGCTCAAACAACCTGAATCCAACTTAGGCATTGAAATCAAAGCTTTAGATGAGAATGGGCATGATCTTGCTGTAACCTTCCCAGGACCAGGAGAAGATGGGCTGGTAAGTGATTACTGAAAATAACATTCTAAAAACCTTATGTTTTTATTCATAATGTGAATGAATAGTAGTGGAAAACAACTACCAATTTCCTATGCTCATAAGCCGGACAAAGGTATCTTACCCCGATGGTAGCCCTGTACCCAATAAAAGTAGGTGTCCAATTTCATATCCTATGAAACACTCTCTTGATACTTTTAGTTTGCATGAGGACTTAAGGAAAAAAGTTACACCATAGTCCTTAACTTCTTAAGGAATTATTTTGAATTGGGAATGAAATATAAAGTGCTTTTCATTGATGTGCTATATGATTATATAAATAAAAACATGAAGTCTTCATAGTGGATTCTAGGACATACCCAAAAAAACATTTTTTTCCCTAGAAGAGTGCCAAAGGTGTTAACATTTTTTTTGGCTTAATAAAGTGGAAAAAATAAACTCTAAAAATTATAATTGAAATAAAATGCTTTTAATTATAGCAACTAACTAAATACAATATGTGTAGACTTATATGCTATTACATATAGTATATTTAAGATCCCTCAAGATAAATGTTCCTTATTTTCTAGGCTGTTAATGCACTGATGTATATGTGGATTACTCTGTGAATTACCCCTAATAAAATTTAAAATTTCGGGGTAGTTAACCTGTACCAACAAGCTTATTTCTGAACTGTCTTACTATTCTTCTGCAAGAGTTTACTTAGGTAATGCCAACTAATTTAATATCAGGTCAAACAGAAGACAATGCCTTATATATTATAAAAATTAATAAAAACCATTTAAAACCTAGTATAAATTTAGAGTTACTCACTCTTCTGGCTTATCTATGCTTGTGTTTACTTCTGTTTTCAAAAACTTATTTAATGTGACCATATCTTTTACTTCCATTTATTGATATAATTTACAACAAAAGATTATACTTGTAAGCAATGTGTTAGCTTTTCAGTTTTTAAATGGTCTTGTTTGTAAAGAATATATAATTAGTAAGTCATATCTACTTTAAATGAAAACATATTCTTTAAGAGATTATACAATTTTCCAAGTGATCTATTTTTCTTTAAATATGCTACATAAAATGTTACTGACTCCCAAAATGATGTTATTATTTTTTATAATCTTAAATACCAATAATTACCAGGTCTATTTTGATTTTGATACAGGATAAAAACTACTATTAATTATTTAGGAATGTGTTCTTTTTTATAGACAGCATTTTAATGATCAAAGTTGGTGATGTGACAGAGGTTTTATTTATTATTAAACAGATGGTTAATAAGATGTATTCCTCAGACTTTTCCATATAAAAGGAAAAATGTCTCAAATGCATGAAAAGATTGGGGTGGGGGAAGGATTAGCAAATTATTGTTTAAATATCTGAACAGCAACATTTTTCAGTGAAAGAATAAAGGAAATATTATCGTATCTTCTTCTGAATCTGTCCCTCCCTCTCTTGGAGTTGGTTGTTCCAACCCAATATACCTACCACTACCTTCATCACCCTACCTTCCTTTTTCCCATTACAATCTGTACAGTGCTAGGTGGTAACTATTTTGGTTTGGTGTTAATATCCAAGGATCCCTGAATAAGATCTAGTGAATGGAGGATGGATGAGTATACCTATCCCTCCAGGAGTCATCAGACATATTTAGCCACCATATTTAACCAACAAGCAGGAAGAGAGAAGCTAGCTTTTCCCCTTCCTCCTTTCTTCCCTCCTCCCTCTCTCTTCTGCTCCATCTCTCCCTTTCTTGCCATCAATATTTTCAGAGCATCTATTATGTGCCAGGCATTCAGATACTCAAACTGGGGAAAACAAGAATAAGCAAGACAAAGATTTGACCACAGGGGAATCTGTATTGCTGCTATAGTCTTTTGAGCCATAAGGGAAGTATCAAGCCTAGTATAAACTAAAATTCCTTAATGCTGTGGCAACATTAAAACATAAAAACAAATGTGGCAGAAGCAAAATGATTAGTTTCTTTCTTCAACAACGGCTGCTTGAGGTAGGAAGGTGTTTCAGGATCTATTACTAACTCTTCTTTCCTTTTCATACAGAATCCCTTTTTAGAAGTCAAGGTAACAGACACACCAAAAAGATCCAGGAGAGATTTTGGACTCGACTGTGATGAGCACTCCACAGAATCTCGATGCTGTCGTTACCCTCTAACTGTGGATTTTGAAGCTTTTGGATGGGATTGGATTATTGCACCTAAAAGATATAAGGCCAATTACTGCTCTGGAGAGTGTGAATTTGTATTTTTACAAAAATATCCTCATACCCATCTTGTGCACCAAGCAAACCCCAGAGGTTCAGCAGGCCCCTGTTGTACTCCCACAAAGATGTCTCCAATTAATATGCTATATTTTAATGGCAAAGAACAAATAATATATGGGAAAATTCCAGCCATGGTAGTAGATCGCTGTGGGTGCTCATGAGATTTATACTTGTTTCATAACTTCCTAAAAAGTGGAAGGTCTTCCCCTCAACAATTTTGAAACTGTGAAATTATGTACCACAGGCTGTAAGCCTAGAGCATGCTACAGTCACTTACGCACAAGCTACAGTATATGAACTAAAAGAGAGAATATATGCAACGGTTGGCATTTAACCATCAAAACAAATCATACAATAAAAAGTTTTATGATTTCCTGAGTTTTTTAACTTGGAGATCAAATTCCATTTATGTTCATATATATCACAATATATGCAGGTAAATGAAAGCAATTCTCCTTGTGTTCTGGTGAATTAAAGGAGTATGCTTTAAAGTCTATTTCTTTACAGTTTCATTTAATATTTACAGAAAAATCTATATGTAGTATTGGTAAAATGCAGGATTGTTATATACCATTATTTGAATCATCCTTAAACACTTGAATTTATATTGTATGATAGCATACTTGGTAAGATAAGATTCCACAAAAATAGGGATGGTACACCATGTGCAAGTTCCCATTCCTATTCCGATTGATACAGTACATTAACAATTCATGCCAATGGTGCTAATACAATAGGCTGAATGGCTGATGTTATCAGGTTTATCAAATAAAATACATTCAGTAACGTAATGTTTCTCCTTTCTTCAGGTGCATTTTCATACTCCTCCAAATGGGGAATGGATTTTCTTTAATGAAAGAAAAATCATTTTTCTAGAGGTCTGGATTCAATTCTGTAGCATACTTGGAGAAACTGCATTTACAAGGCAGCCAAAAAGTATTCATTTTTATCAAAATTTCAAAATTATAGCCTGCCTTTGCAACACTGCAGTTTTTATGATGAAATAATGGAAATGACTGATTCTATCAATATTGTATAAAAAGACTTTGAAACAATTGCATTTATATAATATGTATACAATATTGTTTTGTAAATAAATGTCTCCTTTTTTATTTACTTTGGTATATTTTTACAGTAAGCACATTTCAAATTAAGTATTAAGGCACAGAGACATTTCATGTATGACAGAAAAGCAAATGCTTATATTTCGGAGAAAATTAGCTGATTAAATGTGGTCTTAAAACTCCATATGCTAATGGTTAGATGGTTATATTACAATCATTTTATATTTTTTTACATTATTAACATTCACTTACGGATTCATGATGGCTGTATAATGTGAATGTGAAATTTCAGTGGTTTACTATCATTGTATTCAAATCTCAACGTTCCATTATTTTAATACTTATAAATATTATTAAGCATACCAAAATGATTTAACTCTATTATCTGAAATCAGAAAAATAAACTGATGATATCTTAAGAATTGTTAATTTTATTTTATAATTTGATAATGAATATATTTCTACATATATTTACTTCTATTTTGTAAATTAGGATTTTGTTAATCAAATACATTATACTTATGACTAAGTAAAATTATTTCCTACATCTAATGTGTAGAAACAATATAAATTATATTAAAGTGTTTTCATGTTTTTTGAAAGACACAACAGTTTTATGTTATAATGATTAATTCTGGATTTTTGGTTTTCACTTTATTGTAAAAGTTTAATGATTTAGCACAAAAGTTTGGTTTAGAAATTTTAGGTCTGCTACTCTAGTTTCTCATGAGTGAAATTCCTGTTAAATTGGTTCTGGTCAAGTTGCTTTAAACATACAAAAGCAAGGGCTAGTTACATCTGTTTCATTTCTCTTTATCTTGACCTGAAAACTATTTATATGTTTTCATAGGTTCAATTTCCAAATGCATTGCAGTTGGCAAGGGTATATGGTCCTAGAGTTACAAGTTCTACTGAAGCCACAGGGACACAGGGAAACTGCATTTTTTTCCTAGCACTTAATGATACTGGCACATTTATCTGAGTTTTGGGGGCACAAATTTTCAAACTGAATTGAAAAATAATTATAAAGTGCCTAGAATCCATCCCTGGCCAATTTAATAGCTTAGCTCTAAAGCAGTGACTGTGTCTAATGGGGGAGGCGATTAAAATTTTGTTTAGTGTTATGGTTCTTAAATAAATAATTTATAATTATTATAACCATGAAATATATTACAGCAATTTACACTCATACAAATGAAGTGCAGTACTTTTTCTAATTCTGATACTGACATATTTAACACTGACAAGGCTGGAGCTGTAAGGGAGTCGCCCCTGTGCGGGGAGGAGCCAGCTGCGGTGACGGGGTAAGGCCACTTTTCAGTTGCACATATCAGAACATACTTCTTCCAGGGCCATGAATATACATGACCTCAAAGTCTGGATCAGCAGGCCCATTAACACACCTTAGGCTCTGGAGCACAAATAACTGGGGACCTTGATCCCTACACCCTCCGTTTCCAAGGACCCAGTTTCAGGACTCCCCAACCTTTATATTCACCCTTACCATGGAGCCCCAGGATCACATCACTAACCTCTCCATTTGGTGGCCCACTTCAAAACCCATATGACCATGAAAGAAAGCATCAGGACCAATTTGTTTTGTGACAAGACCTAGGCATTTCTTTTTCTATTTTGCCTAGGTCCTAAGAATGGCAAAGGCGCTCTGCTTTTCTGCCTATGGGCATGTCACTTTCATTTTCAGCACCCCAAGAATATTCACTTGTGATATGTGACACTAATCCCTGAAATTTTCAGAAAACATTATGTAAAGTTCAATGTAGTATCAGTTTTAATATTCTGAATGTTTTGTAATACTTCTCATACTTCCCACAAACCTATGTTAGTTAAAAAAAACACAGTAAAAAATAAAAACAAACAAAAAACCCTTTCAGACTCTATGGTTCCTTTTGTATTCAAGTTGGTTTTCGCACTTCTGTAGAAAACTTTATTTTCTTAAAATAAAAAGGCAATATTTTGACATTGACAGTAGCTAGATTAGAACTCAATTATTCTATACCCCAAACGAAAACAAATCTATTTCACTTTAAACCACCATATACTCATTTAAGAATGTCAATGACCCTTTTGGGTCTTGTGGGACACTCTCACCAGGAAAAAGAAAACTCACAATTTTGCATATAATTTCAGGGAGCTCAGGGTCTTTTTAGAGCTCATTCATAGAATCTAGTTTATTTTCCTTCTTAAGATAAAAATTATGAAGTAATAAAGTATACTTATAAGGGCCTGCTTCCCAATTAATTAGTTTTAATCCTTAACCAATTGAATGTTTGAAAAGGAAAATAAGTATCAAATCAGCCTGGATATCTTAACATGGCTAAAGCACTTGCTAATTACCAAAACATTCTATGTTTCTTTTTTTTTTTTTTTTACGGTACACGGGCCTCTCACCGCTGCAGCCTCTCCCGTTGCGGAGCACAGGCTCTGGACGCGCAGGCCCAGCGGCCATGGCTCACGGGCCCGGCCGCTCCGCGGCACGTGGGATCCTCCTGGACCAGGGCACGAACCCGTGTCCCCCGCATTGGCAGGCGGACTCTCAGCCACTGCGCCACCCGGGAAACCCTCTATGTTTCTTAAAGATCATCCAATCATCAACTGGCAAGTCTGTGATAGATTAAACTAGACAACTGAATAAAAAGCACTTCAAATTATGAACTCACATTCTTCTTATGTGTCAAAACCAAAATCATAAATCATCAGGGCTTCTGATGTCTGGATGTCAGAATTAGGAGGGTATGAGATGATAATATTTACTGAGCACCAGATTTGTGCTAGGAACTTTCCTGACACACTCAATGTAGGAGACATTACTGTCCCCAGTTTACAGAAGAGAACTCTGAGACAATAGGAGGTACCTCAGTGGCTGGTCTGAATTTGAATTCAGAGCAGTTCAACACAATGATTCATTGCTCTGGTTACACCAATTCTTCAACAAGTCCTAATGAAAGAGTGAAACTATATTTTTTAATGTGTAATTTGTAATATACCCTTATATATGTTCAGCATTGGTTTCTGCAAATGTTGTGTGGCTGCATTTTAATAAGGAAGGTTAGAGTTGGTATTATGAGAAGGTGGAAGAAGAGCAGGTGATTAGCAAAGCAGAGAAATGTACAAACAGATAGAAGTGGGTCAATGTCATAGGATGTGACAGATGGAATAGACCTTAGAGATCATCTAATCTACACATGACAGAACTGAGGTCTAAAGAGAGGGTAGCCCAAAGTCATAAAGTGAATTGGTTCAAAAACTGAGACAAGAGTTCTGAAATGCTAGAGTAGAGTGGATGGTGGGTCAGAGTGAGAAGAATGATTCCAAAAGACAAAATGCAGGAGAGCTAAAAAAAAAAAAAAAAGCTCTGAGTCATGGTTTGTCAGCTGGGGAATGTCAATACTGGGCACTAACTAAAAGTCCATAGGATTATAACAGTTCACATCTATCTTTTATCAACCTGGAGATTATCTTGGACAAATAGACTCTAATGGGAAATCTATGGTAGTATGTGATTAAAACCACTACTTTACTGTGTACAGTAATACAAATTGAAATAATAATTAATAACTTTCAAAGTCCCCTCACATTAATGATGTAATTTTATCTTCATAATGCTGGAAGTATTATTATTATGCCCATTTCATAGAGGGAACTGAGGTTAAATTAAATTAATCAAATTGCCCAAAGAAATGTAGCATTTATATTTGCACATTAATTATATAACAGATAGAAATAGTGAGCTTCCCTGGTGGCGCAGTGGTTGAGAGTCCGCCTGCCGATGCAGGGGACACGGGTTCGTGCCCCGGTCCGGGAAGATCCCACATGCCGCGGAGCGGCTGGGCCCGTGACCCATGGCCGCTGAGCCTGCGCATCCGGAGCCTGTGCTCTGCAATGGGAGAGGCCACAGTGGTGAGAGGGCTGTGTACGGCAAAAAAAAAAAAAGAAATAGAAATAGAAATCAAATAGTTACACTTGTTTGATCATTCATTCCAATACTACTCATTAAAAATGTAGCATGATAAAAAAATTCCATTTAAAATATCAAATGATCACTTTAAAAAATAAGACACATGGATACTATCCAGTAATATAACTAAGAAATTAAACCATAGGCTAAAATGTGATAAGCAAGTCATGACTTGCCTGGCACATGACGTATAGTGTTGAAATTTCATTTGCATGGTCATTCAGTTCCAATTTACACACTGCAAAACATATCAAATTAAACTATACTAATTTTGGTCATCCCTGAGTACGATGTCGAGCAATGCGAAGTGGTACTAAATTTAGTTCATTCATGCCTAGGTGGAATTTTGCAGAGGAAGTCTTTGAAAAATTAATACATTTTCATTAGATAGCATTCATTTATAGCAAGATTATCTTTATTACAATTTAAAACACTAGATAGAGGGATTATTTACATATATTTTACTAGATTACCTACCAAAAACTTCAATGAATACCACAACCTGTCAAGAACACAGGATGTTCTTGAATGTAAGACTTGACATATGAAACTGCCTAATTTATCCGACAAGCATAAAATGTATGTGTAATAATAATGATAGACAACTCCCTAATCCTCTGTTACAATGGTTGAGTAGTTCACTTCAGCTATGGTTTAACATTACACTAAGTATTCCTGATACAGAAATACACAGTTTGGCAATGAAGCAAAAAAATACATATTAAGTTTTCATTGATTATAATTTTAGATTACTGTAAGATAGAAAAGTTTTTTTAACAGTATGATGCTATTATTTTTATTCTATAATAAAGGTGATTATTAAACACACATATATTTACTTTCTTGAAAACTTGACTTTAATAACATTTTCTTTTATTAGTTCTGCATACTCACTATAGGCAAAACACTATTCACTGGGATTAACTTACAGAGATCTAAAACATATTCCCAGATTCTGATCTTAGTGAGATCTGTTGGAGAGTTCTCCTGAGAAGGGCCAACAGATAAACTTGATTCAATTAATCTTAAAGGTAAGCTTTACACCAAACATATGAAGAGATTAACCTACTAATTCACATTTTTAATTTGTCTTCCTAACCATTCAAGATTATTTGATTAAGAAAACTTTCTTCCTATAATGTTATGTTCTTTTTTTTTTTTTCTAACATCTTATGAAGGACCCTATTCAGAACAAAATCTGATTATGCGGTTTTGGCCATGGATCCTCCACAAGACTTTCCCAGATCCGCTCCCACGGACACTAACTCTGACTAAGAAGCCAAACGTCTCTTGGCTCTATTCCCATGGAACTCAGAATTTTGGCATTACCTCTCCACTAGCCAAAAACAAAACATGTCAATACAGGAACGTCCGCCTACATCATGACATCAGATCCTCATAATGCTGAGATAGAATTCTGAAAGTGAAAATCAAGCATAAAACACCAATTTACTGAGCACACTAAAGTGACTGTGGGAGAAAACCCAAATCGTTAAATGGAAACAATCAGGCAGTCATTGAGGCAACTGCTTGGCTTGAGCTGCAAGAATATCTTCCTGAAAAGCTGCATACTTCTCAGCAACTCAAGAAATGGCATGAGTTATGTGGCTGCCTGCACCCTAAGTAAAGGATTCTACTGAGGAAACTTAGCCATCTTGGGCTCTGAACCAGGCCAGGTGCCATGGGATAGAAACTAGAGCAAAAAAGAACAAATGACAGTACTGCTTCCCACTTGTAGATGTTCCCTGGCAGCAAGTAAAATTGTCCCAGCAAGTCTAAAATTTATCAGGACCTATGTCTTATGCGTTAGTGAATTTAAGTTCCTTACAGCTCCAGAGTCAGAAAAAATTCCAAGGAAGTTGCATAGGACTGATGGGAAGCTAGCTAGGTTCCCATCTACTCAGGCCAGGATGCTTCCCTATGACTGAAATACCTTGCACCAACTGGGACTCTCCTGGGTGAATAGCCCTGCACTGCAGTGCCAGCAGAGCTCTCTCCTTTGCTGACAGAGGTGGGTAGACTGTGAATAGTGAGCCCCACCTTGCTTTTGCCAGAGGTTTGAACAAAGAATCCTGGTATTGGCCAAAGAGAGAAGTGTCATTTCAGAATTTGTGCCAAAGGCTGGAATTTGGCTTTATATCTGTTGGTACAACACATATTGTGTTGATACAATGTGTCTGTTAACCAGGTACATTACCTGGTTAGTGTCCTTGGGCCTCATATATCCTGTTCAGACTGGCAAGAAATAAACTGCCTGTTGGACCTTGGACAAGAAGCATGAGCATTTACTTACAAGGGAAAAGCGCATTACATAGATATTAATATCTCCATTTTTAGAATGATGAAATTGAGGTTCAGAGATGATTGTAATTAAGTGACTAAGACAGGTGCATACATGATGGGGGAAATACACATATAAATGTAGAACTAACACAACACTGTAAATCAACTTTACTTCAATTAAAAAAGTAAAAATTAAAAAGGGACCTACTCTCCTTGCTAAGCAAATAAGTAAATAAATAAAACTAAAAAGGGACATACTATATAGTATGGGAAACTATACTCAATATTTTATAAAATATAAGGGAAAAGAGTCTGAAAAATAATATATATATAGGAACATATATATAAGTATATATATATATAAAAGAATATATATATATAAACTGAATCACTGCGCTGTACACCTGAAAGTAACATAATATTGTAAATCAACTATACTTCAATTTAAAAAAGATAAAATAGAATAAAATAGCCAAAAAAAACCCCAAAATGTAGAAGTACAGTTTTTCAGCTATTAGTTCAGGTGTGAAAAAATGTAATTTTCTACTTGTTGTAGAACTGACATCAGCTTTTACCTCAAGCCCATTTGTGCTGTATCACCATTTCTACTTTACAGAGGCACTGTCATGTCAATGGGAACTGCTCTAATAACGCTTGTCATGTCCATGGATCTCACCCAGAAAATGATGAACGATATCCCCTTACCCTCAAGTCTCCAAACTCAGAGGAGGAGTGTAATGTGTCTCTCTTCTTTACGTCCAGCTCAGCCTATGAAGTAGGGCATCAAAAAAGATCACTGTCTAAAATTTCTCTCTTCCCATCAAATTCACTCCTATCATAAGCTCATGAGATCTTTATGTGAGAAGATATAGGAATAGGTTCTGGCTATCTGGATCTATTTACTAACACTTTATATTTCATACCTGAACCCTAGACTTTTGAACTTAAAATTTTGTTAAATACTACTATCTTTTTTTTCCTGATTCTGATCTGAAAAGTACCTCCTGGAAAAATGTAACCTTTTAATAAATCACAGTGTTCATTCTAATAATAAAAATGTAGATTAAAATTACATACTATCCTTTCATCTACAAAGGTACTAAATTTTTATGTTAATATCTATTGTTATTAGTAAGGTGATCAGCAATGAACACTCTAAATAATATTGCCTATAGAAAGGCCCTGACCAGTTGCCTTCCAATATTTAACAAGATCCTTAAAAGGTTCTCTACAGTAATTTTACTTCTAAAATTTTATGCAAAGAAAACAAAGATGCAAATGTTTATATAAAATCACAATGTTATTTACTATTTTTTAATATTGGAAATAATGTATCCAACAATAAGGAATGGTTACATTGATTATGATAGGTAACAATAGCATATTAAAATTTAAAGTCAACCTGAGGGCCCAGTAAACACCAGGAGGATGAAAGAGAGAGGGAGAAAGAATCTAAGTCTTCACTGATATTATTGAGCTACTGATCTTACTTTACCTAGAGCTGCCTTACATCTGGACTTATATGAGATAATTGATTTTTCTACTGTTTTAAGCCATATTTGAATTGGGGTTTCTATTATTTACAGCTGAAAGTATTCCAAATAAATAAACATGTGTATAGCATATGTGTACATACATGTATCAGGTATATATGATTATCTTTAATTCTGATATTGCCAATTTGTGCCCTGTAAAGGTTGTACCAATTTATATTTCTATTAACAATGTATGAAGTTACCTATTTCCGCACACCCTCATCATTCCTAGTTCTAGTATGATAGGTAAAAAATGATCACGATTTTCACTGCATTTTTCTTATTTTGAGTGGGGTTATTAATCTTTTTATATTTAAGGATTATCTGTATTTCCTTTTCTGTTAACTATTTGCTTTTATCCTTTGCTTATTTTTTCTATTAGGTTGTTAATATTAAAACAAAACCTATATATATATGTTCTTAGGAAATTAGCTACTATTGGGGAATTCCCTGGTGGCCCAGTGCTTAGGACTCAGCACTTTCACTGCCGGGGCCGTGTTCAATCTGTGGTCGGGGAACTAAGCATTCACAAGCCCCAGGGCCCAGTCAAAAAAAAAAAAAATTAGCTACAACTATTTCTTCCCAGATTTTCATCTGTCTTTTGACTTTGTGGTTTCTTGTTTTTTAATGCAGAATTTAAAATGTTTGTATGATGTTACATATTTTAGTCTTTTTTTATGGTTTCCAATTTTTTTCTTTTTCTTCTTTTTGGCCGTGCCACGTGGCTTGCAGGTTCTTAGTTTCCAGACCACGGATTGAACCTGGGCCACAGCAGTGAAAGTGCTGAGTCTTAACCACTGGACAGCCAGGGGAATTCCCTGGCTTCCATTTCTTTTGCCATACTTAGAGCTTTTTACACTATGTGTTTATATTTTTAATGTATCTTATAATTTCTTCTAATACATTTATGGCTTGTTATTTACTTTTGAATTCTTTAATCCATCTCAACTCTTATTTCATCATAGTGTGATGTAGGAATCCAATTTATTTTTCTTCAGATGACTATCCATTTGTCACCATTTACAATACTATCTTTCCCCTAGTGATTTGAAATGTGGAATGGTGCTAACTGGCCACTTACCCTGACCACATGGATCCTTAGAGGCAAAAAGTCATTTTTATAGAATTTAGCAATAATAGAGGATGCCTAGGGTCAAATCAGTCATCCTCTTGAAATCTAACTACAATCAGTAAAGATGAATATGAAAACAGTAGCATGATTGATGATAACAGGTTTTCTGTCCAGTCAAAAATGACCAGATGTATTCATGCGTATTCATATTCATGTATTTATTCCATCAAAATTTTTAAGAGTCTGGTATTGTCCTATTTTAATTCCTGCTTCATTTTAGGTGTGGGACATTTAGCCCACAACAACCAAGTCTATCCAGGACAGTGTCCCTCACCTCTCCTGAAGCTAAGAGCCCTACTCTCCAGGGAAAAAGTATACATCCCTCCTCCCCCAGTCACAAAGACTTCTCAGTCACGCCACCCAATATATCATTCAGCCTCCTGAAGGAGCAATATTTTTCCCTCCACTGTCATCAGAAGAGGAGGGCAAGAAAATTATTCAGAATGTCTCTGGTACTTTTCCTCTGAAATAACATAGTAATTCTGTTCATAGTTGTGTGATATCCTATCAGATTTTACCCATTCATTGAGTCCTAAATACTACTGTAGGAACTGTAGAGAGAGGAGAGGAGAGGAATAAATCATGCTTCTTTTTCGAGGAACTCACAGTCTAGTGAGAGCAGAAAAGCACACAGTTAACTTTACTAAAATGTGACAAATGGTTTACACAGGGTGCTGTGGGAGAGAAGAGGAAAGTCATCTCAGCCACACTGGGAGTTCACCGAAGACTTAAAGGAGAAGGTGACATTAGCAATGTCTTTAATAATGAATAAAAGTTTGATGGATGAGTAAGGAGAATAAGATAAGTGAGAAAGAAAAAGGAAGAAGGGCATTCCAAAGCAAGGTCCCCCCCTCCAACGCACATACACATGAATGCAGGCATGAAAGAGCATGATGCCTTCCAGGTCCTGTGAGTATTTCAGAATGGTTGGAGGGATAGGGCCTTGGGCAGTGAGAGACAAGCAATGAGGCTCTAGGGGAAGACTGAATAGACTGAACCAGGACATGCCTTGTATGTCTTTCTTTGGAGTTTGTACTTGATATTGTCAGTGATGAGAGCTAGTGAAACATTTTACATAGGGAGCAACATGGTTAGAAGTACCTTTTTTTTTTAAATTCATTTTTTTTTGAACTTTGCAACAGGTTTTTATTTTTGCTTTATATCTATTACAGTGTTTGAAACCTAATGAAATACATTTTTTCTTCAAATTTGGATGTGTATATAAATAGCATTTGTCCAGACTCAGCACCCTCAATGCCATGGTTTCTTGGCCTGTACCTGCTCTGAAATCATCAAGCTTTGTCTGTCTACCCACAGGTCCTGAGAACACGGAAGACGAGAGCCAGAGTAAAAAACCCACTTTAAATAAGGTATTTACAATTTTTTGTGCCAAGGTCTCTCCCTTTCAATGTCAGATGAAGCCTATATATCCCTCCTCAGAATAATGATTTAAATTATTTTTAATTGTTTAAATAAATGGTTTAAATTATAATATATAATTATGTATATAATTATAAAATATTTTAAATGTGTCATATAATAAAAATCTGATAGCACAGAAACTTACTAAAATGAATAACAACATCTAGTAGTTAGTTGAATAACCATAATAATTGAAAAGCAGTGACATGACCAAAAGGAGTTAATACCCCAAATACATAAACAATTCATACAGCTCAACATCCAAAAAACAAACAACCTAATTAAAAAATGGGCAGAAGATCTGAATAGACATTTTGTGAAGAAGATATACAGATAATCAACAGGCACATGAAAAGATGCTCAACATTGCTAATCATCAGAGAAATGCAAACCAAAACCACAATGAGATATCACCTCACACCTGTCAAAATGACTATCATCAAAAAGCCTGGAGGGGTGGGATAGGGAGGGTGGGAGGGAGGGAGACGCAATAGGGAAGAGATATGGGAACATATGTATATGTATAACTGATTCACTTTGTTATAAAGCAGAAACTAACACACCATTGTAAAGCAATTATACTCCAATAAAGATGTAAAAAAGACCACAAACAACAAATGTTGGCGAGGATGTAGAGTAAAGGGAACCCTTGCACACTGTTTGTTGGGAGTGTAAATTGCTGCAGCCACTATGGAAAACAGTACGGAGGTTCCTTAAAAACCTAAAAATAGAACTACCACATGATCCAGAAATTCCACTCCTGGGTATATATCTGTAGAAGATAAAAACACTAATTCGAAGATACATGCACCCCAAAGTTTATAGCAACATTATTTACAATAGCCAAGATATGGAAGAAACCTAAGTGTCCAGTGACAGATAAATGGATAAAGAAGATGTGGTACATCTATACAATGGACCATTACTCAGACATTAAAAAAAAATGAAATTTTGCCACTTGCAACAACATGAATGGACCTGGAGAGCACTATGTTTAATGAAATAAGTTGGACAGAGAAAGACAAGTACTGTGTGGTATCACTCGTATGTGGAATATAAAAAATACAACAAACAAATGAATATAACAAAACAGAAAAACTCACAGATATAGAGAACAAGCTAGTGGTTACCAAGGTGGAGAGGGAAGATAGAGGTAGGGGATTAAGAAGTACAAACTACTATGTATAAAAGAAATAAGTTACAAGGATATATTGTACAGACAGAGAATATAGCCAATATTTTATAATAACTTTAAAGAGAGTATAATCTATAAAACACTGAATCACTATGTTGTACACCTAAAACTAATATAATACTGTAAATCAATTATGCTTCAATAAAGATAAATAAATTAAATAAATAAAAGTAGTGATGAGCATATATGAGATACCTGCAACAGCTACAATTTGATATGAAATATTTGTGATTTATGTTGGTGACATGGTGATAGATATTATGAAGAGTTTTGTGCTTTCAAGCCTATATTGAAAATGGAAAGAAATACTAAATTTTAATTAAATGTGAGCAAAAATAAAGATATAATTTTTCCCATCCAACTCTCAGATCCTCTGAATTCTACACAATAGTATAAATTAAGGAGCCTAGGGGTGGAAATAGGGACAATGAATTCAATTAGAAATCTATCTGACTAGTCTAGAGGAGAAGTGATGATGGTATGAGTAGTAATAGCTAATATTAATTGAGCAATTACTATATTCCAGGCACTGTTCAAAGTGCTTTATATGGTATTTCATCTACAGACTTAGGGCCATTATTAACCTGTATTTTACAGGCAAAGAGACAGAAGAACAGAGTGCTAAGGAAATTTATTCAGTTCACACAGCTAGTTAGTAGCAGAACTAGGTTTTGAACTGGGATAATTTGACTCCAGAACCTCACTCTTATCCACTACTGGGGCAGTAGAAATAGTGGTAGAAAATGAATTAGAAGCATATGGGAAATAGGATGAACAAGACCCAGAGAAGGAGGGAGAGAGGGGAATCTACAGAGAAGTCCAGGTGAAGTGGGGACATTGTAAAAATATTTGCCACCCATTTTTTTTCCTTCTTGGTAATTCTTCCCTCCCCTCACCCATTTAGTCATTAAGGGTAAATCATGAGGCTGAGGATTATTGCTCCTGGAAAAGTCGAGAAAATACTAACTAGGAAATTGAGATATGATATTATTTTTTTTCTGGACCAAAGGAGAGAGAAAGGGAGTGAAAAAGGGAGAAATCACATCCAAATACGCTTGCTCCTTTTGGGGGTCAAAAATTGGCTGAAAGAGGTAAGTAGAGTAGAAAAATCCAGACAAATCTGAGAGAATCAAAGAACGTTGGGGCTGGTGCCCTGATTCCTATGTAGCAATGGAAAGTCAGAAAGCTTTAAGAGAATTCCTCTGCTTGACATGGTCCTATATCTAATATGATGTCAGAGCAGTTGAGTAGCAATGACTAAGAAGGTACCTAGACTAAGGGCATCCACATTTGATCCTGAACTCTCCAGATAGTTTGTGAGAAAGTATCCAAGAGCCACCAGGTCTCCAGGGGAGGACAGCTTGTTGAATGCGCTGCTGGATTGGTTGCTAGGTAGAGATGAGGATGACAAAGTACAGGGGCCTCTTAACTGAAGTCAATAGTGCTGTCATCAATAACACGTGTCAGAACAATGCTCCAGAAACCAGGTGAAAACAGCAATATATCAGTGCCCATACATACAGGATGCTCAGTCACCAGGGAGCCCAGCTAAATTAAAGCAGATGCAAGAGGAAAAGATGAGGCCCTGAGACCAGGCAACACAAACCATGTAAAGAAGGCGGCTAGGAGGGAGGACCAGAAAACACTCTTTAATGCCAGGAAGCTGGGTGAGCTTCTCTGCTCAGATTCGTTTAGAAAAGCAGAATAGGGGGAGGGGGAGAGCCTTTCTGAAGTGAGAAACACTGAAAAAGTAATAAGCCCCCCCCAAACTCTAAATTTTTTGTGATGTCTAATTTAGTTGTATTTTTTAAATTGTGGTAAAAAAAACCCACATAACATAAAATTTACCACCTTGGCTTCCCTGGTGGCGCAGTGGTTGAGAATCTGCCTGCCAATGCAGGGGACACAGGTTCGAGCCCTGGTCTGGGAAGATCCAACATGCCGGAGCAACTAGGCCCATGAGCCACAGCTACTGAGCCTGTGCATCTGGAGCCTATGCTCCGCAACAAGAGAGGCCGCAGTAGTGAGAGGCCCGCGCACTGTGATGAAGAGTGGCCCCCGCTTGCCGCAACTACAGAAAGGCCTTGCACAGAAACGAAGACCCAACACAGCCAAAAATAAATAAATAAATATTTTTAAAAAAAAAATTTACCACCTTATACATATATACAATGCAATATTACTCAGCCATAAAAAGGAACGAAATTGAGTCATTTGTAGAGACGTGGATGGATCTAGAGTCTGTCATACAGAGTAAAGTAAATCAGAAAGAGAAAAACAAACATCATATATTAACGCATATATGTGGAACCTAGAAAAAAGGTACAGATGAACCCGTTTGCAGGGCAGAAATAGAGACACAGATGTAGAGAACAAACCTATGGACACCAAGGTGGGGGAAGTGGCAGAGGTGGGTGGTGGTGGTGGATGAATTGGGAGATTAGGATTGACATGTAGACACTGATGTGTATAAAATGGATGACTAACAAAGACCTGCTGTATAAAAAAATAAATAAAATTAAATTTAAAAAAATTTACCACCTTAGCATTTTTAATTGTGCATTTCGGTAAAGTTAACTATATTCACAGATTATGCAACGATCTCTAGAATTTTTTTTTTATCTCATAAAAACGGAAACTCTATACACACCCTCCCCACCACCACCACCTACAACCTCTGGTCAACACCATTCTACTTTCTGTTTCTATGAGTTTTGAGTGCTTTAGATATGTCGTATAAGTGGAATCATACAGTATTTATCTTTTTAAAAGTCTTTATTGAATTTGTTACAATATTGCTTCTGTTTTGTTTATTTGGCAGCAAGGCATGTGGGATCCTAGCTCCCCAACCAGGGATCGAACACGCACCCCCTGCATTGGAAGGTGAAGTCTTAACCACTGGGCTGCCAGGGAAGTCCCCAGTACTTATCTTTAAAAAGCCTAAAAATTTCCCTAGAAAACAGGTAACTTAGATTGGCAAGCTTAAGCATTTTCCATCATTAGAAGGAGAGGAGGTTTAAAAGCAAAATGAGATCAGTTAAAGAAAATAACGAAAGCTACATCTCTTCAACCCCAGTTTCTGACATTACAACTCTAGCCCACTAGATGTGGGGTCACATCACGGACCCTAAGAAAGAAAGTGATTCATCAAACTCTGGCGCTTGACTCTCAGGCTCAAGAGCAGCATGGATATCACTGAGCCCTGTCTCATGTGAAGCTAACATAGCTCCACTATCGTTTTTTCAGTCCTTTTAAACTTGTTTTTTAACTCCCACATTACTAGCTGTAGGTATTCCTTCTACCCTTGCTTTGGAATTCATTCTCTAAATATGTCCCAATTCACTGCATTTAAGACTTTAGTTGTCTCTGCCTTCCCCCTCAAATAGTCTCAATACTTTGAAAATGCAGTGTCCAAGCAAAGGTCCAAGTTCCCCATAGGATTTTTTCCCCCCAAATTTCTGGCCCTGGCCTCAGGATGACTTGGATCTCTAAGATTTATAATCACTCTATGTTGCAGATGTAGGCTGTGTCTAAAATCTTGGGCATCCTAGAGAGGTTCTAAATGACTACAGCATTTGGTGTAAATAAATATTACTGTGGGACCGTGTCCATCTTCCAGTCTATGTAGCTATGGCAAAGAATCAGATCAAGTCTTAGAAAGCCAATCAAGTCTGATTACTCTGTGGGTAGACTTCAAGGATGTCTGATCCCTGGGGGTTGAGTCATTTCAGGTCTCACTGGAACTTTCAGTTAAAGGAATCATTTGGCCTTCTCTGAAAATAAAATGAGACTTCATACCTTCTTAGTTGACAGTTGCATTGTGCTATGGATTTCAAAGATAGATATAATATATAAATGTTTCTTTTATAAATTGCCAAAATGTATTTAATAGCAGAGAGTAATTCCTGTGCGTTTATACTGCAGATTAAATAATGCTTCACCTTGCAGTTCCAGCAGTTTTAATTTTATCTGTTATGTTTAGAAGGTATACTAGATACAGATCTTGCATAGGGTCTTATGGTCTGTAGTACTCAAGTAATGGCAGTTGAAAATGAAATTTTGCTAATAATAATACATCTGAATCCATTCTACACCATACCAAAGGAATAACTAAATAAAGCACTTTTAATTTTCTAATAAAATTGAAAATAGGTCAGTCTTAAATCCAGGACCTTTCAAAACTTTGATGACAAAAAAGAAATACTGTCAAGAATCTCTTGACTTAATCAAATTATTTCACCACGTCAAAGGATAATGTACTAGGATGCCACTGTTTACACTTCCTTTCCAAAATACTTAATGAAAATGATAGTTTTTAATGTAAAAAGAACCTATTTTAACGCTACAAATAAGGCTTGTTTCTTCAGTGGCAGCTTCATTTAACCAGAAAAATGAATCTTCTGGGTTCTGCAGTCTTGTAGGATATAGCCTGATGCAAGCCCTGACTTTCCTAAATCCAAACACGCTACAAAGATCAAGTCAGCTGCGCTGTGCTGTGGCTCACCGCCACATTGTGATTTGGGGAGCACATAGTTGGCCGGGTTGCACTGTGCTCTGTCCAAGACAACTCTAGCCAGGATCTTGCCAGCAGTAGGCAGCAATATGTCTTGATAGTTGCCTCAGTGAGTCTTATTGCTTGGAGTAATAAAAATAACCAAGCACTTTAGATCAAAGATTTATTATAACAGAAATGTAAAACTCAAAAAAATTAGATAATTTTCTTAAACTTTTGCACTGAAGTGCACTGAATTTTTCACTGCAGTGGTGTGCCCACTTTGGAAAACAGTTTGTCCATTTCTTATAAAAGTAAACTTATTCATCCTATGAGCTAGAAATTCCATTTACCCAAGAGAAGTAAATACACATATCTACGGAAAAGCCCAAATGCGAACATTCAAAGTTGTTTCACTCATGATAGCCTAAAACAGGAAACAACCTCAATGTCCATTACCTGCTGAAAGGATAAACTAATTGTGGTACATCCATAAAACAGAGAACAACTGAACAATGACTGATACATGCAGCAACGTGGAGGAATCTCATAACATAATCTCTTACGTTAAACGGAAGAAGCCAGACACAAAAGGCTCCATACTGTTTGAATCCACTTATATTACATTCTAGACAAAGGCAGTGTACTAGGAACAGAAACAAATCAGTGGTTGCTAGAAGGTGAGGGTGGGTAAAGAGATTGACTGCAAAGTGGTGGGAGGGAAATTTTTATGGTAATGGAAATATTCTATACCTTAAACACATGCACAACTGTGTATGTGTGTCCCAACTCTTCAAACTTTACACTTTAAAAGGGTACATTTATTTTATACAAATAAGACCTCAATAAATCTGCCTTTTGGAAAACTGGGTAGGGACAATGATTTGGGGAATAGATGAAACAAGACTGGCCATGGGCCGAAATGATTAAATCTGGGTAATAGGTCACTGGGGATTCACTAAACTATTCTACTTCTGAATATGTTTAAACTTTTCAATAATTAACAGTTAAAAATTTTTTTGCACCATAGACTGCTAGGCTTGTGTCAATTATAGTCCTCCAATCATCTTGCCCCACTTTTCCCTGTGCCAAAGAATAAAACTTGTGGAACCCCACACAACTGATCAAAGAAAAAAGTCCATTAGCTATTTTTTCAACATTTGTATATGTATATATACAAATACATATATATACACGCACACACACACATACACACACACACATATACAAATTAACAATTATGAAAACTACCTTAAAAGACACAGTCAATTAAATTATGGTCAGGATTTTTAAAATTAAGTTCATTAGAGGCAAAAATACGTAAGTACACCTCTATATTTATTGCTATAGGTCTTTAAATTTTGTAAAATATTTATTTATTTATTTATTTATTTTTGGCTGCGTTGGGTCTTCGTTGCTGTACATGGACTTTCTCTAGTTGCAGCGAGTGGGGGCTACTCTTCATTGCGGTGAGTAGTTATGGCTCACAAGCTCTAGAGCACAGGCTCAGTAGTTGTGGCACATGGGCTTAGTTGCTCTGCAGCATGTGGGATCTTCCCAGACCAGGGCTCAAACCCCTGTCCCTGCATCGGCAGGTGGATTCTTAACTTCTGCGCCAGAAGGGAAGCCCTAAAAATTTTTTTAAGTTAGTTGATTTAAAAAGTTTTATTGAAACATATATTTCTTTTTTTCATTTTTACATTTTTATTGAAGTATAGTTGATTTACAATGTTTCAGGTGTACAGCAAAGTAATTCAGTTATACATATATTTATCTATTCTTTTTCAGTTTCTTTTCCATTATCGGTTATTACAAGATATTGAATATAGTTCCCTGTGCTATAAGCAGGTCCATGTTTATCTATTTTATATATAGTAGTGTGTATCTGTTAATCCCAAATTCCAAATTTATCCCTCCCCCCTTTCTTCTTTGGTAACCATAAGTTTGTTTTCTATGTCTGTGAGTCTATTTCTGTTTTGTAAATAAGTTCATTTGTATCATTTTTTTTAGATTCCACATATAAGTGATATCATACAGTATTTGCCTTTCTCTGACTGACTTACTTCACTTAGTATGATAATCTCTAGCTCCACCCATGTTGCTGCAAAAGGCATTATGTCATTCTTTTTTATGGCTGAGTAATACTCAGTTGTATGTATATACCACATCTTCTTTATCCATTAATCTGTTGCACATTTAGGCTGTTTCCATGTCTTGGCTGTTGTAAATAGTGCTGGTATGAATACCGGGGTATGTGTATCTTTTTGAGTTAGAGTTTTCTCTGGATATATATGCCCAGGAGTGCGATTGCTGGATGATATAGTAACTTTGTTTGTAGTTTTTTAAGGAACCTCCATAGTGTTCTCCATAGTGTCTGCACCAGTTTACATTCCCACCAACAGTGTAGGAGGGTTCCCTTTTCTCTACACCCTCTCCAGCATTTATTATTTATAGACTTTTAAAAATATTTATTTATTTGGTTGCATGGTGTCTTAGTTGTGGCAGGTGGGCTCCTTAGTTGCAGCATGAAGTCTCCTTAGTTGTGACATGTGAACTCTTAGTTGTGGCATCCATGTGGGATCTAGTTCCCTGACCAGAAATCGAACCTGGGCCCCCTGCACTGGGAGCGCTGAGTCCAATCCACTGCACCACCAGGGAAGTCCCTATTTATAGACTTTTTGATGATGGCCATTCTGACCAGTGTGAGGTGATACCTCATTGTGGTTTTGATTTGCATTTCTCTAATAATTAGTGATATTGAGCATTCTTTCATGTGCCTGTTGGTTATCTGTATGTCTTCTTTGGAAAAGTTTCTATTTAGGTCTTCTGCAAATTTTTTAATTGGATTTTTTTTTAAATGTTGAGCTGTATGAGTTGTTTGTATTGAATATATTTTGGAGATTAATCCCTTGTTGGTGACATCATTGCAAATATTTTCTCCTATTCCATAGGTTGTCTGTTTTGTGTATGGTTTCCTTTGCTGTGCAAAAGCTTTTAAGTTTAATTAGGTTTTATTTGTTTATTTTTGTTTCCATTTCTCTAGGAGTCAGATCCAAAAAAAATATTGCTGCAATTTACGTCAAGTGTCCTGCCTATGTTTTCCTCTAGTAGTTTTATAGTATCCAGTCTTATATTTAGGTTTTTAATCCATTTTGAGTTTATTTTTGTATATAGTGTTAGAGGATGTTCTAATTTCATTCTTTTACATGTAGCTGTCCAGTTTCCCCAGCACCACTTATTGAAGAGACTCTCTTTTCTCCATTGTATATTCTTGCCTCCTTTGTCGTAGATTAATTGACCATAAGTGCCTGCATTTATTTCTAGTCTTTCTATCCTGTACCATTGATCTATATTTCTGATTTTGTGCCAGTACCACACTGTTTTGATTACTGTAGCTTTATAGTATAGTCTGAAGTCAGGACACCCAATTCCTCCAGCTCCATTCTTCTTTCTCAAGATTACTTTGGCTTTTCAGGGTCTTTTGTGTTTCCACACAAATTAAAAATTTTTTTGTTCTAGTTCTGTGAAAAATGCCATTAGTAATTTGATAAGGATTGTACTGAATCTGTAGATTGCCTGGGTATTATGGTCATTCTAACAATATTGATGCTTTCAATCCAAGAACACAGTATATCTTTCCATTTGTGTGGTCTTCAATTTCTCTCATCACTGTGTTATATAGTTTTTGGAGTATAGGTCTTTTGCCTCCTAGGTAGGTTTAAACCTATCTAAACCTACCTACAGGTCTTTCAGAATTCATCTATGTATGAGACAAAACATTTATTTATTTATTTACTGACTATTTATTTTTATTTTTTTGGCTGTGCTGTGGAGCTTACAGAATCTTAGTTCCCCGACCAGAGATTGAACCCAGGCCACAGTGAAAGAGCCGAGTCCTAACCACTGGATAGCCAGGGAACTCCCACAAAACATTTATTTAAATGCAACAGAAATGAAAAGAATTAAGCTGTAATTATTCATGCAATCATTCATTCAATATACAGCTCTTAAGTGTCTACTACACGTTAAACACATAGTAATATCTCCTTCAAGGAACCCATAAATACAAAATACAACCAGCTACAACACAATTGCTGAGTGTGTGGAAAGAAAAATTAATACTACCTAGAGTGCAGAGTGGATATGGTTTAGGAGAGATGGTGAGCGGACCAGAAAAGAATCTACAGATACTCTAAACCTAGAAATTTGAGCTAGAATTTTACTTGGCCGGGAGAGAGGTGTGGATGGGAGGGTAGGGCAGAAGGGAGAAAGAAAGGGAGCAGATTCTAGAGAGATATGAAGTCAGAAGCACAAAGCACATCTGGGGACTGCTTGGAGTAATTACACAGAAGCAGCAAAGCAAAACTGAATAATTCATTTATAATCAGCCCAATCTGTTACTGTCAAGTCCATGAACTGTGCAATTTATAAGTGCATATTGCTAATGAATTCATGAATTTATTCCACAGATAAATTGGTTTTGTCCCATGGTCACAAGATATGTCCACAACTCTTTTTTTTTTTTTTTTTTTTGCGGTACACGAGCCTCTCACTGTTGTGGCCTCTCCCGTTGCGGAGCACAGGCTCTGGACACACAGGCTCAGTGGCCATGGCTCACGGGTCTAGCCGCTCCGCGGCATGTGGGATCTTCCCGGACCGGGGCACGAACTCGTGTCCCCTGCATCGGTAGGCGGACTCTCAACCACTGCACCACCAGGGAAGCCCTGTCCACAACTCTTGTCAGCTAGTCTATGAAAGTATGCTACTAACCTTGAGGCAAGACTCTGGATATACATTTATTGCCTCTGTTGGAAAACCAATGAAAACTTCATGCCATCATTATTTTTGCCTCTGAATGCATGTATTTAAGATTTGTTCTTCTTAGCCTTTCCTTAGCATTCTGGAAGGAGTTGTAGAAGGAGAGAATAATTTGCTAGTTAAATTTAAGAGACTACATAACCACTAACTAGGAGTACTACTAAGTCACTTCCTAAGCAGACAATCATGAGAGTAGAAACTTGCAACTGACAAAATTATTAGATTAGCATTAAAGTACTAATTGGCTTCTTTGTTCCACCCGGCTAAAATCTTGTTGTTGGCAGGGTTGAGATTAAATTCATGAATATAGCCCCGCATACCATCATGCTCCTTTACTGAGGAAAAAGAATTATTTTCACTATATGATACCAGTGAGGATGAACACTTTTCTTTCTCCTCTCCTTCACCCGCTACCAACTAGGGAGGATTAAGTGGGCTGGTTTTATTTCTGACTCTCTATTATCTAAAGCAACAATCTTTGAATGACAGATATTAACTACACTGGAAGACAATTCTTTCAGTAATATTAATTATGAATGAGGTAAATTCTTAAACATTTAAGAGCATCTTGATGCTTCTAAATTAAATTCCAAGGAGAGAATAAATTAGAGGAATGAGTCTACTAATCCCTGTAGGTGATAAGAAGTAGCAACTTGATGCTTTATATTATTTGATGGTTCAAAAGATAGACAAAACATTTCACCAACAAAAAAAAAAACTCAGATGTAATAATAAAGGACTCTACTGTGAAAAACCACACATGGTCAATTTTAGGAGTAAAGTAATCTAGTCAAAGGAGCAGGCCCAAAGACACTTTTCTACTACACAAGCACACTTGAGCCTATTTAAAAAGGAACATTAGTAGGGGTGAAGAGAGTTCAGGTCAGTTAGTCCTTGGCACCTCAATCAAGATTGCCAGCATAGTTATCAATTAATGTTGCAGTGGTTTCAGTAATGCATACACGTGTCAAATAGGAACTATACTGAGCCTGCCACTTCATTTTACACACAATCCTGAACACCTGTCAGGTCGTGATGATTTTTCAGTCAGTACTGACCCAGGATACATTTTAACAGGTGACAGGCTTTGGATCAAATTACCAATTCCCAGAGGCATCCAGTCCTCCCAATCCTAAGTATTTTTGGCATGATTTATATGTTCTTTAGCTTCCTTTATAATGTAATTTAGAGTTATGTCAATTCTAGTACTATTCTTGAAATGTGAGAAAATGCCTAGTGTTCAGTTTTTTAAATCTCCTTAACAGAAAACTATAAGCAATAGTACATAAAGGAAAAATAGTGGTTTTTTATTATTGTTTTAATACTAATTTTGTTTAATAAAACAAAAGCAGGCAGTTCTTGCTGGTCTCATAAATTAGATATGAAATTTCAGCAGTCTGAATTTAAATGTCTGAAGACTGCTGATTTATAAAGATAAGGTAAAAACTAATTATCACGGGATTCAAGACCCTTCACAATCAGGATTTTGGTTGCTTTCCCAGACTTTACCTCTCTATACTGACCTTCCCTACTGCACACCTCATACAACTGACTACTCAAGTACACATAATTTCCAGGAAACACTGATCATTTCCATACCTTCAAGCCTTTGTTAATATTATTCCTTCTGCCTGAAATACCCATCCCCACTCTGCCTGGCAAAATCCTCAAACTTCTTACCTCTCACTTCTTTTGTTTCTTAGCAGATGAAGATAACCTGTACACCATGAGGAAAAGGGTAGCCAGTGTCCCCCTTTTGTACATGCTAGAGAACTGAGTTATCCTTGATGACATTATCCTTTACTGCTCCAAATCTAGTCTATCACTAAAACTTGTTAGTGTTCTTAAAATCTCAGAATCCATTCACTTTTCATTTCCACTGCAATCTAGCTAAGCAAAGCCACCATCATATCTCGCCTAGACAACTACAGGTAAGATTAACTGGTTTCTCTGCTTTTACACTTCTCTGTCTCCAAATACTAATCCAGAAGGCACCAAAGTGCCTCTTCCAAGGCTGATATTGGAAATCCAGGTTCACAATCTAGGCATATTGCAATGAGCCAGATGTTAAACCTAAGTTAGTAAATCTAAATTTAGCACATCTATAGGAGGAGTTTGATGGAAAGCTAAAGTCTATGTGAGGAGCTGAAAGTAGTTATGGGGAACTGGTAATTTTAAGTAGGTGTGAGTTTGAATAAATTCCCAAGACAGAACTGGCTACCTGTCACTTCCACAAATGTCCAGATGAGTCTTCTTGCGGAAGTGGTATCTGAACCCAAAAGAATGCCAAAGGAAACAATGTAGTGAGAGACAAGAACAAGGACATACTTGGGGGACCCTAATATTAAAGGGATAGGAAGAGAAACCAGAAAGCTGGCAATAAGAGAAAGAGGGGAGGCAAGAAAGTAGTGTGTGTGTGTATTTATTTTTATTATAAAATTCGATTATTCTAGAAGGCCTAGATAATAGAATTCTAGATTAAAAAATATATACTGAGGTAAAGTAAAAAATATTTACTTAGGTAAATATATACTTAGGTAAAGCTGGCATTTGTGTATGGGAAGAAGAAGGGCTATAAAAATCAGGGGCAGGGGTATTATTAAAGAAGCAAGTACAATAATGCTGGCATGAGGTGATTCTGTACCAATAAAATGGTAACTATATTTAAATATTACTGTATTTGTTATATACATATGTAGCATAGAGGATCTTAGAAATAGAACTCTCAGGCATGTTATCCTATGAACCTGCTTTTCTGAAGGATAAACAGTCTTTTAATGAAACAAGAGATAATTTTTAAAACTTTTTCTAGCGCCTATAAAAACCATACAATACAAAAAATAAAAAATAGAAAGTAAAAATCATCTAGAATCCCCCTACATGGCCATAATGTGAACATTTGGGTAAACATTCTTCTAAAACATGTATATTCTTCCTCTCCGTCTCTGTCCCACCCCCACCCCCCACCCCCCGTGCCCCGCACACACTCTTTTACGTATATCGTATGGGTCAGCAAGCTGGTTGTCTCTTTTTGTAAATGAAGATTTACTGGAACACAGCCAATGCTCACTTGTCTACGTATTCTCTGTGGCTACTTCCGCACAACAACAGGAGAGTTGAGTAGTATGACAGAGACTGTATGACCCACAAAACTTAAAATATTTACTGCCTGGCCTTTTACAGCAAAACTGTGCCAAACTTGATAGGCAGAATCATACCACACATGCTATATTATAACCTGTTTTTTCGCTCACAATATATCATTAATATTTGTACAGATCAGTAAATATAGATCACCATTTTAATGGCTGCATGGAATTTCATTATATAAAGGAGGCGTAGTTTATTTAATAAATTTCTACTGATGGCTGTTTAGAGTTCTAATTCTTCTATATTATAATCGATGCTGCCACAAAACCTGTACATGGACATCTGACCACACTTGATTGTCTTCTTAAGGTAAATTCTTAGAGATAGGATTGCGGGGTCAAAATCTCCATATATTTTATTGATACATTTGATACATTTTTCCAACCTGCTTTCCAGAATAAATTGAAATAATTTTCATCCTTATCACTAGACAATGAAAGTGTACATTGTTTCTATTCCCTTGCCAATCCTGAGGATGAGCAAGTATTCTGAATCTTTGAAAAAAAAAGATATATCAGTTGTTTCCATTTGTATTGTTTGATTCTTATGAGGTAAAATATCTTTCATGAATGATTATTGGTCATTTATGCTTCTCTCTTTGTGAATTATGGATTGCATTACTTTATATTTACATAAAAATGTACTTCATTTACCTTGCCAATTTTTCTGTTGGAGCATTTTTAAACTGATTTGTAAGTGTGCCATATGTTAAATGATTCAACAAATATCTACTGAAGATTTAGAGACATAAGGGATATGGCTATACTCCATACAAAGAGGAAAACAGGTATGGTTCCTGCCTTCACAGTCACATCTAGTAAAGAAAGGAGCTGTCATTTTGTCTGACATATAAAACGCAAAGACATTCCTAAAATTCAGTGAGTTGTTTTATAAACATTTCCTAGGAAGAGCAACATCCTGAAAAAGTCAAATCAATTCATTTGACAATTAATCTAATCGTGGGAAACCTGGCTTTTCTCTAAAGCCTGTACATTAATTAAGAATCCTACTGATCAAGTTCTTAAAAGTTCCTAGCAAGTTAATGCTAGTTTTTTGCAGTCATAATAGTCATTTTTTTTCATTTTTCTAATTCTTATATACCCCAAACAATACAGAAAAAATATAAGGGAGAAAGTAAAAACCACCTAAAATATGCTTTTATGTTTCTTTTCACTTCTCCTCACTAGTTATCGTCACGTCTGAAGCATATGGCAGGGAACGAGGATAATCAACAAGCTAATCAAAGAAAGGGAAATTAAGGAAAACCAGAAAATAAGGCAAATCTGTGCAGAGAGCAGCAGAATATAATAGAACAAGCACCCTCTGCTCTTGAGGTTTCTTCTGGGGTTACGAAAAACAAGCAGTTAAGAATTGAATTTCATACACAAAATCACATTTTGAAATTCTACAATGCTTGGTCTGATCATTTGCTATAATTTCACAAAATAAAAGAAATAAAAATGCATCCTCACATTTACATGTATAGATTCTAAACAATATTGTTACACATGAAAGAATTTAAAGAAATTCCATTCTTTCATTACCTGTTATAAAACTTAATAGCAGGCTACCATCTGCTTATAGTTCTTGCAAAATGTATAAGGGAAATTGATAATCAAACACCACTGATGACAGATATTTATATCAAATTCACATAACTATTCCTAATTATAAATATAGATATACATTCCAGGATTATCCACAAGTATGTACTCCTATTAATACTTATTGCAGTTACATATGCACATTGAAAGGAGATATGCCCTTTCACCTTTCATGTACTACTTAGAAATATTAGAGTATCACCAGCTGCCATAAAGGTCACACTGAATTTTGGGTGCTAACTGTGGCAGACTTATGTACATCACTTTATTTAAAAATAAGGGTGTTGTTTTAAATCTTCATTATAATCTAATTCCTCCTGCTTAAATGGAAACTAAAACAAAGTTTAGTAAGAGGCCATGTTTATATGTACTCCTCCCTCTATGAAAAATGTGATTGGTATATACAGCATGCGAAACCTGATAGAAAAATTAGTTAGCTGAAACCTCAGGTCAAGTTTGATCTCTAGTACATAGCACCACATGATTCCCACTGCCTCTATTAAGAGTAGAGCATTGTGCATGCATGTCCCAGGCTTGGATTTGGAACATAATGTGGCATGTGGGGTGAGGGCAAGGGTTAGGGGGCAAGAAATATTACTCTTTTAACAAATGGTGTTGAGTATAAAGTTAATGCTAAGGTACATAATCTTTCCAAGGGCCAATTTAAGTACTTATATTTCAGTGCGTGCAGTAACATTGTTCCCAAATTCTAATCGTGGAATTTTGAACCTGGGTTACACTGAAGTTTATAGTTGAAATATATATAAGGGATGTAAGTAAATTAATATGTTTCATTGAAAAATAAAATTTCTCATATTTTTAGAAACTTAAGTACTTTAACATGAAAAAATTCATTAAGTTACAGCTACGCTATACTGACTCCCCCAAAATGCCATTTGCTTTCACATCTTGGTGCCATGGCTCCTGCTTTTTCCTTTCAACTGAATTTCCTCCAATATTCTCTGTTTCAAAAGCCTTTTCAGTGCCTAAAATATAAACCATTTCCTCTAAGAATGCATCCTCTTTCTGTCCTCCAAGCTGAATTTATTCTTTCCTCTGTCTTCTTTCAGCACTTGACCTGTAATCTCTATTCACCACCTAGTACGTTATGCCTCAAGGCACAGTTTGCACTTCAGCCCCTCTTGCTAGCTTGGCTTACAAGTAGTAGATTGTAAACTACTTGAAAGAAATGGTTTTCTTAATTTAGGCATTCTGTGAAGTGCCTAGCACACTAAATGACCAAAATGTTCATTCAATTTAATTCAATAAACCTTTACTAAGAACCTGCTGTGTGTAAGACAGCATGCCAGTGTGCCAGGAACTTTTCATTGACACTCAGCTCCTACATATTCACACTTCTGTATTCCCCCTTGAATCACTGGGACTAGTAGCTTGAAAATGACATTTTCCAAAGCCTATTGCCAAGTTAGTTCTGGTTAGATTCTGTCATTTGAAGGCACTCACATAAGATCAGAAGGCAGGAATTAGATAGGAGCCATTCCTTTGTTTGTTTCTGGCAGCTGTAAAGCCTCCCAGGTATAATAAGGCCATTAGGAGTGTGGGCTCCCAGTCTCTGTTAAACACAATCTTTCCTCTATGTTCCTCTCACCCTTTGAACCACTCCCCTATATTAAAACCTTCTATGTTGAAATACCTAACTTGTTTTCCTAACTGAACTCTAACTAATATAGCTGGATACCAGGGATGCAAAGATTTCACAGCTAGCTAGAGTAGGAGATGACAAACTTTTTCTGTAACAGCAACTTAGTAAATATTATTTTAGGTTTTGTGGGCTACATATTGTCTGTCATATATTCTCCCTCTCTCTCTTTCTTAACAACTCTTTGAAAAGTTAAAACCAATTAAAAAACAATAAATTGTTCTAAAAAGAAAAATATTTAAAGCCATTCTTAGTTCCAGGGTATATAAAAACGGGGAGCAGGAGGCTGTGGGATTTGGCCTGTTGAATGTAGCCCACACTCCTAATGGCCACATCAGAGGACAAGAGGATCTGAAGGTAACAAGGGGCCAGATTCTGAAGCACCTGTGTGCCCTGCTAAAGATTTTGAACTTTATCCTGTACTAAATAGTGGGTGACTGAAAATTCAAATTTGCAAGTAGTCCAAATACTTTTAGAATCACTCTAATATTAACATAGAGTATTAATAACAAAGAGATAAGACTTGAAGCAGTGAGATTAAATTTGATGTTGACACCCTGAATGGATATTTGAGACATAAAACTGATAGATATTAGTGACCAGTTGGATGTGAGAGCTAAAATGGAAAGAGGTGTCTAAAAAGAATATACCTCCACCATGGACAACTGGATAGAGAGAGTGATGTCAAAAGTAGAGACTAGAAATACAGGAAAAGGAGCAGGTTTCACATCTAAAATAATAAATTCTTTTTCTGAGATGTTAAATAAGCACTGAATACAGAACAACCAAGAGAATATGCCTAATAGAAGGTGAGAAATACGTCTAGTAAGACTGAGCAAAAGATATAAATTTGGCAGGCACTAGTGTGCAGAGGGTAGCTGATACACTGGGGACTTCAGCATTCCAAGGAAAGGCTGAAGATGGAAGGTAGAAGGCATAAGAGGTTTTATGAAGACAACCAGGAGAGTAATATATTTCAAAAGAGAAGATATGGTGGCTAAGGAAGATGGTAGTGGAAATCTGAATCACAAAACCTCCCTTCCTTAAAAAACATAATAAAATGAATAACAGCAAAAGCAAAATAAACCAAAAACAACCAAATCAGAAAAATATATACCAATAGCACTCAGACTAAGAATGACACAAAACCTCATACTATAAAAATGAACAATTATTATCCAGATAAGAAGAAAGAAGATTCTAATAACTAACAGTTGGTAACAAATCCCACTGCCATACTTGGCACAGGAGGAATAAGATGAGTGGGTAAACTCTGAAAACTCTCACCAATACTTCCTAACTTGCAGGGAAGCAAATTGAGAGGATTATTATACAACCAAAGGAAATAGCAGAATATTCCTTTTGCAATACATGCCACTCCCCACTATCAAAGATAAATAACAGAGAGATAAGGGGAATTTGGGGATTTGCCATTTTGGTGTTTCTTTTTCTGTAATTTTTAAAAATATCTTTTTTGGAGTATAATTGCTTTATAATGCTGTGTTAGTTTCTGCTTTATAACAAAGTGAATCAGCTATGTGTATACATATATCCCCATATCCCCTCCCTCTTGCGTCTCCCTCCCACCCTCCCTATCCCACCCCTGTAGGTCGTCACAAAGCATCGAGCTGATCTCCCTGCTCTATGCTGCTGCTTCCCACTAGCCATCCATTTTTACATTTGGTAGCGTATACATGTCAATGCTACTCTCTTTTTTTGATTGTGTGTGAGTGTGTGCATGTGTGTACACGCACCTGCATGCACGCACTCCAGAAAGAGAAATATAATGACCAGAGCTAACTACCTCCAGTAATAAACAGTGATTTGCCAGATAAAGAAATAAAAACAAGAAATACTAAGGGGACAGCCCTTGAAAATAAATCTTCATCTGACAGAATGAATAGCTGCGTACTATAATGTACTAATAACATCTTTAACCAGAACCCTTAGGTTTTTGCTCATCTCCAGAAATGACTATCCTTGTTAGAATCAAAAGTTTGACATTCACCCTGAATAGGAGATTATGAAATCCAAAAGATTTCTGTCTAGGTAAAGTAAAATCTAGTACAGAATTATTAATTAATTACCAAAAAAAGAATAGAAAGTAAATAGTAGAGAGTAAATCCAACTACATGATTGTCTACAGACACAGCTAAGTATTCTCTGACCACCCACACCTCCACTTTGAACAGCACAAATGAAAAAGAAAAAACTTTTTTCGTAAATAAGTGATGAATACGTGGAAGTTCATTATATTATTTCCCAAACCTCTCAATTCACGAATTAAAAAAATGTAATCAGATGGGATATGAGCCACAAATAACCTGCCTTCAAACTGAAGTTCTATGGGAAAAATATAAACATGGCCTTTCGAAGTGGGAAGGAATTGAGGGATGAAAAGAGCACAACTGCTAGAAATAAAGGAAAACTTATGGAGGGAGGGAGAGGAGAGAGGAAAGATAACATGCAATAAACAGATAAAAAAAATACATTCTGAAAGTAAACATCCCTCCAGGAAACAGAATAAAATTTTCAACAAATCTCTCATATTAAAGAGAGCATGAAATCTGTAAAGTAAGAAAAAATTTAAAAGATCATAACACAGTCGAATTAGGTTAGAATGAAGACTGATGAGCTAAGAAGAGGAACTGAGGATGAAAACAATAATACTATGGTACTAATAAATAGAAATACTAAGATTAAAATAGATAATACTGTAAACTTAATTGCTAAAGAGGAGGAAGGGCTTTAAAAATTGCCAAAGAATGACGGAAAAGGCAGAAAAATCAAATCAACTATAGAGAAAACAAACACACATCTAATAGAAGACAAACACACATTCATTAGGGAATGGGGGAAAAATGGGTAGAGGTTTTATCGTAGAGAACTTCAAACACAGGGCAATAAACCTGTGCTTCATATTATATAGGAAATGAGGATACACTGAGTAATTTGAATGTGTGTGGAAAGGGTAGAGGTGATAGGGAGGGTAGTTAAAACTAACGTGATAAGAGATGTATGTTAACAACAGTAAACTGGCAGATGTATCAGAAAAGACATGAATTGGAGGTTGGAAGATCAGTAAGCAGATGGTTGAATTTAATAAATTTGTGTGGTTTAAAAGAATAAGTGTGCTTGGGCTTCCCTGGTGGCGCAGTGGTTGAGAGTCCGCCTGCCGATGCAGGGGACATGGGTTCATGCCCCGGTCCGGGAAGATCCCACATGCCGCGGAGCAACTAGGCCCGTGAGCCATGGCCGCTGAACCTGCGCGTCCGGAGCCTGTGCTCCCCAACAGGAGAGGCCACAGCAGTGAGAGGCCCGCGTACCGAAAAAAAAAAAAAGAATAAGTGTACTTGACTTTTATTTTGCCTTGCTTGGTAGTTCCTTATTTGCCCAGACATGAAAAAATCTGGGCCAGTTTCATCTTATCTATAACCTACTGATAAATGATTGGACCTTGTAGAAAAGTATTTTCCAATGCAGTTAGAATAGTTATTTGGATCTTCAAATCTTACTTAGAAACTAGAAAAGTCCCCCAACCAATCTCAACCTTGTATTCCATATTAGTAATAAGTATAGACAGAAGAGATAGCAATGTAAGAAACAGTTGGGAAGAAGTAATTATATTCAACCCAAACTAAGATGTGCAATTCAAACACAAAGATACAAAAAGAAGGATTAATTTTTAAATAATTGCAAATTCTCTGGTTTGCAATGCTGCTGATTCCCTGGTTTGAAGACATAACTGTAATTTCTCTAGACATTCATCATTTTAAAGGGATTATAAATATATTTAGAGATTCTCCTTTATAACGAGGCAAAAGATACATAGGTATAGTACATCAAGAGTCTAGGTTAGAAATAATGAAGAATTGGATTATTAGATGTATGTGGGATTAGAAACAGAAGTTTATAGTTGACTCTAGAATCAATCTGACTGAATTCAAGTGCACATTGGGGGTTCTTCAAGCCTAGAATAGGACCTAAACAAATGATATGTGTGCACTGATCTTCAATTACATAATTTTGAATATGCCTCAACAGGCTTTTTCTTAGGACATGCAGTCTAGATAAACTTAGTACAGTTTAGCATTGCATAGCATTTGTGCCCATTCTACAGTTACACAAGGTATATATAAATATGGCTTTATTTGTACCCTCGTACATAGTAGAAAGAACTGGGCATCTTGAAAAATTAATATAAATCAGTTTTGCAAATATTATCTTGGTTTCTCACTCAAAAAGACTTTTAAGATTCCAAGTGTATATTAGCCAGGTAACTGCTTGATCTAGGCTCATATCCCTAGGAAGCCCACATTTACCAGGATGCTGTCCAGTGATAACAGCTCCAGTAGGAACACCATAGTAGTCAGAATGATTCCCTCCCATCTCTTGCTTACACACACATGCCATTTACATTGGCATGACATCAAATACATTTACTACTGTATCTAGTGCCCCCTGGAGGATATCTTGGATTTTATAAGGCAACAATAGTATAGATTTACAGGTATGGGTAAATTATCATAAGGAAAAATGGGTATTTTTCCGTCTTACTTTGATGGAGTTTTGACAGCCTCTCAGAAAACATCTAAAAATTATAATTACAATTAAATTAGAAAATGTTATAACCTAACTAATACATCTTCATTTAAAGCTTTTAAAATACAAAAATACAGGAAATATATATACATTACTTACAGGATAGTAAATATGATCTTTTGAGGCTCTGTTTATGCTCCAAAAGAAATCTAAGCAGCTTTTCTTTTTCCTTAAATTTGATAAAATAATCCTGTTAAAACTAAAGAGCTTGTTCTAGTATGAGAAATTTAAATTTTAAAAATTTGACTTTTTAAAATAAAAAGAGAATATTGGAATAAAAAGAGAAGAATTTTTCTTCAAAATGATTAATACCTATAGTATTTCTCAAGCTTTCCCATCAAAGCATCTCTTTTTTCTTCTAGTTTTACTGAGGTATAATTGACATACAACATTGTATTAATTTTCGATGTACAACATGATCGTTTGATCCACTGGAAAATGGTTATCACAATAAATTTTAAGTAAAATGTTATAAAATACAACACAGCAATGTTTCAAAAGAACAGTACTCTATCATCAAGTAAGTTTTTTTTTTTGCGGTACGCGGGCTTCTCACTGTTGTGGCCTCTCCCGTTGCGGAGCAACAGGCTCCGGACGCACAGGCTCAACGGCCATGGCTCACGAACACAGCCGCCCCGCGGCACGTGGGATCTTCCCAGATCGGGGCACGAACGCGCGTCCCCTGCATCAGCAGGAGGACTCTCAACCACTGCGCCACCAGGGAAGCCCATCAAGTAAGTTTTAATTCCAAGAATACAAGGATCGGGGGCTTGCCTGGTGGCGCACTGGTTGGGAGTCCGCCTGTTGATGCAGGGGAGGCGGGTTCGTGCTCCAGTCCGGGAGGATCCCACATGCCGCGTAGCGGCTGGGCCCGTGAGCCATGGCCGCTGGGCCTGCGCGTCTGGGGCCTGTGCTCTGCAACAGGAGAGGCCACAACAGTGAGAGGCCCACGTACCGCAAAAAAAAAAAAAAAAAAAAAAAGAATACAAGGATCAAGAAATCTATTAACATAATTTCTTTTATTTTCACATCTTTATTGGAGTATAAATGCTTTACAATGTTCTGTTAGTTTCTGCTGTACAACAAAGTGAAGCAGCTATATGTATACATATATTCCCATATACCCTTCCTCTTAAGCCTCCCTCTCACCCTCCCTATTCCATCCCTCTAGGTTATCACAAAGCATCAAATTGATCTCCTTATGCTATGCAGCAGCTTCCCACTAGCCATCAGTTTTACATTTGGTGGTGTATATATGTCAATGCTACTCTCTCACATCATCCCAGCTCCCCCTTTGCACCCTGTGCCCTCATCCGTTCTCTTCATCTATGTCTTTATTCCTGCCCTACCACTACGTTCATCAGTGCCGCTTTTTAAAATTCCATATATATGCATTAGCATACAGTATTTGTTTTTCTCTTTCTGACTTACTTCACTCTGTATGACAGATTCTAGGTCCATCCACCTCACTACAAATAACTCAATTTCGTTTCTCCTTATGGCTGAGTAATATTCCATTGTACATATGTGCCACATCTTCTTTATCATTCATCTATCGATGGACATTTAGGTTGCTTCCATGTCCTGGCTATTGTAAATAGTACTGCAATGAACACTGCGGTACATTTCTCTTTTTGAATTATGGTTTTCTCTGGGTACATGCCCAGCAGTGGGATTGCTGGGTCATATGGTAGTTCTATTTTTAGTTTTTGAAGGAACTTCCATACTGTTCTCCATAGTGGCTGTATCAATTTACATTCCCACCAACAGTGCAAGAGGGTTCCCTTTTCTCCACACCTTCTCCAGCATTTATTGTTTGTAGATTTTTTAATGATGGCCATTCTGACCACTGTGAGGTGATACCTCATTGTGGTTTTGACTTGCATTTCTCTAATGATTAGTGATATTGTATTTCTTGGCCATCTATATGTCTTCTTTGGAGAAATGTCTATTTAGGTCTTCTGCCTATTTTTGGATTGCATTCCTTCTTTTTGTGACATTGAGCTGCATGAGCTGCTTGTATATTTTGGAGATAAATCCTTTGTCAGTTGCTTCGTTTGCAAATATTTTCTCTTATTCGGAGGGTTGTCTTTTCGTCTTGTTTATGGTTTCCTTTGCTGTGCAAAAGCTTTTAAGTTTCATTATGTCCTATTTGTTTATTTTTGTTTTTATTTCCCTTACTCTAGAAGGTGGGTCAGAAAGGATCTTGCTGTGATTTATGTCACGGAGTGTTCTGCTTATGTTTTTCTCTAAGAGTTTTATAGTGTCTGGCCTTACATTTAGGTCTTTAAGCCATTTTGAGTTTATTTTTGTGTATGGTATTAGGATGTGTT
Source organism: Aethalodelphis obliquidens (assembly GCF_003676395.1). NCBI lineage: Eukaryota > Metazoa > Chordata > Mammalia > Artiodactyla > Delphinidae > Aethalodelphis > Aethalodelphis obliquidens. The sequence continues at coordinate 43,934,974 of NW_020837946.1, forward strand.
CTAATTTCATTCTTTTACATGTATCTATCCATTTTTCCCAGCACCACTTATTGAAGAGGCTGTCTTTTCTCCATTGTAAATTCTTGCCTCCTTTGTCAAAGATAAGGTGACCATATGTGTGTGGGTTAATCTCTGGACTTTCTATCCTGTTCCACTGATTCATATTTCTGTTTTTGTGCCAGTACCATATTGTCTTGATTACTGTAGCTTTGTAGTATAGTCTGAAGTCAGGGAGTCTGATTCCTCCAGCTCTGTTTTTCTTTCTTAAGATTGCTTTGGCTATTCAGGGTCTTCTGTGCTTCCATACAAATTGTAAAATTTCTTGTTCTAGTTCTGTGAAAAATGTCACTGATAATTTGATAGGGATTGCATTGAACCTGTAGATTGCTTTGGGTAGTATAGTCATTTTCAAAATATTGATTCTTCCAATCCAGGAGCATGGTATACCTCTCCATCTGTTTATGTTATATTTGATTTCTTTCATCAATGTTTTATAGTTTTCTGAGTACAGGTTTTTTGCCTCCTTAGGTAGGTTTATTCCTAGGTATTTTATTCTTTTTGTTGCAATGGTTAATGGGATTATTTCCTTAATTTCTCTTTCTGATCTTTCATTGTTAGTGTATAGGAATGCAAGAGATTTCTGTGTATTAATTTTGTATCCTGCAACTTTACCAAATTCATTGATTAGCTCTAGTAGTTTTTTGGTGGCATCTTTAGGATTGTCCATGTATAGTATTCATTGGCAAACAGTGACAGTTTTACTTCTTTTCCAGTTTGTACTTTTTATTTCTTTTTCTTCTCTGATTGCTATGGCTAGGACTTCCAAAACTATGCTGAATAATAGTGGTGAGAGTGAACATCCTTGTCTTGTTCCTGATCTTAAGAGGAAATGCTGTCAGTTTTTTACCACTGAGAATGATATTTGCTGTGGGTTTGCCGTATATGGCTTTTATTTTGTCAAAGTAGCTTCCCTCTAGGCCCACTTTCTGAAGAATTTTTATCATAAATGGGTATTGAATTTTGTCAAAAGCTTTTTCTTCATCTATTGAGATGATCATATGATTTTTATTCTTCTTTTGTTAATATGGTGTATCACATTGATTATTTTGTGTATATTGAAGAATCCTTGCATCCCTGGGATAAATCCCACTTGATCATGATCCTTTTTTTTTTTTTTTT